>NW_026652276.1:173215357-173631920 GCF_009828535.3 Hylobates moloch | reverse complement strand
CCACTTTTTGATGGGGTTGTTTGTTTTTTTCTTGTAAATTTGTTTGAGTTCATTGTAGATTCTGGATATTAGCCCTTTGTCAGATGAGTAGGTTGCAAAAATCTTCTCCCATTTTGTAGGTTGTCTGTTCACTCTGACAGTAGTTTCTTTTGCTGTGCAGAAGCTCTTTAGTTTAATTAGATCCCATTTGTCAATTTTGGCTTTTGTTGCCATTGCTTTTGGTGTTTTAGACATGAAGTCCTTGCCCATGCCTATGCCCTGAATGGTATTGCCTAGGTTTTCTTCTAGGGTTTTTATGGTTTTAGGTCTAACATTTCAGTCTTTAATCCATCTTGAATTAATTTTTGTATAAGGTGTAAGGAAGGGATCCAGTTTCAGCTTTCTCCATATGACTAGCCAGTTTTCCCAGCACCATTTATTAAATAGGGAATCCTTTCCCCATTGCTTGTTTTTGTCAGGTTTGTCAAAGATCAGATAGTTGTAGATATTTGGCATTATTTCTGAGGACTCTGTTCTGTTCCCTTGATCTATGTCTCTGTTGTGGTACCAGTACCATGCTGTTTTGGTTACTGTAGCCTTGTAGTATAGTTTGAAGTCAGGTAGTGTGATGCCTCCAGCTTTGTTCTTTTGGCTTAGCATTGACTTGGCAATGCGGGCTCTTTTTTGGCTCCATACGAACTTTAAAGTAGTTTTTTCCAATTCTGTGAAGAAAGTCATTGGTACCTTGATGGGGATGGCATTGAATCTATAAATTACCTTGGGCAGTATGGCCATTTTCACGATATTGATTCTTCCTACCCATGAGCATGGAATGTTCTTCCATTTGTTTGTATCCTCTTTTATTTCATTGAGCAGTGGTTTGTAGTTCTCCTTGAAGAGGTCCTTCACATCCCTTGTAAGTTGGATTCCTAGATATTTTATTCTCTTTGAAGCAATTGTGAATGGGAGTTCACTCATGATTTGGCTCTCTGTTTGTCTGTGATTGGTGTACAAGAATGCTTGTGATTTTTGTACATTGATTTTGTATCCTGAGACTTTGCTGAAGTTGCTAATCAGCTTAAGGAGATTTTGGGATGTGACAATGGGGTTTTCTAGATATACAATCATGTCATCTGCAAACAGGGACAATTTGACTTCCTCTTTTCCTAATTGAATACCCTTTATTTCCTTCTCCTGCCTGATTGCCCTGGCCAGAACTTCCAGCACTATGTTGAATAGGAGTGGTGACAGAGGGCATCCCTGTCTTGTGCCAGTTTTCAAAGGGAATGCTTCCAGGTTTTGCCCATTCAGTATGATATTGGCTGTGGGTTTGTCATAGATAGCTCTTATTATTTTGAGATATGTCCCATCGATACCTAATTTATTGAGAGTTTTTAGCATTAAGGGTTGTTGAATTTTGTCAAAGGCCTTTTCTGCATCTATTGAGATAATCATGTGGTTTTTGTCTTTGGTTCTGTTTATATGCTGGATTACATTTATTGATTTGCATATGTTGAACCAGCCTTGCATCCCAGGGATGAAGCCCACTTGATCATGGTGGATAAGCTTTTTGATGTGCTGCTGGATTCGGTTTGCCAGTATTTTATTGAGGATTTTTGCATCAATGTTCATCAAGGATATTGGTCTGAAATTCTCTGTTTTGGTTGTGTCTCTGCCAGGCTTTGGTATCAGGACGATGCTGGCCTCATAAAATGAGTTAGGGAGGATTCCCTCTTTTTCTATCGATTGGAATAGTTTCAGAAGGAATGGTACCAGTTCCTCCTTGTACCTCTGGTAGAATTCAGCTGTGAATCCATCAGGTCCTGGACTCTTTTTGGTTGGTAAGCTATTGATTATTGCCACAATTTCAGAACCTGTTATTGGTCTATTCAGAGATTCAACTTCTTCCTGGTTTAGTCTTGGGAGGGTGTATTTGTCGAGGAATTTATCCATTTCTTCTAGATTTTCTAGTTTATTTGCATAGAGGTGTTTGTAGTATTCTCTGATGGTAGATTGTATTTCTGTGGGATCGGTGGTGATACCCCCTTTTTCATTTTTTATTGCATCTATTTGATTCTTCTCTCTTTTCTTCTTTATTAGTCTTGCTAGCGGTCTATCAATTTTGTTGATCTTTTCAAAAAACCAGCTCCTGGATTCATTAATTTTTTGAAGGGTTTTTTAAACTGTCTCTCAGACCACAGTGCAATCAAACTAGAACTCAGGATTAAGAAACTCACTCAAAACTGCTCAACTACATGGAAACTGAACAACCTGCTCCTGAATGACTACGGGGTACATAATGAAATTAAGGCAGAAATAAAGATGTTCTTTGAAACCAACGAGAACAAAGACACAACATACCAGAATCTCTGGGACACATTCAAAGCAGTGTGTAGAGGGAAATTTATAGCACTAAATGCCCATAAGAGAAAGCAGTAAAGATCCAAAATTGACACCCTAACATCACAATTAAAAGAACTAGAAAAGCAAGAGCAAACACATTCAAAAGCTAGCAGAAGGCTAGAAATAACTAAAATCAGAGGAGAACCGAGTTCAACTTTTCTACTGTTTCTAGTGGCAGACTTTCTAACAGACTCCATGACTCTCTACCCAATAACTCCACGGTTACCATGCAGCCAGAAGATTCTACTATAACTAAACTGAGAAAAATCCATTGTCTTCAAGTGAAAAATAATAGCATTAGAAAAGAACTCTGCAGAAAAAAAAAAAAAAAAGAAAAGAAAAAGAAAAAAAGAAAACAAAAATAAAAGGGGAAAAAAAAAAGAACTCTGCCTTAAAAGTCACAGGACGTGAGTTCTAGCTCCAGCAGTGTCCTGTCACTTAGCCATCTGAAGTAACAGATGCAAAGCTGCTATGTCAGCTCTGAAGTGGTATGATAAAATTATCAGAACTGAAATCTTAAAGCCTAATCCCACCAATAACAATTTTTAATTTTTCACTAAGAGTTGGGGGCAAAGTTGTAGGACACAGGGATATAATTTGTAAGTTACTTGTGAAATTCTCAGAGAAGAAAAAGAAATCTGTTTTCATCTTTCATTTTACAAAACAAAAATGAAATGGAGACACACAAAAGAGTACAGTAATATGAACCCATTCTAGCTAGCATTTCCTAACTCACTGTTCCCTGAAAACGCTATTTAGTGAAAAGTACTGCCTCTATATTTCTGAAAACTAATTTCACATCCAACATCCTTTCCGGTGGGTCTTCACATAGCCCTGTTAAGTGGAACTGTATGACCATCACTGCATTTCTTAGGACTTATCAGCCACAAACTTGAGAATTTAAAAGTAGAAGTCCAGGCTGGAGTGCAGTGGCGCGATCTCGGCTCACTGCAAGCTCCGCCTCCCGGGTTCACGCCATTCTCCTGCCTCAGCCTCCCGAGTAGCTGGGACTACAGGCTCCTGCCAGCCTGGGCGACAAAGCGAGACTCCGTCCCCCAAAAATAAAACATAAAAAATAAAAAAATAAAAGTAGACGTCACCTCCTGGCAAGAAAACTGATTGGTGTGACACCACAGATAGTAATCCCCATTAAATTAGCAGAGGCTAGATTTAAAGTTCATATCTTTTTATAAGAAAATCTAACTAAGGAATGTTTAATCTCTGAAAGAAAAAATAGAAATGTATTTTATTGCAGCTTCTTGACTTCAGTGTTTGATGGGGGAGGGGAGAAGAGAAATCTAAGTTCATTGGGCACAGGATGACACAAGGCTTACAGAAAAAAGACAACAGTGAAGGTCAAGGGAAGAAAAATGTTCAGAGTATGTGATGAGGTCACCCAAGGGGGCAGAACAATACATCTGTGAAATCAGTTTTCTCAACTTTCAATTATGCCCTACCACTTTGATTCTTATCATCCTAAACTTTTCCTCTTCCTTAGAAAGTGTCAGTCACCTTCTACTTCTTGATAGTCTCTGACCTTGATTCTGCAGTTTTGAGGGCTGAGTTTTCTCACCTCCTCATAAAACACTTTTTTTCAGAGAAGTTCCCTCAACCATAGCTCCCATCAAACAATACGATTGACCTAAAGTCTGATATTCAGCTTCTCTCAACTGTTTTCATCTCATCTCCCAATCTGATTCATTCTAACCTTTCAGCTATCACTTGTGTGTTACTAAGGAGGTTTAACTTTGTCTTCGCACACCTGGAACTCAATGTAGCAACATTCCAGACTAAGCCTTCGAAGGACAAACTATTTGACAGCATTTTGTATGTCAATTTGTCCCTTTATGTATAGAATAAATTTTTACAAATCTGATTAGACCTTTGTGTTTCACCTACAAAAATAAAACACTAAAGTCAATCTCTAATTTGGTGGCACAAAAGTTACTCAGTCTACAAACATTTCAGTGTTCTGCAGCTTTCTTAGGAGCCATGAGAGGATTACATATTCTGTCTATTAGGAGTTTATTCTCCTCTAGGAAGAAATTCTATAGTTGAAAAAAGTGTCATTTTTTCCCTAATACCAATTAAACAATGAAAACATATTCTATAGATCAAGTACCAAACAATATGTTAGGTATGGGGAAAAAAAAAAAAAAAACACTGGCTAATCAACTTATCATTGTATATGAGGATATAGCAACAAACATCTCCTAAATTCTAAATGTTATTCTCTCATCTTTTTGAAAAATATAGACAATTAAGAATAAAATCTACTACCAGGTATGGTGTTAGGTACCTAGCTACTCAGGAAGCTGAAGCAGGAGAATCACTTGAGCCCAAGGTTTTGAGACCATAGTAAACTGATTGTGCCTGTGAATAGCCACTGCACTCCAGCCTGGGCAGCATAGAAAGACTCGTCTCTAAAAAAATTATTTTTATAAATCCTTAAAAAAATAAGAATACAATCTATAAAGAGAACATTAATCAATTAAAAATGACCCACAAAACAACATATCTGAGTCTTTAGATGTCATCTTTTAAAAAGTCCATTCATCTCTCCAGGATATTAATTTGCGTCACATTTCTATCAAGAGGTGAATGTTAGGGGGTGTGCAGATGCCTCAGGATGGGGATAAGCACTTGTTCAATATATACTAGCAGTGTATTCCAAAGAGACAGTCCCATAGACATTAAGAACATAGACCCAAATTCTAGGCTTCCTGGTTTCAAATCTCAGTTCCCCCTTTTACCTAAATTTGTGACTCTGAGCTATTGTTTTAGTTTCCTAATCTGCTTTTTAAAAAGTGGGGGGGAAAGGCGAATTAATAAAAATATCTACTTTACAAGATTGTTGTAATGACTAAATGAATTGGAATGAATGCAGGTAAAGCATTTACAATTATACCTGGCATATAGCAAGTAAAGATTGGCTATTATTTTTTATTATTATTTTAGCCATTATTACCATTGCTATATTATTGTATAATTATGATTCCAGGACTGTAGATCACATTTATCACCTTATTTAACCCCCTTAACCACCTGTGAATGGCTGTCTCCAGGTCAAAGTCCAGAGTCCTTGGTAGGACAGAGAGGAGCCAGCCGACTGAGTTGCCAGAATCTCTGGCCCTTCCCACATTCTCCCTGAGTGCCAGCCATCCAGATCTCATACAGCACCCAGGAAAACCAGATGCTGCTCCACTTGGCACCTTCATCCTGTTTCCTACACCTGGAATGTCACTTGCATCAGGTTAAAGAACTTCTTCCTTCAGAATTCACCTCAGAGAGCCTCAGAGAATTAACATACACGGCTCAGAAAGTGTGATGCTTCCAGCTTTGTTCTTTTTGCTCAAAATTGCTTTGGCTATTCAGAATCTTTTGTGGTTCCATATGAGTTTAGGATTTTTTTTCTATTTCTAGAGATTCTTGAGGTTTTAATAGAGATTGCATTAAATCTGTAGATGACTGAGTAGTAAGAATATTTTAATAATACTAAGTATTCCAATCTATGAGCATGGGATAACTTTCCATTTATTTGTGTCTGCTTTCTTTAATCAGTGTTTATCATTTTCAATGTACAAGTCTGTCACCTCCTTAAGTTTATTCTTAAGTATTTCATTATTTTTGATGCTATTATACATAGGATTGTTTTCTTGATTTCTCTTTGGATAGTTCATTATTAGTGCATAGAAATGCAACTGTTTAAAGTTTATTTTGTACCTTATAGCTTTGCTGACTTTATTTACTAGTTCTAACAGGTTTTTGTGTATGTGTGTAGAGTCTCTAGGGTTTTCTACACATAAGATCATATCATCTGCAAACGGAAATAATTTTGCTCCTCCCTTTCTGATTTGTATGCCTTTTATTTCTTTTTCTTGCCTAATTGCTTTGGCTAGGACCTTCAGTATTATGTTGAATAGAAGTGGTGAAGGTGAACGAGATTCTTGCCTTATGCCAGATCTTAGAAAAAAAAGCTTTCAGTTTTTCACAACTGAGTATAATATTAGCTATGTGCTTGTCCTATATGGCCTTTACTGTGTTGAGGTAATTTCCTTCTATGCCTAAGTTAAGAGTTTGTATCATAAAAGAGTATTGAATTTTGTCAAGTGTTCTTTCTGCATCTATTGAGATGATCATGTGGCTTTTGTCTTTCATCCTAATTATGTGGTTTATCACATTGATTGAGCTGCATATGTTAACTCCTTCTTGAATCCCAGTGATAAATCTCACTTGGTCATGACATATTATTCTTTTAATGTGCTATTAAATTCAGTTTGCTATATTTTGCTCTAATCTTCATTATTGCCTTCCTTAGGCCAGTTTTTAGCTTAGCAGTTTATTCTTTTGCTAGTTCCTTGACTTGTAATGTTAGGCTGCTTGAAATATGTCTTTTCTTACTGTAGGTACTTATTGCTATAAACTGCTTTTGCTGCATCAAGTAAGTTTTACTATTTTTTGTTTCCATTTTCATTTGTCTCAAAATATTTTCTAATTTCCCTATGATTTCTTCTTTGACCCAATGGTTGTTTAAGAGTGTGGTTTAATTTCCATGTATTTATCAACTTTCCCATTTTCCTTTTGTTGTTGATTTCTGGTTTCACTCCATTGTAGTCAGAAAAAAATATTTGGAATGATTTCAGTCCTCTTAAATTTGTTAAGAATCATTTTGTGACCTACTATATGATTTATCCTGGAGAATGTTTCATGTGTTTGAAAAGAACATGCATTCTGCTAGTTTTGGGTGGAATGTTCTGTGCATACCTGTTAGATCCATTTGGTCTATAAAGCTGTTTAAGTCTGCTGGTTTTGTTTTTGTTTGTTTGTTTTTGAGTTGGAGTCTCACTCTGTCACCCAGGCTGGAATACAATGGCACAGTCTCAGCTCACTGCAACCTCTGCCTCCCAGGTTCAAGCGATTCTCCCGCCTCAGCCTCCCAAGTAGCTGGGACTACAGGTGCATGCCACCACACCTGGCTGATTTTTTTGTATTTTTAGAAGAGACGGGGTTTCACTATGTTGGCCAGGCTGGTCTCGAACTCCTGACCTCACGATCCATCCACCTCGGCCTCCCAAAGTGCTGGGATTACAGGTGTGAGCTACCGCGCCCAGCCTGCTGTTTCTTTACTGATTTTTCTGTCCACATGATCTGTCCATTACTGTAAGTAGGATATTTAATTCTCCTACTATTATTGTATTACTGTCTATTTTTCCCTTTAGAACTGTCAATGTTTGCTTTATATATTTAGATATTCTGATTTTGAGTGCATATATATTAATAATTATTCTCTCTTCATGTTGAGTTGACCCTTTTATCATTATGTAATTAACTTCCTTGTCCCTTGTGACAGTTTTTGACTTAAAGTCTATTTTGTGCAGATAGTGTAAGTCTGCTTATTTCTTAAGGTCCATTAAATATGGGTTATACCAATAGATTTGAGAAAAAAAAAGTCTGTATTCGATTTTTTTTACTTGTCTGCATATAGCACTTTATCTAAAACAACTAAATATTAGAAGTTTATAACCAATTATTCAAATACTAGACTATAAACATTTATATGCATAAATATATAAAAGTCATGTTGGAAGCCAAATTAATTCACTATACTCTGTATGAGAAATACAAAAACTATACACGCATATATACAACAGACATTATACATACATATATACACTTCTATATACATTTATATGTATTACTTCATATGAATTATTGATTCACATATTCTAAATACTAAAGCACAAGATTAAACAAAGTCCCTAAGACTATGACTGATTTGATGCTTTCCTAAATTAAAGATATCTTAATCATCTTCGTTTAGAAAGTGGTGTGTTGTATAGCTGAAGAACAAATTAATGGAAAAAATTGGAAAACAACATGGTATATTAAGGTTGTACCTGAAGTCATGGACTCAGATATATTTTAAAGAATAAGCAATTGAAGAGCTATACTCCCCCAAATAAATGTGAGAATATAAAAGGGAGAAATATATTATGTTTATTTCCCCTTCAGAGTTCCAGACTTGTCTGAAAAATATGTAAAGGAACTCTCTTCTTACTTATACCCCAGATCAGACCTTTATTTCTAAGGTTTGGTTTGAAGCAAAAGGGCTTTGTCCCAAATGAGAAAGAAAGAGAGAACATGGCCCAGGAAACTACTCTATCCTCTCTGATGATCTAAGAACATCCAGTGAAACTGAGAGGTTCAAGGAAGATTTTAGAAGCCATTGTTCTTCAAGAAAAAATGAGGAGAATGACCCAACAGTGAAGAAGAGATGGATTGGAACAGGGGTTATATCCCTTTGGTCTGAGATTAAAACAAAGAGTTTTGTGTTTCAGGAATGGCATGCTACCTGCAAGACCTTGAATGATGGATGATGCCCACAGATGCTAAACTCTTGGCATCAGGGCCTTAAGAGAAGTGCCAATGTTCCCTGTGGCGAGCCTGGAGCTAGTAGAGAGGAGGAGAGAGATGAGATCATCTCAGTGGGCTGCCCAGAGAAGGACTAAGCAACTGATGAGTTCTCCACAGCAGAGAGGACAAAAGGACAATGGGGATCAGTGTCAACTAACAACCAGAAGCCTCTTCATGCTATTTCCTGAGCCCTGTAAGCTTCAGAGTCACATATACCCCAGAGTTCTAGAACAACAAAAACTGATACCTGACTTCTCATTAACTTCACTCAGAGAAGCCTTGCAGCCAGATCTTATGTAATCTTTAAAAAACAAATATATAATATAGCTTGCCAATCAATTATCTGAAAAAATTTCCAACTGCTTCATAAACATTCCTATAATCCTTTTCCTCAGGAAAGGCCTCCCCCACTGCTTCTTTCTGAGAAAGAAGAAAAGAGATACCCGATTACATTTTAAAGACTTTTTAGCAATTCCCACAAAGGCCAAATTCTGGGTTTCATTTTATTTTGAGACATTTAAGATCTGTGTAAATCATGTTCCACACAATCACTCTCCTAAATATTCTTCACTTACTTGAAGTTGCCATGTTCTACTACTTAATTTTCTTTTTCTGTATGAGTCAATTGGTGGGTCCACCACTGAGTTTTATGTCCCCCTTATAGAGACCTGGAAGCTTCTCCAGGCTGTCATCTTCGAGTGGCAGGTTAACTCAGTGGGTAAGACACAGGCTCTAGAATCAGACATGTCTGTCTTTGAATCCTAGACCTGCCACATCCGGGCTATATTACATAAGGTAAATTACTTCACCACTGTAAGTGTGAGTTTCTTTTTTAATACAATGGAAACACTGATCCTAGTTATCTGAGATGGCTGTTGTGAGGATACAATGGGATAATGACATAAGCTCTAAGCACAATGTTTGGCACATAATCAGTACTTGAGAAATGGTATTTATTATTAGCAATAGAAAATCTAAGCTCCTGAAGAAATATCCAGTTACTATGACACTGCCTTCAGCAGCCAAACACTAATGACTAGTTTAAGTGACACAGTTAAAGCTATGAATTGTGCTTCTAAGTTGCTTAAGCCTATTAACTTACTTGTGAGTTTTAAAACAATTTGTCTTTAACACAAGAAAATGTTCACAGATCTAAGGCCAGACCGACAAATTCCAGAGCAAATGTAAGTATACTATACAGGAATACTTGGAAATTCAGACTTCAGACAAAATACAAAGATAAAAAATGTCCCAGCCAAAAGTATTATTATTTTTGAAGTATTATCAGAAAAGTATTATCATTTTTAAAGCAAGAATCACTTTTAAGGCAAGTAATAACTAATAGTGACCTGATTAGTAGTCAGAATTTTTAGAAAAGTGCTTGCTAGAGTGTCATATTCCAAATGTTATCTGTGGAACCTTATAGTATATAATGAGCAAAAATGTCTCTGGCAACACTTAACTAAAACTAATTCCTATGCAAGCATCAATTCTGTAACAGATTTTTGACCACTAGCCAACAAATGTAATCAGTGCTATGCTGATAAGTATTTAAAATCCAGCTCCCAAAGGAAGGGAGGCCCTTAATTTGTAGTGTTCGCCAGTTTTCATGGATACAATACTCTACAATGGCCCATTTCAAACTAACAACCAGTTCTCAAAAGCCAGCGCTAGCCAAGACCACCATACCACCTAGATATGAAGTTGGCATTCAAAATGATTAGGCAGTCCACTTGAATAGGGTTGTTACAAGGAAACCAAGGAATTAGCCCACAAATGAAAAGTAAACATAGATAAATGATATATAAATTTTTCTAGGCAAGTGACTGAAGCAAATTTACAGTGGGCTAATTACATAGGTATGATTCAGGCTCTGTTTCCCTTTCAACCACATTCCTCTGTCACTGAGAGCTCATCTGCCCTCTGCACGAGTGGTTTCACACACTTGCATCAACTTCTTCTATACAGACGTTCTTGTCTCTTAAGTCTTGTCTCTTAAGACTGTTGCTACACTGAAGCTTTCACCTGCCCACTTGAGGGCCTCTCAGGTTCCCCCTGAATTCACTCATTAATATCATTCACCAAGAAATAATGGTATTTTTCCCTAACTTTCCTCATAAGATTATTGCAGTTTCCCTTTTATCAGTAAATCTACCAATTATGCTAAAACTCCTCCAGCTAGTGACAGAGGAATGCTCTCTACGAACAGAAAGAAATTAGTTATCCACTTAACAATTTGCTTACCTGATCTTTCATTTGGGAACAGAAAAACTAAGCTTTTAGGAATACCACTTAGAAGACTGCAGGAAAACCCAAATACACTCCCTCTCTTTTATTTTCAGCTTCAAACTTTAGTCTACCCCTCGACTATTTTGCTGCAGGAACCCCTAACTCACTAAATTAAAGGATTTTAAGAAGTAAAGTTTTAAGTGAAAATAAATTTACATTTATTTCATATTTCTCCATTAATTTATAATGTTGTACTTCAAACCTCCCAAAAGACAAGCTGTTGAATGTGATATCCAGCAATTCTATAATCTCTCTGTAGGTTATATTAAAAAAAATAAGTTATTTCTATGGCTAAAAAAAATCCATTGCAAGATGAAAGATTTCTGTGGATGGATGGTGGTAATGATAGTAAACAATATGAATATATTTAATGCCCCTGAACTAGACACATAGAAATGATGACGATGGTAAATTTTAAGTTATGTGTATTTCAACAGAATTTTTTAACATTTTTAAAATAAGAACAAATCCATTAAAAAGAAACTTTGCCACTCTGCCCTCCTATGGTTTCAAATAAGAAAATAGATTTTTTTAAAAAAATAATAATATTCTTTAATATTGCCTTTGTCTCATTACAGACTTGAGATATAAGGGCATCTAGTGATGAGAAAGGCTGCATTTATTCTGCTAGATATCGATGCCATATGCTCATTTTTGTAAGGTCTCCTACATTCATTATAATTAATATCTAGGGCTAATATGAAGAGGTAATTGTTTAATCAAGAAAACAAATGGTCAAAAAGACAAAACATACTGCATTCTTTGCCTCTCACTGGGTCAGGCAGGCCAGAGCAGTCCACTGCAGAATTTGGAATGGCAACTCTCCACCTGGAGCCACTGCTATCACATTCCGTATATTCAAAGTGATAATCTTTCTGCAAACAATCACAAAAACAAGCCTTTGTTAGAGCCAATTCTAATGGGACAACTGTGCTTTCTCTATCACCCCAAGCCCCTGTTTCCAAGCTGTACCCTCTCCTTGATTCTTATCCCTCCCCCATCCCACCCACGCCAAGCAGCTTATTGATCAAAGAGGTATGGTGCTAGACATAGAGTAGGTGCTGAGGAGACGATGCAGGACAGGACAGTCAACGCTGTCAGGTTGTGACCATTATCCTTTCATCTCACCCATCCAGAAAAGCTACAGAACACTTCCCTATCTCTTGCAAGCTTTTTAAGCTCTAAATAACTGATAGAATTGAGTAGGAGAAAGAGCAAAATAACACTAGGAATTTGACTACTGTCACTGTCCCATGTGTTTCAAAGAAAGAAACAAGAGAACCATTTCCATTGACCTAATTCTCACTCTGTTTAAAACTTAACAGAAGGTGTAAAAATTAGTCATCAAATACTAATAAAAGACTATACGTTTTTAAAGCAGCTCTCCCAGGCTTAATACACATGTACCACAGCAGGTTGCCATCAATTACAGACTATTAAAATTGACCATTAATTACAACTGCCAAATAAAAACCAACCCCCAACCCACTTGTCTCCAGCCTTTGGTTGTTTTGAAATTCTCACAATGACCTCCCTTGGTCAGAGCACATTACATATAAGTGATATTTAAACTGAGAAGAACCCAAACAAAATATTATTGGAGCATTTTAAGAATGTGAGAAATTCCAAATCTACCCCAAATTGTTTTCAGTTCAATACCTTACTTATTCTGTTCAAAATCCTGGATGTGGCTATTCTGCTGCGTCCACACTGTTTTGCCTCCCTCACTGTGTCAATGACAAGTGAGAATAGAAACATCAAGCCACATCACCACGGGGAAATCAGGAATGAGAAGGCCATTGTCCTTGACCTTCTCTGCACAGCACACTTTGCTAACAATGACTGTCCTAATTTTAACATTTTTTGCAATCTAGATAAGCTGAGATTTCCCAAATCATCAAGTCTGGGTTCCCTTTTATTTAACAGTTCTTCCCTCAATGTATCTTGCTTCTCTCATAATTACTATAAGCAACAAAAAGAACCCAGGCCATTCCTTCAGCACTTTGCTTGGAAATCTGCTCAGCTAAATATCCAAGCTCACCTTACAAGTTTTGCTTTCCACACAAACATAGGACTACAATTCTGCTAAGCTTTCTGCCACTATATTAAAGGGGTCAACTTTCCTCCAATTTCCTGGAGGGAACATTGGAATAAATATTTATTTATTTATGAGATATTCCTCTTTTCTTTCGGGATCCTCACTAGTATCACTTTCAATATTTTTAAAAATATTCTGCTTATGACAATTTACGTATTCTTTATGATACAGACATTTTCTGCCATGCTTCTCACTTCCTTTGGGGCCTTCACAGGCAGTCTCTAAAATCTACATTTCTACCAACAGTCTGTTCAAGGCCATCTAGACTTCACTAGCATGCACCTCAAAATTCTCCCAGCCGCTGCCCATTATCCAATTCTACAGCCACATTCCCACTTTTAGGTGTTTGTTACAACAACACTTCTTTTCCAGGTACCAAAATCTGTATTCGTTTCCCATAACAGCTGTAATAAATTAGCAGAAACTTAGCAACTTAAAACAACAGAAATATATTCTCTCACAGTTCTGGAGGCTGGAAGTTCAAAAGCTGTATTACAAGGCTGATCAAGGTATCGCCAGGCCACACTCCCTTAGGCAGCTTGAGGGGAGAATCCACTCCTTGACCCTTCCAGGTTCTGGCGGCTGCCAGCATTTATTGCCTTGTGGCTTCATCACTCCAGTCTCTGCCTCTGTGGTACCATTGCCTTCTCCTCCTCTTGTGATAGCATTTAGGGCCCATCACAGTAACCTCACTTTCTCAAGATTCTCAGTTTAAATCTTCAAAGTCCTATTTTGTCATATAAAAATAATATTTACAGGTTCTGGGGATTAGGACTTGGATTTTTTGGAGGACGGGGCAGTAGGAAGGAGTATGATTCAGCCTACCACACCCTCCCATGGTAGAATAGCCTTGACCTGCCATGTATTTGCATAGTGGCTGTCTTGTTTCTCTTGTTCCTTGTTATTTGTATTAGAATGTATGTCTTGGCTAGGAGCTGTGCCTCAGCCCTGTAATCCCAGCACTTTGGGATGCCAAGGTGGGCAGATCACTTGAGGTCAGGAGTTTGAGACCAGCCTAGTCAACATGGCAAAACCCTGTCTCTACTAAAAATAGAAAAATTAGCCGGGCGTGATGGTGTGCGCTTCCCAGCTACTTGTGAGGCTGAGGCATGAGAATCACTTGAATGCCGGAAGCAGAGGTTGCAGTGAGCTGAGATTGAACCACTGTACTCCAGCCCGGGCAACGGAACAAGACTCCATCTCAAAAATAAAATAAAATAATGTCTGTCTTATTTCCATGTTCCACTGAGAAGATTCTGGCCCCTGCATATAAAATTTAGGTGATTTCTTATCATCCTAGCAAAATAATGATACTGTGAAGTCATATGAATTTCAAATAAAGCAAGGCCTCTGAATAAAACAGGTAAGCTCCAAAAAACTTTTCTCCATCACTGCCTCTGTTATTCAGCCTGCCAGTTATGAGACGAGAACAGCAATCAGAACACGGAAAAGGTATTGTGTGTTCTGGCTGTAATGTTGGATGTCACGTGCCAATTAATTTTCCTAAGACTCCTTTATCCTATCTGCCTTCTCTAGATTACTCAAGGACTCTAATTAGAAGGCTACAGCTACTATTGTTACCAAACTCTTAGGAGTTCAGCAGGAAGCTTTAATTTATTTCTTTATAATTTAAAAATACTGAAATGCAAACCTATTTCATGCAGAGGGCAGACTTTGGGGTCAGGGATTTAGATTGTAGCCCAAATCAAATGGGTTTTATTTTAAATTATTTAACAGGCTACTTCATGTGGGCTGGTAACAAATAATAAAAAACAAACAAAAAAAAATCTGCTTCTAAAGTCAATCCTTAAATCCATAGAAAGATCTAAGAAACAGCATGGTATAGCAAAATTGCAAAAGGTATGACGTATATTTTCCAAATATTCTAAATGGCATTCAGGGTACTGAATAAAGAGAATTACAGCACATATGTTTTCAGATTTATAGGTAACACCCCAAAACTCTACACAGATGAAAGTAAACATTGAGCACTTAAAACTGGCCCCTTGGAAATGGAAATTTTCAAAGGATAATTTAAAAGAAAAAGTAGATTATTTCTCATACAAATAGAAAATTAATACATGTCAAAAACTTTGTCATTATTTAGCAAGTCAACCAGTAAGATGTTATCACCAATTCAAAGGAGAATTTGAAGGACATACCAAAACAGGCAATTAGGAAAGTGAAATGAGTTTGTTGGGAGATGCAAAACTGGTAAATATCCAGAGGGTAATAATCAATTGCATTTCAAAGGATAAAATACATTTCATTTCTATGGACAAAAATCATTTGTATTATTATCAGTTACCTACAACTCAGCATTCTAAAATAGTCCAAAGACAATGAAAGGTGCAGGCTGCTATAGAAACTGATCATTCTGAAAGGTGCACTAAAAAGCACATCCAATAATCTTTTCTGCCTATTTTAGCATGCTTCACAATTTTTCCTGACAAGGGGAAAATTCTTGACAATTTTCCCTACACTTCAGGGCTTCTGACAGTTTATCAACAAACACATTGATATGAGCCAGAGCACACTCCAAACAACAGAACATCAGCTCACAAGCCACACTCTCCAAATTATAAACTGGAAGAAGTGCTTGGGCCCATGCCAACTCAAAGGATGGCAGTTATTTAGACATTCTGCAAAGCGCAGAATGCTGGGGTGTGGAGACACTGCCCCAAATAATAAAACAATAAAATTCCCTATAAACCTTGCATTATAAATATATGGAAACCAGGAAACACCCCAAGAAGAAATGGAGCATGGAATTACTCCTGATCACAAAACACTTAAGGGAAAATTACCCTTCCATATAAATCATGGCACACTACACAGACACGAACTTGCACACACTGACATGCACATTCACAAATCAAAGTACAGATATGAATCCTTGAATAACAAAAATTCAAATTGTGTTATCTTACACCAAAAACACAAAAATTCAGGATACATCCAAATAAATACCGATGTCATGGTACCCCCTCAAACACCAAAGTCATCCACACTACAAAAGCTGCATGGTGCTCACTGAAATCCCCAGGGAATCATCTCCCAATTCTGATAACAATACTTACAGTTAAAATATAGACTAGATAATTTTTCAAATAAATATCACAAATAAAAATATGTATATATGTTGACACATTGACCATATATATTTTATATACTGACATTAACATATATTGCATCTTAGATATGATTTATACATATAGCAATATATAATTTTTATTAATATATATCATTCTTTATTTCCTGACAGTTAATTATTAAATAATTATGATGGCCTAAGGGTTATGGGAGAAATTTTAAGTAACACATAGTCCCTGTACTCAGTAAGCTTATGATTTTGTTGAAGTAGACAACACACACAAAAAACATAACTTTATAAGAACATAAAGAATAAGGGCTCAAAGTGGAACAGTGACATCACAAGTCACTGTCCAAGTAAAAATTTTTGTCAAAATTTCCAATAAAATTCCTTAACTCTCAGATTTTCTAAGGACCTTTAAATGTTAGAATCGCATTCAATAGAGTATGTGTGGAAGAGTATACAAAATGTAACCCTATTTTATTATGATTTCAAAGTCAGAAGAAAGCTCTGCGAGCTGGAACAGTGAGAAAAGGCTTTAAGGAGAAGACCCTGAAATATGGGAGGATTTGTAACTATATTAGCACTTACCAGTTCCTTTGAAAATAGCTAGTTTGATGGGATGTGGTAAGCAGCAAGATCAAGCCTGGTGAAACTATGCCTAAAGGTGTGCAGTGAAATACGTCAGCCTAGGGTGGATGAATAGGTGAGTGAGTGAATGTAGTCTCCTGGTCTTCTATACTCAGATTTGCTCACATTAGTAAACTGCCAATGAGAAAATCAGCTCCCTGATTGCTCCCTGTCTATCTTCTGTAGGCAGTTAAGAGTTGACCGCAGTTAATTATCAAGATACAGCAGTTGACCACAAATTCTAGTACAGAATCAAAAGCAGCAGAGGCAGTAGAAAGCCTCTATCTTCAAAGCAGAGAAAATGCTGGTACCTAGAACACACACAGATGGAAAGGACAAAAAGAAGCAAATGTAATTAATTTTCTTCATTTCATTTTGTTCATGTAAAATTTCTTCTCTTTGAATTTTTTAATGTGAAATGTTGAGAACAGCATAACCTTGTATTTGATGAGACCGCAAATCCTCTGGAAGAAAGGCTTCCGAATTTAAGTGCTCAGCAAAGCACTTGACACACTTATTTGAGAGAGCAAAATTGGCAAGAGGAAAAAAGGGAGACAGCACGAGATTACAGTGGCACAATTATTTCAATTCCAATTGCAATGAGTGTGCACGCCTCATTATACTATGTGGAAAGGCCAAAAGCAGGAGAATACTTAATGCAGAAATACATGCAACTTATATGAGCTCCTTTACCCTACATTATTAAGTACATGAGCACAGAACTGTGCAGCAATATTTATATTCAAGTTTTTCTTTTATAAAAGGAACATGATGTTATCACGGAAAACTGCTAAGTAATATGTATCTGATCTATTTATGACACATCCTTTTCACTGTGGCCACTGTATTTCTTTTAGAAATTATTTTGGAAAAAGTTCATATTTTAAACCTGAGTTCAATGTCTATCTTTGTAAACAGGTGCTCAATTCATTTTTGAAATTATTTATGTTTATTGAGTACCTCCCATACGCCACTATGTAGACTCTCGGGATACAGCAGTGAACAAAATATCCAATTCTCTGCTCTCATGGGGCTTATATTCTAGTTTTAATGAAAGTACATAAGGTTTATTTCTTAGAAAGATCCAGCTTAGACTATTTTCTTTCTATGGCTCTCAATCACTGTAAGAGAACAGGCAATGAACTGGTAACAACAAACCTAGATCCCAACCTCACCTCTGCCATTACTATATTTAAGACTAAGTGACTCAACTAACTCTTTGAACCTCAGGTTGCTTTGAATCTTTTTTTTTTTTTTTTTTTTTTGAGACGGAGTCTCGCTCTGTCGCCCAGACTGGAGTGCAGTGGCGCAGTCTCGGCTCACTGCAAGCTCCACCTCCCGGGTTCATGCCATTCTCCTGCCTCAGCCTCTCCGAGTAGCTGGGACTACAGGCGCCCGCCACCACGCCCGGCTAATTTTTTGTATTTTTAGTAGAGATGGGGTTTCACCGTGGTCTCGATCTCCTGACCTCGTGATCCGCCTGCCTCGGCCTCCCAAAGTGCTGGGATTACAAGCGTGAGCCACCGCGCCCGGCCATGAATCTTTGAAATAAAAATCTATGCTTCACATCTTATGGTCTATGTTCCATATTTTCACTGTTCTTGCTAAAGAGAAACCAACCACATTCTGTAATCATGTATTTCTCAGGAAATTTTCAAAAAATGAACATTCTAAAACATACCTACATATGAATAAATGAAAGAAACATTTCCATTTTCTCAAGAAACCTGCAGCTAGACAATCTACAATAATATTAATATTAGAAATATGAACTAAAACCCTCATCGAAGATAATGAGGAAAATATTTTTAAAATCAGCTTTCTCGCATTTAAAGTATATGTTATTGTATAAGACAGACTTTAAGAACATGCATCATTTTATTATCTAATTACATTTAAACTTATTGAATTAAATATATGTTTATCTCCGCTCCTCACCAACCTACAAAAGAATGGAGTTTCTAAAGAGAGCAGAGAGTAAAGGATTAAAAATACCAAAGAGAAGTGAAAATGGCAATAGATGCAGGTGGCAACAATTATTTCTGGAAGATGAAAAGCATAGGTGAGCTCTAATTAACTTATCAAGGCAAGAAAAGCCGAAAGCTAAGGGTAACAGAGATGGTGATTTGAGCTGCAGAAAGACTCATAATTGAAGGTACCAAAAACCTCAGAAATCAGAGGTGAAAAAAATCGATCCAGAAACAGAAAGACTGGTTGAAAATCTGTTTGAGAATTGTTAAAGTACGCCCCCAGCTGCCAGACAAAATGGACTCCCTGTGGCTATCTGAGGTGGTCAAAGTTTAAAAAGAACCAGGCAACCATGGCTAGGTGAAGAAGCAGTCATGCATTCTGTGTTCTCAGAAAGATGTAGAAGTGTTAGAGGACCTCCCTGTCTACAATCAAGCCAAACCATTTCTTATTGTCAGTGCCAAGATAAACCATGTCCAGAAACCACCACCCCACAAGGCCATTGGAAACAAATACCTGACAGAGACTTCTGATTTGAGGCTTGGAACCAACCAATCAAAGCTCTTCTGCCCCAGCCAATCAGGGGTTGGTTGTATCGCCCATCCGAATTCAGCTGCACCACCCAATCAGAACCAAGAAAGTGTCAATCCTTCATTTGCACAAATGAACCTGATTGGGAACCCGGGCAGTGAGTTTTGCTATAAAACCCTAACCCTCCTTTGTTCTCAGGAATGCAACTTCCTTTTCATTAAAGGCTGCACTTCCCTGGTTTGCAAACTCTTCACTGGAATAAACTCTTTCCTCCAAATTCCTTTTCAGAGAACTTTTGCTCACAGAATGTAAACCTTTCAGTTTCCCTTCCACATCATGACAAGAGAAGAGTTATTTCCTCTGGAAAAAAAATTGAACTAGAGAGGTTACAGATTCAGGGACATCAAGTAAGAAAAAAAAAAGTTTTTTTTTTTTAAATGGGACTATGTAAACAGTTAAGTAATGAAAGATGAGATCCACCTCAGGCACACATCCCCAACACTGAAACCCAAGTCAAGATACCTCCAATGTCACTGTCCTTTCCGCTTGAACCACCACCCCTAAAGACTAGCAGAGCCATCTTTCTGCCCTCCCAAAGGTGCCTTCAGTGGATGTTACACCCTACACTAGTACTCTTTCCCACATCATTTCAGCTGATTTTCACACTTGCTTACCTTAGAACTGAGATTAGCTGGAATGTAACCTTTATCCATAATATGATCATTACTATTGTCATTAAAAATATTAACAACATTTGCATAACTCTGTAAGCTTTCCAAAATAATTCTCATGACATTAACCCACTTGAATTTGTCCACATATGGTCCCACATAGTAGGCAAGGGTCATCCTCATGGCTACTGACCTATTTCAATCTCATCTCCTGCTGTCCAGATGAACACCACCATCAGCCTAATGGGCCTCTTTGCTTCTGCTCTTGCCCACACCTACTGCACTCCACAGCCAGTTCTAAATGGAAGATCTCATTATGTCATCCTTGCTCAAAACCCCAGAATGACTTACCATTGGCCTGAGGATAAAGTCCACAATCTTGGATTGCATAAAATGCCTTTTTCAATTCATTCTCGATCTGCTGCTTGAAGCTTCATTTCTTAACATTATTTATATATGAAATATTGAAACTGCTTGAAGCTTCATTTCTTAACATTATTTATATATGAAATATTGAAACTACAGGATCAAACATGCTGTACAATTCCTTGCCTCCAGACCCCAGCATGTAAGTGACTTTTTCTCTGCCTGGAAGGCTCTTTCTGCCCACATCTTGTAATAGCATGTGGAAATCTGTATGATAACAAATCACTGTGTAACAGGTTCTCTTTCAGGTCCACCCCTACTATTTGCAGGACCAAGGCCAGGAGCATAAATCCATGTGCCTCTTCCTCCTCAATACCTACGCTGCACCCTGAGAGGTCTGCTTCACATACAAGAAGCAACCCCAGCCTGCACATCCAACTCTGGTAAGTGTTCCTGCCACAATGGTATGGTCTATTAATACATCAGAAGATGGACCTGGGAAACCTCACAAAGGACCTGGAAGCAATCTTGGATCTTTTAGGCAGGTAATTTCAAAGTCATATTAGCAGAGTATGATAAAAAGAAGGTGGGGCATGACATCCAGGTGGCCACAGCTCCTCGGCCCACAGACTGTAAAGCAAGAAGAGGGACAAAGCTAGAGGAGGACCCTCTACAGTGGAGACCAAGGCAGGGGCCCCTCTTGCCTGGTCTAAAGGTAGTATTGGTTTCTATTATATGACAACATCAAAACATAAGAATAGCAAGAAAGATAGCTACCACTTTATAAAGTAAAATTTAAAATTTCTTAGAAGGGAGGGAGGATCCCTCCCTCTACCTCTTGAAGGGTCTTCACGTAACTGGGTAATAGTAATTTTCTTTTTTTTTTTTTTATTCCAAACCCAAATTAAAATCACAATGGTATACGAAAGTATAATTTTCCAAAAAGGGAAAAGCAAAATCCTTGGAAATCCATTTGTTCTGTCTAATTATATATGGTTACAAACTTACCTGTATATAAGCTATAAATTATTCTAAATTAATCAGGCTGAAACTAAAAGGGTGTCTTTGCTTTTGCAAGATTTGAGCAACTGCT
This sequence comes from Hylobates moloch, assembly GCF_009828535.3. Taxonomy (NCBI): domain Eukaryota; kingdom Metazoa; phylum Chordata; class Mammalia; order Primates; family Hylobatidae; genus Hylobates; species Hylobates moloch. Next base: position 173,610,384 of record NW_026652276.1, on the reverse strand, counting down.
TACTATTTAATAAGCACCAAGAGAAACTACATCAAAATTTCAGAATATATTATATATACCCCATGATACAACAATTCCACTTCTAGGCATGTAATCCAAGGAAGCCATTTTTGTATCATAGCATTATTTAAAATAGTGAAAACTTTAAAACAATTTAACTGTGCAACAATAAGAGACTGGTTAATAAATTAGGGTACACACATAATAAGATTTCATATAGTCCATTTTAAAATAATACAAAGGTATATTTAATAACAAAATTATTTATGACACATTTAAGTGTTAAACACAGGTTATAAAGCAATATATCTGAACCCCTGTAGTGTGTGTGTGTGTGTGTCTGTGTGTGTGTGTGTGTGTGTTGGATACATGAAAAAAGACTATAGGTATATATATCAAAAGATTGACAGTAGTTAACTGAGTGATGTGACTATCTTTATTCTATATAATTATGTATTACCAAAATTTTCTACAGTTAAAATATATTTATTTCCCTCAGTTCAGGTAACTGCTTTGCCAAGACATGAAAAAAAATTCATATTTCTCCTTACTTTAGGATAAGATATCTGGTGGGACATGAGAAAATTCAAATGATACCACTGAAGGATTATTCCATAACATTCACTGGCACCTCAGTCTAAATCACTTTCTCTGATGGGTGGCATTCACCTAGCAAGGCTTTAAAGGCAAGGTCATAAGTAAGACACAGGTCAGAGAAGTTCTGAAGAAGGGAATATGGAAGGGAAAATCCAACACTTAAGTACTTTCAAAATGAGCAGATACAAGAAGGATTCTGACACAGAGTGGATAAAGAAAAGTGGGAATAGTCAAACGAGAGAAAAGAGAACAAAGAGATGATGGAGCACAGACAGCACACTTTGCTGATTTCAAAATTTGGCTTCAGAAGGGGCAACTCCATATCTGAATTCAGCTAAGCCACTGGCAGATCTCAGACAGAAAAAAAATTATAAAAATTCAATTTAAATGTAAAAGCTAATTCTTGCCAATGCTGCCACTTGAAATTGAGTTTTACTTTGTACAGAAATAGCGTAAGTGATAAATGGCTCTGAACATTAAGACATCCAAAATCATGTTTTTGTTTGCAAATTGTGAGATAAATAAAAATGAGTTATTTAAGTTCTTTTGCACTCAACTGACCCTGTAAGAATTTCTTAAATCAATAGATTTTTTAAAAAATAATAATATAACCCTAATAATACCTCTGTCATAACTATACTTTCTAAAATTAAACTTAAAACATCTATTAAAAGGTTTTCTTCTTAATCATAAACATTAGATACCTGCTGTTCTGTCTGCCTGGCATGGCTTTCCTATTCCTTTAGGTAACAACATGCCCCCTGCTCTCATTACACTTTGCAGTTCTGAGTGGGCCAACCCCTGGCTAGGCCCTGATATGGACATGCTATCTGGACAGTCACAATAAACTATTCACACTGGTGCTAACCAAGATGGAGAAAGTCCACTACAGTTTCTTGTTCCCACTCTGCCCAAAATATAAAAGCAGGACTCTGCAAAATAAATAGCAGGTAGTCTGGAGAAAAAAGTCAAAACTTTCTACCAGCTAATACGATGGCAGGGAGTTACCGGGCTTCTTTTTTTTTTTTTTTTTTTTTTTTTTGAGACAGAGTCTTACTCTGTTGCCCAGGCTGGAGTGCAATGGCGCAGTCTCGGCTCACTGCAAGCTCCGCCTCCCGGGTTCATGCCATTCTCCTGCCTCAGCCTCTCCGAGTAGCTGGGACTACAGGCGCCCGCCACCACGCCCGGCTAACTTTTGTATTTTTAGTAGAGACGGGGTTTCACTGTGGTCTCGATCTCCTGACCTCGTGATCCGCCTGCCTCGGCCTCCCAAAGTGCTGGGATTACAAGCGTGAGCCACCGCACCCGGTGCTACCGGGCTTCTTTTCTTTCTTTTTTCTCCTTGAGCTGAAGGTGGGCCAAATCAGGGAATTGCACAGTGGGTTCAGAATGCAAAAAACTACAAGAGAAGCCCATTTTTCTGGCCAGAAGAACAAGAAAAGAGATCCCTGTGGTTGGAGTACTGGGAGAGGGGAACTGGGATCAGAAAGTGAGAGGGATATCCATGTGCTTTTTTTATTCTTTTTCTCTTCCAATCTTTCCCCACGGCCAGCACCAGTTTAGAACAGCACCGATTCCACGACAACCATGCAAACACCTAATATGCCAAGAGAAAACCTCTCTCTCTAGATAAAATAACTAGAACAGGGACTTCAGCTGTGCAAAGAGCTTACGAGAAAATCCTTATTATTCTTTTTCTTCCTTCTTTCACTTGTCACTTCATCCTAGGCAAGTGGAATTGCACAAAAACATGCAGGCTAAAACTATACAATAATCCACCTTTCTGGTCAGAGGAAATATAAAAAGCAGTCCTGAGAAAATATTCCAGAGAGTAATAGAGAAGATAATCCTCTGGTTCAGTCTATGAAGTAACAGTCCCAGGCTCACCTTCAAACTGTGCAAATATGGAATATACTCAAAGAAGTATAGCAAAGGCATGGAGAGCTGAACTACAATATAAACCACTATCTGAACTAAACCCTGAGTATTGAGCAAGGGGCAGATGATCCTACCCCTCACCTGCCCCCTCCACACACACAAAAGATAAAAATAGCCAAAGCTTTGAAAACTGAATAGACAGTGGAAGGAACCACCACACATAAAAGGTGAGAAAAAAACATGTGGTCTGAACCTAACCAGGTCAACTGGCTGCTGAAACAAACCAATCGTCTACAGAGGATTTTACAAGGATCTGGAGATTCACAACATAATAATAAAAATATCCAGAATACAATAAAAAATCACTTGGATATACAAAGAACAAGGAAAATCTGACTCATGCTCCAGAGAAAAGACAATCAACATATAACACCACCAAAATGTCACAAATATTAGATTCTCTAAAAATATAGAGCATCTATTACAACCATCATGCATAAGGTTAAGGTACTCTAGGGCCTGGGGTCCTCAGAACTGCCCTGCATATGTTCTGTGTTTTCAAGCTTAAACTGTGTGAGTCGGGTTGCTGTCACTGCAACTATGGGTGCTAACAGATACTTGAGATAGCCAATAATTCTATAATACCAACTCATATTTATGTATGTCCCAAATCTCAGTCAAGGTTGATGAGTGTGGTGGTGATGATAGCTACCGCTCATTAGTGATACATATCAATCATTGTGCTAAGTTCACAATATCTTAGTGCTGTCCACCACCTTATAAGGCAGAGTTTTTACAGATAAGGAAACTAACAAAGATTTAAGTAACCTCCCAATGTCATAGAGCTGATTTATAGGGGTTCTGGGATTAGAACCTAAGTGCCTAACTCTAAAGCCTGTCCTCATGACCATTATAGTTCCCTTGCTGGATCCTAAGAGCTAATGTTAAATCTAAAAACTTCATAAACAGAAATCAAAATAAAAGCTGATGCCTCATTATTCCTCCCTGTATATCACAGAAAGCAGAATTTGGCTAGCAATATCCCCTTTCACCCAGTCTCTCCCCGTATCTCTCAATATCATGTCTCTCCCCATATCATATCTCTCTCCCTGTACTCTCAATACCGTAACAGCACCCTGTCTCCTGGGGAATCAATAACCTCAAAGTAAATTTAAAAATAATTCTTCACAAGTTATCTGTTCCAAAATATCTTTACTTTCTACCATGACTACTAATTCCTCAGCTTTGTCTGTTTTCCTGTCAGTTTCAAAACAATATTTAATATTTTGTTTTCTGATTACAAAGCAATACATATTCAGTATGAAGAGTTTAGAAAATAGGGAAGCACATAAAAACCTATCACAATATCATCAACCAAAAATAACCACTGTTAGGATGCCAACCATTTTTCTAAGCATATTTATTTAAAAAATTAAGATACCCTTTATCATATCAAGTTTGTGTTTTGCAAGTAATAAGTATTAACATTTACTTGAGAAAATTAGAAAATATGGATAAGGATGGCTTTTCAGTGGCATTCACTTTGTTCATATTTTTAAAAGTTATATATTAATATGTCATGGTCACTTCCTGATATGGTTTGGCTCTGTGTCCCCACTCAAATTTCACTTTTAATTGTAATCCCCATAATTTCCACCTGTCAAGGGTGGGACAAGGTGGAGATAATTAAATCATGGGAGCAGTTTCCCCATGCTCTTGTGATAGTGAGTGAGTCTCATGAGGTCTGATGGTTTTATAAGCATCTGACATTTCCACTGCTTGCAGTCATTGTCTCTCCTGCCACCCTGTGAAGAGGTGCCTTCCGCCATGACTGTAAGTTTCCTGAGGCCTCCCCAGCCATGTAGAACTGTGAATCAATTAAACCTCTTTCCTTTATAAATTACCCAGTCTCAGGTATTTCTTCACAGCAACATGAGAACAGACTAATACACTTCCAGTAAGAAAATTAAACATTTATCTGTTCACAAAATATAATACACATCTCTGCATCTAGGAATAAATTAAGAAAAAATATAACACACACTGGTTGGAAATTATGAAGCCTATTTGCCTTACACTTTTCACTGGTACTTATGGATATCTTTCTTTTGTGGGAAAAATAAAGGAACATTTTCTCAGTGCTCTCAGACCCTTCTCCATGATTCACTGCAGAAACTTCAAGCAGGCAGATTATTTATAGTCTAAGAAGGAGTCTGAGGCAAGAACTTGATTCTCATCCCAGCACCATCATTTTTCCAACTGTGTGCCTTAGGAAGGGCACTAAGTATCTCTGAACCTCAATTTCCTTGTCTATCTGTAATAAGATTGTAATGCCTTACACCTCTTTATCTTGTAAGGCTATAGGAATAATATACATGGTAATATTTAGGCTTGAGTGCCAAGGAAACTCTTACTCAATTATTGTATTTCAGGTCATAAACTATACTAGACACCAGAAAATAATGACTATAACTGTATTTTTTTATTTGATCCTTGTGACAACACTGTGAGGCAGGTACTGACACATTTCCTCAACTCTGAAATGCAGATTTGAAGACTTTTGAAACCACATCAAAAGAAACTTGTCACTAGCTTTGCAGAATAAGTGTCAGAGCCCATCCTATGCAAATTTAATAGGCCAACTATACACTTATTTTGTTATCACTTCAGTTACCTGTATCACAAGAGTTGGATTTATCTTTAACTTTCTGTTTATAGCATCTGAATAAAGATTACACAATGATGCAGCGAAGAGACCAAAAGTTAATGTGTACAAAAGATTACCTCTGCCACAAGAGGTAATATAATTAAGAGGACAAAAGTTGCCAACTCCCCAAGAAAAGACCACGTTAAGTTTAAAAGCTAGAACACAACCACTTCATGCATCTTAAAGGACTGTCACTCAGATACTATCTGCCAAACACTTCTGAATAACTCCTAAGAGACATAGTTTAACTACAGGTGACAAAATCGTAAATGTAACCTAGTAGAACAAAGAAGCTTTTAGGGGTATTTATAAAAAGAGCTCAAGTTATTCACAGTAGGGAAATATAAATTAAAACCTAACAAACAAAAACAATAGGAAATGTGAGACACCAGTCCAGCCCTAACTTAGGGGATGCTGTTAAAACTAATTGATTAAGTACATTAATTGGCAGATGCCTAAACCCAACTAAGCTAGAGCATGAGCTCACAAAAGACTTGACATGAGTAAAGCCAGAATGTGGAGAGAATGCAAGACAGGGTATAGAGTAATAAAAGAAGAAAATTGGGGAGATACTAATATGGAAGGCAAGACAGAGGTACTATCAGGTCAAGCCAGTTTGAGCTAGGATCCCAAGCACAGGTTTAGAAAAGAAACATGTCACCCAATCTCACAAATTGCCCACGGACAGAAGTAGCTCAGGAGACTCCCAGACTCCCAGGGGTGTCCAAGGGAGAGAATACAGTTGTGGGTTCTTAGTTTCTGTTTCTGCTTGGGCCAGTGAAGTCCCTTTCTCATCCCTCTTTTCCGCTTATCACTAGAGACAGAAACTAAAAATCATGGTTTCAGGCTGCTAAAAGCCTAAAACAAAACAAAACAGAACAACAACAAAATAAGGTGGGCTAGACAAGCTTGCTAGATATTCCAGGCAAAGGCACAGACTTGGTCTTTGACAGAGATATTAAAGAAGAAATTATACAAAATTAAGTGGATACACTTATACTATTGTTGGTTGGAAAAAATTATTGTACATTGAACAGAGTGGCAATTTCTCTCACTTACCAAAAAATGTAATAAAACTCTGGTACATTTTAGAATAAATAGTGCCTTAGAATTGAGGAAATATGGTATTGAGAGAAATCTCAGATTCCAGGTTTCTGACATCAAACAGTATGGGTGAGGCAAAGCCAAGTGCCAAAAATAGCACAAGCACAATTCTGTCTTTGCTGTATTACAGTTACTAACCTTAGCAATTTACTTACTAACATACATTAGAGGCAGTTCCCTCTTTTATTACTTGCTTTTAGTACTTCAGCACTTCCTATCTCAGCTGGATCCCCACCCGCTTTCTGCAGTCTTTATGGACACCTTCCCTAGTCCGTTCACCTTCCCACTCTCCTCATGACAATTCTAAAATTGTTTCAAGCTCAGTCCCTTCACTCTCAACAAATAACCTTGCATTCTACCTTGACAAGAACATAAAAGCTCTCTAGGCATTAGTTTCCTCAAATTGTCTCCCATCTTCTGTGTTTGGGCATGCACAGACTGACATGCATGCCTCCTTCCTGTGGGTCTCAAGTACTAAAGTACTCAAGTACTAAAGGATCCTTCCTACTCTCCAAAACAAGTATCTCTGCCTGTTCTTCCAGTCTCATCCTCTCTTTAAACGTGTTCCATTCATTCCATTAATGCTTCATCTCATTGGGACTAGTTGGACAGTGGGTGCAGCCCACTGAGGGTGAGCCAAAACAGAACGGGGTATCACTTCAACTGGGAAGCACAAGGGGTCACGGGATTTCCCTTTACTAGCCAAGGGAAGCCATGACAGACTGTACCTGGAAAATCAGAACACTCCTGCCCACATACTGCGCTTTTCCAATGGTCTTAGCAAACCGCAAGCCAGGAAATTATATCCTGCATCTGGCTCAGCAGGTCCCATGCCCAAAGAGCCTTGCTCACTGCTAGTGCAGCAGTCTGAGATTGAACTGCGAGGTGGCAGCCTGGCTCGGGGAGGGGCATCCACCATTGCTGAGGCATGAGTAGGCAAACAAAGTGGCCAGGGAAGCTCTAACTAGGCAGAGCCCAACGCAGCTCAGCAAGGCCTGTTGCCTCTGTACATTCCACCTCTGGGGGCAGGGCATAGCTGAACAAAAGGGAGCAGAAACTTCCGCAGACTTAAATGGCCCTGTCTGACAGCTCTGAAGAGAACAGTGGTTCTCCCAGCATGGTGTTTGAGCTCTGAGGAAAGACAGACTGCCCCCTCAAGTGGGTCCCTGACCTCCGTGTAGCCTAACTGGGAGATACCTCCCAGTAGGGGCTGACTGACACCTCATACAGGTGGGTGCCCCTCTGGGACGAAGCTTCCAGAGGAAGGATCAGGCAACAATATTTGGTGTTTGCAATATTTGCTGTTCTGCAGCCTCCACTGGTGATAACCAGGCCAACAGGGTCCAGAGTGGACATACAGCAAACTAACAGACCTGCAGCTGAGGGACCTGACTGTTAGAAGGAAAACTAACAAACAAAAAGGAATAGTATCAACATCAACAAAAAGGACATCCACACCAAAACCCCATCTGTAGGTCACCAACATCAAAGACCAAAGGTAGATAAAACCACAAAGATGGGGAGAAACCAGAGGAGAAAAGCTGAAAATTCTAAAAACCAGAGCGTCTCTTCTCCTCCAAAGGATCGCAGCTCCTCGCCAGCAACAGAACAAATCTGGAGGGAGAATGACTTTGACAAGCTGACAGAAGTAGGCTTCAGAAGGTCAGTAATAACAAACTTCTCCAAGCTAAAGGAGGATATTCAAACCCATTGCAAGGAAGCTAAAAACCGTGAAAAAAGATTAGATGAATGGCTAACTAGAATAAAGTGTAGAGAAGACCTTAAATGGTCTGATGGAGCTGAAAACCATGGCATGAGAATGACGTGCCACATGCACAAGCTTCAGTAGCCAATTCAGTCAAGTAGAAGAAAGGGTATCAGTGATTGCAGATCAAATGAATGAAATAGAGCAAGAAGAGAAGTTTAGAGGAAAAAGAGTAAAAAGAAATGAACAAAGACTCCAACAAATATGGGACTATGTGAAAAGACCAAATCTACATTTGATTGGTGTACCTGAAAGTGACAGGCAGAATGGAACCAAGTTGGAAAACACTCTTCAGGATATTATCCAGGAGAACTTCCCCAACCTAGCAAGGCAGGCCAACATTCAAATTCAGGAAATACAGAGAACACCACAAAGATACTCTTCAAGAAGAGCAACCCCAAGACACATAATTGTCACATTCACCAAGGTTGAAATGAAGGAAAAAATGTTAAGGGCAGCCAGAGAGAAGGTCAGGTTACCCACAAAGGGAAGCCCAACAGGCTAACAGCTGATCTCTCAGCAGAAACTCTAGAAGCCAGAAGACAGCGGGGGCCAATATTCAACATTCTTAAAGAAAAGAATTTGCAGCCCAGAATTTCACAGCCAGCCAAACTAAGCTTCATAAGTGAAGGAGAAATAAAATCCTTTACAGACAAACAAATGCTGAGAGATTTTGTCACCACCAGGCCTGCCTTACAAGAGCTCCTAAAGGAAGCACTAAACATGGAAAGGAACAACTGGTACCAGCCACTGCAAGAACATGCCAAATTGTAAAGATCATCGATGCTAGGAAGAAACTGCATCAACTAATGGGCAAAATAACCAGCTAACATCATAATGACAGGATCGAATTCACACATAACAATATTAACCTTAAATGTAAATGGGCTAAATGCCCCAATTAAAAGACGCAGACTGGCAAATTGGATAAAGAGTCAAGACCCATCAGTGTGCTGCATTCAGGAGACCCATCTCATGTGCAGAGACACACATAGGCTCAAAATAAAGGGATGGAGGAAGATATAAGAAGCAAATGGAAAACAACAACCAAAAAAAGCAGGGGTTGCAATCCTGGTCTCTGATGAAACAGAGTTTAAACCAACAAAGATCAAAAGAGATGAAGGTCACTACCTAATAGTGAAGGGATCAACAAGAAGAACTAACTATTCTAAATATATATGCACCTAATATAGGAGCACCTAGATTCATAAAGCAAGTCCTTAGAGACCTAAAAAGAGACTTAGACTCCCACACAATAATAAAGGGAGACTTTAACACCCCACTGTCAGTATTAGATCAATGAGACAGCAGGTTAACAAGGATATCCAGGACTTCAACTCAGCTCTGCACCAATCAGACCTAATACACATCTACAGAATTCTCTACCCCAAATCAACAGAATATACATTATTCTCAACACTACATTGCACTTATTCCAAAATTGACACATAGTTGGAAGTAAAGCACTCCTTGGCAAATGTAAAAGAACAGAAATCACAACATACTGTCTCTCAGACCACAGTGCAAACAAATTAGAACTCAGGATTAAGAAACTTACTCAAAACCACACAACTACGTGGAAACTGAACAACCTGCTCCTGAATGACTAGTTGGTAAATAACGAAATGAAGGCAGAAATAAAGATGCTCTTTGTAGCCAATGAGAACACAGACACAACGTACCAGTATCTCTGGGACACATTTAAAGCAGTGTGTAGAGGGAAATTTATAGCACTAAATGCCCATAAAAGAAAGCATAAAAGACCTAAAATCAACACCCTAACATCACAATTAAAAGAACTAGATAAGCAAGAACAAACACATTCAAAAGCTAGCAAAAGGCAAGAAATAACTAAGATCAGAGCAGAACTGGAGCAGATAGAGACATAAAAAACCCTTCAAAAAATCAATAGATCCAGAAGCTGGTTTTTTGAAAAGATCAACAAAATTGATAGACTGCTAGCAATACTAATAAAGAAGAAAAGAAAGAAGAATCAAATAGATGCAATAAAAAATGATAAAGGGGATATCACCACCGATCCCACAGAAATACAAACTATCATCAGAGAATATTATAAACACCTCTACACAAATAAACTAGAAAATCTAGAAGAAACTGATAAATTCCTGGACACATACACACTCCCAAGACAAAACCAGGAAGAAATTGAAAATTGAATCTCTGAATAGACCAATAACAGGCTCTGAAATTGAGGCAATAATTAATGGCCTACCAACCAAAAAAAGTTCAGGACCAGATGGATTCACAGTCGAATTCTACCAGAGGTACAAAGAGGAGCTGGTGCCATTTCTTCTGAAACTATTCCAATCAACAGAAAAAGAGGGAATCCTCCCTAACTCATTTTATGAGGCCAGCATCATCCAGATACCAAAGCCTGGCAGAGACACAACAAAAAGAGAATTTTAGACCAATACCCCTGATAAACACTGATGCAAAAATCCTCAATAAAATACTGGCAAACCGAATCCAGCAGCACATCAAAAAGCTTATCCACCACAATCAAGTCAGCTTCATCCCTGGAATGCAAGGCTGGTTCAACATATGCAAATCAATAAATGTAATCCATCACATAAACAAAACCATCAACAAAAACCACATGATTATCTCAATAGATGCAGAAAAGGCCTTCAACAAAATTCAACAGCCCCTCATGCTAAAAACTCTCAATACACTAGGTATTTTTTTTAATACTTTAAGTTTTAGGGTACATGTGCACAACATGCAGGTTTGTTACATATGTATACATGTGCCATATTGGTGTGCTGCACCCATTAACTCGTCATTTAACATTAGGTATATCTCCTAATGCTATCCCTCCCCCCTCCACCCACCCCAAAACGGGCCCTGGTGTGTAATGTTCCCCTTCCTGTGTCCATGTGTTCTCTTAATACACTAGGTATTGAGGGAACATATCTCAAAATAATGAGCTATTTATGACAAACCCACAGCCAATATCATACTGAATGGGCAAAAACTGGAAGCATTCCCCTTGAAAACTGGCACAAGACAGGGATGCCCTCTCTCACCACTCCTATTCAACATAGTGTTGGAAGTTCTGGCCAGGGAAATCAGGCAAGAGAAAGAAATAAAGGGTATTCAACTAGGAAAAGAGGAAGTCAAATTGTCCCTGTTTGCAGATGACATGATTGTATATTTAGAAAACCCCATTGTCTCAGCCCAAAATCTCCTTAAACTGATAAGCAACTTCAGCAAAGTCTCAGGATACAAAATCAATGTACAAAAATCACAAGCATTCCTATACACCATTAACAGACAGAGAGCCAAATCATGAGTGAACTCCCATTCACAATTGCTTCAAAGAGAATAAAATACCTAGGAATCCAACTTACAAGGGATGTGAAGGACTCTTCAAGGAGAACTACAAACCACTGCTCAATGAAATAAAAGAGGACACAAACAAATGAAAGAACATTCCATGATCATGGATAGGAAGAATCAATATCGGGAAAATGGCCATACTACCCAAGGTAATTTATAGATTCAACGCCATCCCCATCAAGCTACCAATGACTTTCTTCACAGAATTGGAAAAAAAACTACTTTAAAGTTCATATGGAACCAAAAAAGAGCCCACATTGCAAAGTCAATCCTAAGCAAAAAGAACAAAGCTGGAGGCATCATGCTACCTGACTTCAAACTATACTACAAGGCTACAGTAACCAAAACAGCATGGTACTGGTACCAAAACAGAGAGATAGACCAATGGAATAGAACAGAGCCCTCAGAAATAACAACACACATCTACAACCATCTGACCTTTGACAAACCTGACAAAAACAAGAAATGGGGAAAGGATTTCCTATTTAATAAATAGTGCTGGGAAAACTGGCTAGTCATATGTAGAAAGCTGAAACTGGATCCCTTCCTTACACCTTATACAAAAATTAATTCAAGATGGATTAAAGATTTAAATGTAAGATCTAAAACCATAAAAACCCTAGAAGAAAACCTAGGCAATACCATTCAGGACATAGGACTTCATGGGCAAGGACTTCATGATTAAAACACCAAAAGCAATGGCCACAAAAGCCAAAATAGACAAATGAGATCTAATTAAACTAAAGAGCTTCTGCACAGCAAAAGAAGCTACCATCAGAGTGAACAGGCAACCTACAGAATGGGAGAAAATTTTTGCAATCTACCCATCTGACAAAGGGCTAATATCCAGAATCTACGAAGAACTTAAACAAACTTACAAGAAAAAAACAAACAACCCTATCAACAAGTGGGCAAAGGATATGAACAGACGCTTCTCAAAAGAAGACATTTATGAAGCCAACAGACACATAAAAAATGCTCATCATCACTGGTCATTAGAGAAATGCAAATCAAAACCATAATGAGATACCATCTCACACCAGTTAGAATGGCGGTCATTAAAATGTCAGGAAACAACAGATGCTGGAGAGGATGTGGAGAAATAGGAACGCTTTTACACTGTTGGTGGGACTGTAAACTAGTTCAACCATTGTGGAAGACAGTGTGGTGATTCCTCAAGGATCTAGAGCTAGAAATACCATTTGACCCAGCGATCCTATTACTGGGTATATACCCAAAGGATTATAAATCATGCTACTATAAAGACACATGCACACTTATGTTTATTGCAGCACTAGTCACAATAGCAAAGACTTGGAATCAACCCAAATGTCCATCAATGATAGACTGGATTAAGAAAATGTGGCACATATACACCATGGAATACTACGCAGCCATAAAAAAGGATGAGTTCATGTCCTTTGCAGAGACATGGAGGAAGCTGGAAACCATCATTCTGGGCAAACTATCACAAGGACAGAAAACCAAACACTGCATGTTCTCACTCATACTTGCGAATTGAACAATGAGAACACTTGGTCACAGGGTGGGGAATATCACACACCAGGGCCTGTCATGGGGTCAGGGGTTGGGGGAGGGATAGCATTGGGAGAAATACCTAATGTAAATGATGGGTCGATGGGTGTAGCAGGCCAGCTGTATATGTATACTTATGTAACAAGCCTGCACATTGTGCACATGTACCCTAGAACTTAAAGTATAAAAAATATTCAGGAAAAAAATTAAAAATAATTCCACAGTAAAAAAAATGCAAATAAATACATAATACAGTATAACAAATATTTATGTAGCATTTACATTGTATTAAGCATTATAAGTAGCCTAGAGGTGATTTAAAGTATATGGAAGGATGTTAGTAGGTTACATGCAAATACTATGTCATTTTATAGAAGGGACTTGAGCATTGGAGGATATTGGTATCCACTAGGGGTCCTGGAATAAATCCCCCACAGACGCTGAGAAACAAGTGTATCCTAGGCAGTACAATGACCATAGTAACTGCCATTACTCCTACAAAACAGTTTAAAGACCGTTTTCAAAAAGTATGTGTCAAAATGATAATAAAGCATTCTTGGTATATTTACCTTGAGTGTGCCTGACCCCCTCCCCTAGAGAATCTAAGCAAGCAAGAGAAAGGATAATGCCATCTCTTTCTAAATCTCATAGAACCGCACACAACTGCATAGAAACTGCACACAACTGATTCACAGTACATGTTTTGTTGCATGAGACAATGAACCAAAATATATCCCACTCATCCAAAAATAAATTTATCTCAAAGTTTAAAAAAGACAAAGTGAAAGCCTAATGAGTAAATTTACTTTTCTTTCATGCATACCAGGCAATTCAGGTAGAAACTGACCCAACCTAACTTAGAGTATTATAAAACCATAAGTAACTATAAATAAAAATTGCAAAGATCCTTCATAAATAATAAAATATTCTCATGCTATTAAAATAAAACGAACACATGAAGACTAACCAATCATCTATTTTTATGAGTTTATCATTAGTGAGCCACCAGATTATAGACTTTTTTTAAAGATGCAATTTTAATCAACGTTGACTTTATTTCCCTTTTAAATTAAGCAGGCTGTATGTGCTAGGCTCCAAATCTCTGTTTAGCTATAATAAAGAGAGTAAAATATGCACATACAAAATAAGTGCATATTTAGAGATTAGAGATTCTTGCACATTGGCTTTTGTCTACCTTGGCTCACAATTTCAGAAAGCCCAGAGCAGACAGGTGCAGTGGGCCGTAGACTGCTGTTGCTTCTCCAAGTGTTCTGAAGAATTGCAAATGTAAACAAGTATACAAGAATAGAGAGCGCCATTTTAAAGGTAACATTTGCACGTATTTTAATCCTTTATATTTAAAGAAAACAGCCATGCCACTGCCAATGTGACTTACTACCACTTATGCAGAGTGGCTGAAATGAAACTTTCGAGCCAGATTTGATTTTCGTTTTTAGCCCACACTTGATCTCCACATGGCAGCTCTGGCCACCATTTCTGATGCTTGTTGTCTGTGGCTGCGTCTTTGCCTCAAGTTTCAAGTGGAATCCCTTTATTGAGCTCTGTTCTTTAAATTGAAATCTTAAGGAGCAGAAAATTAACAAATATTGAAATATAATAAAGATACAAATTTTTTATTTTTATATTTTTTATATTTTTATTAGTGTAGAACAAAAGTGTAAGTCCCTAAAATTCAAAGTTATTAGCCTCTCTATTCAGCCTTGGCAAAATTAAAGGAGGAACTTTTGGTCAAATAGTACCCTAAGAGTTGGTGCTATGTTTGTCCCCTCCAAAACTCACATTGAAATTTAATCCCCACTGTGACAGTATTGAGAGGTGGCACCTTTAAGAGGTGATTGGATCGTGAGGGTTCTGCTCTTATTTTTTTTTTTTTTTTTGAGATGGAGTCTCGCTCTGTCCCCCAGGCTGGAGTGCAGTGGCGCGATCTCGGCTCACTGCAACCTCCACCTCCCGGGTTCATGCCATTCTCTTGCCTCAGCCTCCTGAGTAGCTGGGACTACAGGCGCCTGCCACCACGCCCGGCTAATTTTTTTTGTATTTTTTAGTAGAGACAGGGTTTCACCGTGTTAACCAGGATGGTCTCGATCTCCCAACCTCATGATCTGCCTGCCTCGGCCTCACAAAGTGCTGGGATTACAGGCATGAGCCACGGCGCCCGGCAGGTTCTGCTTTTATGAATGGATTAATGGGTTATCATGGGAGTGAGACTGGTGGTGGCTCTATAAGAGGAGAGACCTGAGTGAGCATGTTGGCACACTTAACCCCCTTACCATGTGACCAGCATAAAGGTCCTCACCAGATGCCACCCCTTGACCTTGGCCTTCCCAGCCTCCATGATTGTAAGAAATTACTCAGTTTCAGGTATTTTGTTATAAGCAACAGAAAATGAACTAAAAGAGTTCATTTCTTCACATGAAGAAATGATCCTTGTAAATCTTAGTTTCTTAAGAGTTCAAGGTATTGAGCTAGCAGTTACTCTTCTCAGGAAGATTAAAAAAATGGGTCAGAGATTATTTTTTCTGGGGACCACAAGAGCACACAGAACAAACAGCAAAGTTAGAGAAATAGCTAGTGGGCTAAGAGCCTTATTTCAGCTTAAACTTATACAGTCTGTAATTCTCATCATAAAATATTCCTTTCTTCAGTGTTCACAGAGAAGAAGCAATAAGCTCTCCAACTGCTAACTACAAGAATTTATTTAATCTCCTTGGGATATATGCTTCAACTGCAAAGCATCTTATGGCCACAAAGCTTGGAAAGTAGGTCTGTCAAAGGAAAGTGGGGTTGTTCCTTTAATCTATATGGTATGTTTGCCACTAAAAAATTGAATTTCTTTATCTGAGCTGTAAATGAACACACCAGCACTGTGTTTATTAATCTATCACTGTATATATAGATGGACAGATTTATTTATAAATGTATATTTATATCCATCACATATAATAACAAGCAATGAGCACTACAGGTAAGATACAGATTAAGGACTATCAGTCCCAAGAACTAGCAAAGTGCCTTCACAGAGTTGGCACAAAGCAGCTTTGTGGGTGACCATATCAGGTGATTGATGTATCAGGTGAATGTTGATGATTCATTTTACAGTTGAAGGAACAAGCATATCCATGTTATTTAATAACTGTGTTACTGAATAGCTGGCCAGTGACAGCACTGGGTCAAACATTCCAAGACACCTTGCTCCCAAGGCTGAAGTCTCATCTAGTACACCACATTGTTCTCTTTCCAGTAAAACTGGTTCTCACCTCCAGATTTCTTTGTTTCTAGTGATATTACCATCATAGATGTGGTCTACCAGAAGAATTTATAGTCTTCTACTTTCAAAACACACACGCATGACTTTTCTGATTATGAAAGTAATTACTAAGTTATTGTTGACAGTTGAGAAAATTTGCCCCAACTCTATTATACCAGGGCAGCCACTGGAATAAGCCAGGCACTTCAGAGCCAGTTTGTTCAAGCAAGAAACATGCAGTCCAGAGCTTGTTTAAAGGCTCTATGAAGTCATGAGGCTCCTTCTGTCTTCCTGCTTTATCTCTCTTGGCTTCCATCCTCCAGGTCACTTCAGCATCCAAGGTGGCTGCTAGTGTTCCAGCCATTATATTCATGTGACAGTCAGCAAGACAAAAATAACTAAAGAGAAAGTAGAGAATGTGTGCTCTCCCTCTTTTAAAGAGCCTTCCTGAAAATCCCATCCGAAGCATCTGTTTACATTTCATTTGCCAGAATTTAGTTAATGACCACAAGCTATAAAGAAGCCTGGGAAAGGGTGCTTTAACTAGGCATGTTGCCCAGGTTTCTGTCACTAAGGAAAATGGGGATAATAGATATTGAAAGCAAATTACATCATATGCTTTTCCCAATGCATAAATTAAAATAGTGTCATCAATACAGGAAAGGGAAGTAAACTGCTGCTACAACAGGAAGCTGATTTTTTAATAGCTCCTGGCTAGGCCTGGTAGCTAACATCTGTAATCCCAGCACTTTGGGAGGTCAAGGTGGAAGGATTGCATGAAGTCAGGGGTTTAAGACACCCATCCCCCAACCTGGGCAAAACCCTATCTCTATGAGAAAAGTTTAAAAATTAGCTGAGCATGGTGGTACATGCCTGTAGTTCCAGCTACTTGGGAGGGCTGAGGCAGGAGGATTACTTAAGCCTGGGAGTTTGAGGCTGTAGTGAGCTATGATCGTGCCACTGCACTCCAGCCTGGGCAACAGAGCAAGACTCTGTCTCAAAAAAAAAAATAGCTCCTAATAAATTTCTTAAACTGAGTATTCCAAGATATCAAAAAATAGCTCCTAATAAAAGAAATTCCTAAAACTGAGTTTTCCAAGATATAATTCTAGAATCTTCAGTCGGGATCAAATCCAAATAAAATGGATATTTATCATGATCTTATACTAAATAAGTTGGACCCACATTATTTCCTAAACTACATTCATATGAAAAAAAATAGGAAAAAGCAATTTTAACCAAGCCCTAATGTGTCCTCTCTGCCTTTCCCAGTAGAGTCTGATCACATTAAATGAAAAGGTGAATTTATTTCTATTTATGCTACTATGGGGACAAAATTATAAAAAGAAGTTTGTCAAATGTCTTAACTGATGTCCTGATTCAAAATAACTAGAATGTTCAATTTTGGAATCCTTCATCGATTTGAAAATAGTTAAGGAATGTCATGATCATGATCCTCTATCATCTTAAAAAATGTGACAACTATAAAAACTACAGAGATTCACTGAAAGTATAAAGGAAATCTTGCCGGGGGGGGTGGATCATACCTATAATCCCAACACTTTGGGAGGCCAAGGCAGCTGGATCACGAGGTCAAGAGATCGAGACCATCCTGGCCAACATGGTGAAACCCTGTCTGTACTAAAAATACAAAAATTAGCTGGGCATGGTGGCACGCACCTGCGGTTCCAGCTACTCAGGTGGCTGAGGTGGGAGAGTTGCTTGAACCAGGGAGGTGAAGGTTGCAGTGAGCTAAGATCGTGCCACTGCACTCCAGCCTGATGACAGAGCGAGACTCCATCTCAAAAAAAAAAAAAAAGAGAGAAAAAGAAAAAAGAAAATCTTACAAAATGAAGTGACTGGAACCCAGAACTGAGTTCACTTAACCATCCTGCAGTAATCACATACCACACAATAAGCACTAGGAATATGACAGTGAATGAGACATAGCCCTGCCCTCTAGAGGAACAAATAGAGGAATCAAAGAGATGAGTTATTTCAATACAATACCATTGTTACTGAGTGAAGAAATCCAAAAGGAGGAAGAAAATTAGCCATCCAGGTTATTAAAATGAGAGGAATCTTACAAATATTTGGAGGACAGCAAATTACTTACTGATGCTGATAAATCTCTTTTGAAAAGCCATTTTACATTAAGTTTGAGTTAAGTTAGAATTATACTACTGCCTTTCATTTTCTTTTACCAAAAATGGATGATAAACTGTAATTGAAACTGTTGATGTCCTAACCACTTGCTGATCATTCCATATCCTCTATAATCTTGTCCTGAAAGCCTTCTCAAAATCCAACTTGTACACAATCCCAACACTCTAGCCAAACTAGTTTAATTACTAACTTCTAAATGAATCACAAGTTCATCTGTTCCCTCTATTATGGACAAGTTTCCGCTACTCACCACATACAACACACACATACAGCCCATTCAGCTAAATTCCTCTCTTCCTATGAATCTATTCAATACCTCTCCTCAACTGAATCTTTTCCAAATCAAAATCTCTCTTTGATCTCTTTGAGCCTTTTAACCTATGCCACTGACATCATTCCTCAGATTTCATTTCTTATTACAAAATTTACATTCCTGGCCAAATTTTAATCTCTATGGGAGCAGGTATTTAGTCTTATATCTCTTTGTAATCCTCTGAGCCTAGTAGCAGATCTGTTTAATGAATATTGATACTTTCAGTAATTATCTGTCATATCCCTTTACTTTATACACAGAGGGAAGAGCAAAAACATAACCTTAGAAATGAGATGCCCACTTGAGAAACGAAGAAACAACATTGGAGTTTCCTTTCTTCCAAACACACAGAGTTGACAAAGATAAGCTTAAAACAGTCTCTTGATTTAGGAGGTATAACAATGAGTAAATAAAAGTCATTTATCAAGTGCTTTGGAATTTCTAGATAAAATTGTCAAGTTAGTAATGCATAAGATCATCAATCATCTTAGATGCTTAAATCATGTGGCAAAACGTAAATAAAATGCACATCCCTGAGAAACAGCCGCACTAACACATATACTTTTTAAAAACTGAGTTGGTTAAACAATCCTTGTCTATTGTCTAAAATATTACGAAGTTTTCATTTATGGTTCCTTAACACCTTATAACAAAAAAGCCATTTCTGAAGAATTTCTCCAGTCACTGAGCTTGGGCGGGGTGGGCAGTTTCATTGCTAAGCCAGTAAAAGTAAACTGATTGGTGTCTCAGGAATTGATTGGAGGAGTGGTGATAAGAAAAAGTTGACTTAGTACTTTAGCTCGTACTAAGAAGATATCTTAGTTTTGTAGACACATATAGGAGTAATTCAGCCTAGAAATCAACCCCTCTATGACCCAAGTAGAAGAGACAGGGCTATACTTCCTGACCCATACTTCATTCATTCTTTAAACATGATAAGTATCAATGTATCTGTTAGACTACCTTAGGCTACAAGTAACAGAAAAAAATCCCACTCAAAATGGTTTTAAAATAAAACTGAATTTTTTTATATGACAAAAAATTACCAAGATAGGAGAGTTTCCAACATTGACTGATTCAGCGGCCCACAGATGTCCTCAAGAACTCAGATTCTCTTTTTCTTATCAGGGCTAGCTTCATCCTTAAACTGGCAACAAGATATTTGTAGTAGTTTCAAGCGTCACCTTCAGGCAAGACAGTAACCAGACAAAATAATCACCTCTTTCAATTTTTCTTATGATCAAGAAAACTTCCCCTCACTTGTAATTGGCCAAGATAGGGTCATGCTCACCTCTAATCACGGTGCAGGAAAAGATCTCAATGATTAGCCTAGACCAGCTGTCAGCGAACTATTACTTAACTCAGCCATTCTAGAGGGACAGATAATACATAAATGAATAGGAGTGGCTGTATTACAACTTTATTTATAAGAACAGGTAGAAGGCTGGATTTAGTTTTCTGTAGTTAGCTGAATTCTAGTTTAGACTAACAGAAACTACTAGAGTTGTGTATAAAATATTTTCCCAGAAGCACACAGTAGACACATAAACAAAATTGAGGTAGAAGAAAGCAAGCTGGAAGGGCAACTGGTTTTGCTATTAACATAACACGTTTTGCATGCTATCTGATGCAATAACAATGTAAGACCTGGCTCCCTGTTATCCTCCTGTGATTTATTTTCCTCTTTCACGTGTTATAATGAAAATATAAAGTGACTTACCCTAGTGATCTGGAAATGGGACAAGAAGAGTGGAAGGTAAGATTAGATTCAAGAAAAGTGATATAACAAGCAAATAAACTTGAAGGATAGCAGAGAAATCATTAAAAGAAATTCCCTCCCCCAGGAGTTTATTTTTATACATTACACTATTTTTTGAAGAAATATTAAGTATATATTACTAGTTAAAATTCACTGAGTACTTACTAACATGCTAGCATAGTGCCATATGATTTACATGTATTATCAAATTTAATTTCACAATTCTATAAGATATATTCTCCACGTTACAGAAGAAACACAAGTAACATGGTCACAATGATAGTGCAGGGAAGCCAAGCCATCTGCTTCCCAGAGCCAAAACCTTAACACAATGAAGCCAGCCACTGAGCTAAATGCAAATGTGAGGGAATTGAAGGAGAATAAGAGAGAAAAGATCTTCCCCTTTGGGAAACTTACACCCTAGTTAAAGAGACAAAAAAAAAATTGACAATTAAAATAACAGATTACCAAGCTATGATACAAATTGGAAACAAATTAGGGTGCTCTGAAAGAGAAAAGAAGGAGAGCTCTACTTTAAATAGGGTGCCCAGGGAAGGAAGTATTTATGATATGACCTGGAAGATGAGATGGCACCAGCCATGGTTCGGGAGGAGTTGTCAGCATAGAGGAGAAATGGACCAACAGGAGGAGAAGCCAGCCACAGAGAGAAGGAGCCCAAAGAAGAGCATTCCCGGCAGAGGGGGCAGCTGCTGCAAAAGCCCAGAAAAAGAGGAATGGATATTTGAGCAACAAAATGGCAGCTAATCTGACTACAGTTTTGGGGAACAAGAAGAGTATCATGAAATGAGAAGTGGAGAGGCCAAAACATGTAAAGCCTTAGAGATCTCAAAACGGAGATTGGATTTTATCCTCAGTGCAATGGGAAGCCATTAAAGAGTTTGAAGCAGGGAGATAATTTGAAATAACTTTCATTTCTTAAAAGACCACACTGGTTGCTATACAGAGAACAGAAGTGGAGGTATGAAAGTAACGACACCAGTTAGGGGGTTGAAACAGTTTTCTAGGTAAGAGATGAAACCGGCATGGCCTAGGCTAGTGGATTCCAAATGTATTCTGTCTTAGGAAACCCCTTACCCCATGGCTATCACTCCTCATCTCTCCCTCCTCCCACGCCTGGCAAACACTAATTGTTTTATCCTAGATACATTCTGAAGGTAGAACAGAGAGAAGCCCAGGACCAGCACCTTAAGTCAGAAGTTTTGATTGACTAAATCCCGAAGTAGTGCCAATGTTAAGTATGAAACTAACTTCATTAAAATCCAAAGTCACAAATTTACCTATACGCAGTGTTTACTTTTATAAGGCTTCTAAAAATCACTTATATACTTTACATGTCCCTCTCTGTGATCCTGTCACTAATTTTTCCAAGTAGCTATCTATCCCTATGTTTAAGGAAGGGGAAAAAAGCTTAAATTTTTTGCATGTTTCATGCTTTGTGTAGATTTAGAATAAAGTATCTGGAGGAGAGGGGATTGGACAGATTTTTGAAAAGTTGTTGTCAAATGAAAGAAGCTGGCAAGTACCCCAAATACATTTAAATAATATCCTGCCTGCTGAATGGATGGCATTCATATACAAACTTAAATGAAAGCAGATGCCCATCACAAAAAGAAGCCACTATAGTTCTCCAGGGATTCTTATATAAGTGCTAAATCTGATTTCAACTTAAAAAGAAGATATCAGAAGCTATCAGCCTCCCCCTCTGTTCATCCTCCACCTCTCATATGGAATTACCAGACCTAAAGGGCCCCAGGAACAATTTTAATGTTCAGCATTAAAGCATTAGTAACATTAGATAAGCATTACTTATCTACCAATTTCTCCATACTTTAAAAAAATTTAGGCAGAAGCAATTCAACTGGCATGGGAAGATGTAGAGCCATTAATAACACCTTCACTTAGTCTGCAAAGGTGATAGGTTTTCAGATCAAGTCAAGAAATTCAGATCTTCTCCAAGACTGATTACACCCCTGAGTCTGACTCCAGAACCATCATGAGCATCCATTCCCACCATGGTCTCCGGACCAAGGGTATCTTTGGTTCTGTTCTAGATCACATGTGTTCTAGATCCCTCACAAGTTACAGAAGTATCTCAGTCAAGTGTTCTTCTAGTCAGTTGTATCACAAAGCGATTTGCCCTATACATTCTAACCTGAGTTGTTAGCTATGATACTGAATTACTGTTTATAAAAAGCCTTTCATATGTTTTCACATAGGAAACACATGGTATGTGATGGGTATCCCAAGAAGCAAATTAGAGGGTAGCCAGACCCACTCTCCGGGAGCTGAAGGAATTAAACAACAATATGTAAAGGTAGACAAATAAAAGATTAAATTATCACTAACGGGAAGTCTAGAAAATGCATGTACATATTTATCAAAAATGTACTGTTTCCTTGTATACATGGCATTGCACTTGAGGATATAAAAGAAATGTAAGTATAAACCCTACCCCTCAAGAGATCACAGATGAATACAGAAAGTTCTGAATTCATCAAGAAGAAGGTATTTTAGTTAAACAATGGTAATATGAAACCACTCAAATTTATCTTATTACATTCTCACACAATTTGCACATACCCTTCCTTTAGCATTTAAAGTATTTTATTATCCGTTAGCTCACAGTGATTTCCACTGCAAGTCTTAAAAAATGGTGAACGATGAAGAAGCATTTTCTGTATTTTTATGAAGAAGGACGTGAGGTTCACGGATGTCAAGCGATTTAGCTTAATGATGGTTATACAGTAGTGGAGCTAAAATTCAAATCCAGGGCTTCCTAACCTCTGAATCTAGTCCTTAGTTTCTCAACAGTGAAATTCTTGCATTTTGGGGCAGAGAGTTTGTTGTAGGAGGGTTGCTCCATACATTGAGGATGTTTGGCAGCATCCCTGGCCTCCACCCACAAAATACCAATAGCTGCATAAACTTCACCCCGGTCATAACAATGAAAAATGTCTTCAGACATGTCAAATGTCTGTGGAGCATCCTCCCATTTGAGACCTATTCAACTAGTTCACTTTCAGGGTTCTGTTCAAAGTAATAGAAACTATGCATTTGCCATATATGGCAATTCTGATCAATTTTTCATAAACCAAATTTTTAAAAAATCTATTCTGCCAATTCTTTTTAGAATTCCATACATAGTTCCTTGTTTTTTTTTTTTCAAAGAACCTGAGAAACTATAATGCCTTGTATCAACAGTAACATCAAGCTATAGATATAGGAAAATGGCAATTAATAGAGTTTCCATTGATGGAGAGCTATGGAGCTTTCAAGGATTAAAACAGCCTTTTTTCTTAAATTTATTTCTATATTAGGTAAAGAAAAAAGTATCAAACTGGTTTCTTCTCCACCCTGTCTCTTCCATTTTCAGGTATTATCCATATTTTATAGCTGCAGAAGCGAGGTAAAAGGAGACAAGTTACAAATTACCCAGTCAATATCACTCAAATGAAAAAAAGAAAAGAAAGAACTCCCTGTGCTTTCCTTGGCATTTTCTAGTGGGCCACATAAGAACATCAAACATGTAATCCACTTAATTTGGGTAGGGTATTCCGTATTTTGATCTTCTGGAATTTTTTTAAAAATTAGTTTTGTTTTAATCATTATATTATGAATTTTGCTTTGCTGTAGGAACAAAGAAACCTTTCCAAGAAAAGCCCTAGAAGGGAAATAGTAAAATTAAAAATGTAATACCCCTACCGGTAATTTTTCTAGGGTAACTCTTAACTAATCTTAAATGAAATATTCTATAAGTCATCATCTTAACAATTCAACTATAAAAATGGATTGGGTATATAAAATGCAGAGTAAAGAATAAAAATGATTTGAAGTAGAAAATTAGGTCAACTCCAACAATCATATACCATTCTGCTTCTATTCACTGGAATTATGCAACAGCTTCTGGAGGCAGCATACCTAGCTTTATCCACAACATAAAGTGGATAAACCTTCTTTATGGAAAATTAAGCAATAACTAGCTCTGTCTATAGTAGAAACATTCAGTGCATTTTCAGCCCCATATTTTACCTGTATTTTAAGAGGATGAATCTAGATTATATTGAACAGATTCTATTCCTCCACGTGAACTCATCTGTGGCTCGAAATCATTTGATGGCATAAAGCATTAAGGATTAACTCTTTGCATTTCACAACAAAGACCCATACACATGAGATGATTCTCATTCATATTTCATCTGTTTTAAGAGCAGACTAATTTGGGGTCTAAATGTCAACACCTAGAAAAGATGATGCAAGAATAAAAATAGTGCCATATGGAGTCCCCTGAATTTAACTGAAAAACACCTCCAAAGAGCCAGATTAACCTCACAGAACACACCTTACTGTCCATAACCAAAGCAAAATGCTGCATGAACTGTGGAAAGTTAAATGTGACATTTGATGACCATCCCTACAAGCCATCACATCCCTCTTTGTGAAACTATCCTGGTTAACACGCATCATTCCTCTTTCTTAGGAAAGGACATCTTTAAACACACACACACAAAAGGAGACATATGCAAATGAAGCTATAAGGCAAAAGTGGCACATCCAAGGTAATTGCAGTCTTCATAGCTGGCTATTTAGGAAAAGCCTTTCCCTGCTCTCAAACCATAGACTGATACCAAGCCTTTTCTCTGGGTGGTTTTCTACGTCAGAGAAGAGAAAGTTCCCAAACCCCTTTCCCAGTAAATATTAAGGTGTCATGTAAATACAATTCCTGCCAGAGATGCCTGAGGGTGT
Organism: Hylobates moloch; assembly: GCF_009828535.3. NCBI lineage: Eukaryota > Metazoa > Chordata > Mammalia > Primates > Hylobatidae > Hylobates > Hylobates moloch. The sequence goes on along the minus strand of NW_026652276.1, from coordinate 173,585,167 downwards.
CTAGAAGAGCAGTCTGGATTTATCCTCTGGCCCAGACTCTGCGTCTGACTCAACCCTGCAATGTCACCAATTTGCTGGGGATTCTGAGCCAGGCATTTATTTTGCTGCTGCTGCTTTCATTATTCTGCCTTTGCTATTAACCTAAGCAAGTGCCAGCTCCACTCCATGTGTTGTGCCGAATATACAATATAAGACAAACCCCACATGCTGGCTTCACATCACAAGCTTCAGTTTGTTAAATAAAAACACAGGAAAGGCATTATCATTTCAGTGTTTTCAATCACAAAAACAAAACATCTACTGACCCCTATCAAAAAGTAGCTATATTGCTAAATTTCTGGCAAAGTTGTTGTGTCCTACAAAGAGAGCTGACCTGGAACAGTTGCACATTCTGGAGAGAAGAGGGGGTAACATAACAGAATGAGACATTTAAATCTCAGTTCTGTCTCTGACTAGATATATGACCTGTGAACTTTACTTCTCTGAGCTTCTTCTAAAAATGTTTCTTCATTTATAAATGGAAATATTGTAACTCAGAACTGTGGGGAAAATTAAATAAGATCATGTGTGTCAGGGATAATACTGCATTGTGTATTCTTATCCTCCAAAATGAGGCTCCCTGAAAACCATCCTGACATAAAGGAAACCTTGGTCCACCTGGAAGAAGCAGAAAGCCTACTACATTAGACCTCCAGCTGATTGTGAGGAAGAAAGGAGGGAGACAGGCAAATAGTGAGACACGTGTGTTTCAACATCCTTTGGTTAAGCTAGTCCCAGAGAGGGTAGAAGTGATATTATAATGGTTGAAGCATAAGCCAAAAGTACGGTGAAAAACTCCTGCCTAGCTTCCTGTTCAGGACTCTGTGATGAATCAGACCATTTCACCAGTCACCCCCACAATAATCCAAGAAAGCCGTGAGGTCAGCAGGAGAAAATGTCTAAATGTGCATGCTCCAGCCTACCTGCACTTCTGTAAGGCATGGAAAATATTCAGAAATCTGAGAGCAGACAGGGAAACAGCTCAGTTTCTGGCTGGAGAAGTTGCCAGAGGAAGTGGCATAGTGAGGGAGTCGGCCAAACCTCAAAGATCCACAACATCAAGCCAGGGTGAGATGGAGCAAAGCCAACAAGCAGGATCACTGAGCCCTAATAAAGCAAAGAGAACCAATCCCAAGTTCCCTACCCTGGGTCTTCCATTTTAGATGCCCAGAAGGGGCAATGTTGTGCTATTGGAGCCACAGAATACAAGGGCTGTTCTCATAGAATCTACAGCTTCTCTTCCCCTCCACTATGAGATTTCCTAAGCCCTGCTCAATTCAAGTTCACCCAGATGCCTCTACAGAGAACAGCAGAGGATCATATCAAAAAGAAGAAATGTATATCCAAGAAACCTGAGTTACCTAAATTTAAATTTGCAAAGCAGACTAAGTTTATCTACATGTTCTGAAGTTAGTCCACTGTCCCCTTTAATTCAGTGGACTAGGGGCCTTGTAGGGAGACTCAGTTATGAAAAATGAAGCTCTATTTTCCATGCATATCTGAGCTTAATGGTGTAAAATGTGATCCACCAGAGCTACAAGTCAATGCTGATCTGCTATTGTATGTATAGGTATGGCTACAGAGCCTCATTCACAGTACATTTTTCATTAAGTATTACCAGTGGTATGTCAAGGGACCCAGCCTGCTGGGCAGCCAACTTTAACTTGCCAATTAGAGATATCTCAGTCCAAACCAATAATGTTCCTAGTCACCTTCAGTTTAAATTATAGCCCAGTCCAATTCAAAGTCACGGTACCCCTCTAGCATGGATTACACTTATGTACAGTTGCTAGTTGTGGCCTGAGGAGGGGAGAAAGTGGCCTGATCTCTTTCCTCTATGCCCATGCACTGGCTCTGTTGAGGGGAGCAAGGAGAAAGCAATGGGGTAGAGGGAAGATAGGGCACAGTTGGCTTCTGCAGCAGCAGTCTCCTTCTGGTGGCCATTTCTACTTCTCCATCTGATGCCAGTAATATATAATTGTTACCATGAGCATGGTTGGCTCCCCCTATATGAGTGCTTAAACACTAAAGCCTTCTACCACTCAACTTTTCTTAGAGTAGGCAAAGCATGCTACCAGGCATCATTTCCTCCATGAAGGCACACAAGATTCTGAGAGGGGAGTTTTTGTGACTCTTCTAGATCCCAGCAGGGGTAGGCAGAACACTCCCTCTTCAGGCATGTGTCTCCTCACTTCGTTGAGGGTAGAGTTCCCAGGGAAGCCCACCAATGCCTCCCACTCAACTACCTTCTGTATCCTTAACACTGAGTACTTCAGGAAATTACAGCCCCTCACTCCCAGTCTTAGAGGATTTTGTGAAGCTTTGGCACATGTTGGGCTAGATACCCAAATCCCCAGCACTTCACTCTAGCAGAGCAAGGGACACTTCTGTGAGTTGCCAGCCAACAGTAACTGCAGGTGAGAAATGAACCACACTCCTTCAAAACCTCCCATGCTAGATCCTGGACTAGACATTCCCTGGCTTTAGTACTTGATTTTGGAGAGGGAAACAGGATGAATGGCCCTCCTAAGAGGAGGAAGGAGGTAATGACTACATCATAAATTTGCTCTCCCAGAAATTCTTCAGTCCTTAGATGGGTAGACAGGTAGAGTCACACAGGTTCTACAGGTCTGCCATCTCTTAGCAAGTCCTTCTTTATGGGATTGATAGCACAAAGGGCATTTCTCTGATAAGGAAGAAATAAGATGTTAAAAGAACCCTGCCCTACATTTTTACCAAGGCAAAGACAGACTTAATATTGCAGGGGTCAGCTAAACCCACACTTTTCTCAAGGCCACAATGTATATGGTACCAGCCAAGAACCCCTTTCCTTGGATCTGAGAGCTTCTGACATTATGACTTGGGATCTGGTTTGGCTCTGTGTCCCCAACAAAATCTCATGTTGAATTGTAATCCCCAGTGTTGGGGGAGGGTACTGGTAGGAGATGATTTGATCATGGGGGCAAATTTCCCCCTTGCTGTTCTCATGATAGTGAGTTCTCACAAGATCTGGTTATTTAAAAGTATGTAGCACTTCCCCCTTCGCTTTCTCTCCTGCTGGCCATGTGAAGATGTGCTTCCTTCCCCTTTGCATTCTGCCATGCTTTTAAGTTTCCTGAGACCTCCCCAGCCATGCCTCCTGGACAGCCTGTGGGACTGAGTCAATTAAACCTCTTTTCTTTATAAACTACCCAGTCTCAGGTAGTTCTTTATAACAATGTGAGAACGAGCTAATACAACTTGCAAATATGGCTTCCAGAATCTCAACATTCATCAAGGAATCTAAACTTACAGCACAAGAGTGCCTGAAAGCTTATTGTGGTTCAAATGCCTTATTTTAAAATAAAGAAGCTCAGCCTCTGAGAATAAAGCATTTTCCCAACAATGCAAAGAAGCCACATGAAGTAACTTAGAAAGCAATCTCTGTCACTTTGGCAGAGTCAGACAGGAATAATGGTGCTGAGAAAACAAGCACTTCGCTTAGCTGCTGTGAGACTTGAACATGGCTCGAAGGAAGCCTGCACACTCCCAGGCTTCCCTTTTTGCTGCAGAGGTTCTTATCTACAAAGCCATCTAAAAAGCCAAGTGTGAGGTACTGGCTGTGCCATGAGCTCACTAATTAAAACATATTAACAGCATCGAGTCCTATTATCCTTTCAAAAGGGAGAGAGCCAAGTCAGGCCTACAGGAGCTGAGAAGATAATTAAGTAAAATTGTTTCTCACAGATAAATAATGGATACGACAACAGATGCCTCTCTTTCCTGGATGGGTGGGGACAACAAAGGGAGAATGTGCTTGTTTCCAAAATGAAGGCAAAATAGCCACAGGCTAAAGATCAGCCCCCATTCAAACACCAGAGCAGAAAACAGGCTTGGCCTCTGTGCCCCAGTATGAAACAAAATCAATGTTTCTACACACGTTACTCATTTCATTACGTACTTTCACTCTGCCTTACAAAAGAAGCTAATGCAAATTCAATACATGTCCACACACCAAACATAATGCTGCTGCCTTGTCAGCCATGTGGAGCTCCCACCACAAACTCTAAGGGTCTTTGACAGGCTATTGTACACAAGATGCTGCAGAAAACAACTCTTCATAGGAGCTTTCAGCCTGCCTGCCCTGTCATCTGCCATTATTCTTGCTCAGCTGTGGTGGATTAGAGATAACAGCCACCCAACACTTTTTTTCCTAACACTTACATACTATCAAGGTCACATGCTGGTGGCTACTGGAAGCACATCATCAGCTGCATAGCTAATTACAGACAGTGCATTCTCATCATGAAGGCCATGGGACATATTAATGGAGAGGGAGGCCCTAAACTGCTATGCATAAAAGAGAAAGAACAGAGAAAAATGATCTACAACTTTAAGTATCTTCCTCTAAAGAATATCAGACCCCAAAGAAAATTGCTAACCCTGGGAAAATAAATCCTACATATTAAGCAGTAGGAAGGAGAGCTATGACCCCTCTTTGCAACAGCCCAGAGCTACCAATAATGAGATCTCCAAGACAGCTTCCTAATCCTTTCAAGGAGTAGGAGAAGGGTTCCTCTGTGCATATTGTGTGGGCTGAGTGCAAGGGGCCCATTATGGCAAATTTTGGTCCTGTCTATGTGCTAAAAGGTCAGCTAGCAATGATTTATGAAATGTGACCACAAAAAACGAATTGTCATTCATCCTTATGGGCCCACAGTGAGACAGTTTATAATGGAAGCTCAATACATATACACCAAACAAATGAACAAAAGGAAAAAAAGAAAGGCATGTCAATTGCTTTTATTGTATTTACTATAAGCATCATGGCACATAATGCTTTGATAAAAATGAAGCACTATTTTATGACATTAAAGTCTGTGTTTCCTCAATAGGGCTAAAAAAGAATTACCCAGGAAGCCTTCCATATTGGCAAAAGGACAATGTTGAGAGAAGAAAGTGGCATATGTGCTAGATCCACACATGACATATTTCACCTAAGAGAAAAAAACACAATGATTTGTCCCGGCATTTGAAGGAAAGAGTATTCAAAACACAACAGGATTTCCCTAGGTAAAAGCTGAGTGTAGGTTTTTATGAATACTGCCTGAAATACAGAGTAACAGTTCAATGAAAATCAAAGCCATATTTGTAATTAAAATTATTCAGAGAACTCTCACTTATGTGGACAACTGATTTTCCAAAATGGTGCCAAAACAATTCAATAAGGAAAGAAAAGGTCTTCTCAACAAATGGTGTTGGAACAACAGAATGTCCACATGGAGACATAAACTTCAATTCCTACTCTCATACCTATGTACAAAGTTTAATTCAAGGTGGGTCATAGGCTTCAATGTTAAAGTTAAAACTATAAACATTTTGAGGAAAACAAGAAACTATCTTCATGATCAAGAGTAGGAAAGATTTCTTTGACCAAATACAGAATGCAATAATTATAAAAGAAGAAAGAAAGGTAAATTAGACTTTACTGAAATTTAAAATTCCTGCTCACTAAAACACAACATTAAGAAAATAGAACTGGCAAGTCATAGACTGGAAGAAAATATTCTGAAAACATACTTCTGGCAAAGAATTTGCACTCAGAATATATTAAAAGCTTCTACAATTCAATTAAAAATTGGCTTTTTGTGATCACATTTCATAAACCACTGCTAGCTAACCTTTTAGCACATAGACAAGGCTAAAATTTGCCAGAATGAGTTTTAGAATTTAGAATCAGCACAAGACTTCAACAGAAACTTCCCAAAGATATACAAATGACCAATACACACATTAAAAAGTCATTTAATAATTTAATTATTAATCAAGTACAGAAGTCATGTAATCATTGGTTGCCAGGGAAATGCAAATTAAAATCGCAATGAGGCACCACTACACATCCACTAGAATTGTCACAATAAAAAGGCCTGTTGCGGGGTGGGGGACTAAGGGAGGGATAGCATTAGGAGAAATACCTAATGTAGATGACAGGTTGATGAGTGCAGCAAACCACCATGGCACGTGTATACCTATGTAACAAAGCTGCACATTCTGCACATGGACCCCAGAACTTAAAGTATAATTTAAAAAAGAAAGAAAGAAAGAAAAAGACTGAAAACTCAGGATGTGGACAAGGATGTGAAGCAACTAGAACACTCATCTTGCAGATAGGAGTGAAAACAACTTGGAACAAGTGTTTGGTAGTTTCCTATGCAGCTCAATAAACACCTATCCAATGGTCCAGCCATTCTACTCAAGATTTTACCCAAAAGATATAAAACCATAATGTCCACAAAGCAGATTTGTACAAAAATGTTCACAGCCACTTATTATATTCAAAATAGCTAAAAACTAGAAACAACCCAAATGTCCATCAACAGAAAAATGGGTAAATTATGGTACAGTTATACAAGGGAACACTGCTCAGCAATAAAAAGAAACAAACTGCTGATATGTATAACAATGTGGATGAATCTCAAAAAACATGATGTTGAATGAAAGAAGCCAGACACACACACAAAAGTATGTACTGTATAATTCCATTTATATAAAGTTCTAAAACCAGCAAAACTAAACTGTGGTGAAAAGAGTTAGAAAAGTGTTTGCTTCTGGGCAGCAGAGTTGGAGAGAGAATTAACTGGAAAGAAAATGGAGTGTTTTGAGTGATAGAAGTACTCTGTCTTGACACAGATATGTGCATGTGTCAAAGCTGAAACTGTATACTTAACATTTGTGCATCTGATTGTATGTACACTGTACCTCAAAAGAGTAAAATGCAGAACCCTAGTTAGCAGGTTTGCTTTCTGCAGTGGTATGGGCCAACAATTCTGAAACCAATTTCCATGTATTCTAGACTTGAGCAAATGAGTATATACACTGAGTATAACTGAAACCAGGTTTCTCATTGTTGGAGAAAGTAGTTACAAGCATAAAAAAGATAAACACATGAACGTACCCTGTGCTGTTCAAGTGGAATTAATGTTACCAGCACAAACTTGTAGTTTTTAATATGAACAGATATGGAATGAAATAAGATAAAGACGTAGATATGCACACGTTTATATGCAGACATAAACACACATTTTCTAGATTTATCTACTTGGAAGATCTAGGGGAAAAAAGAACACTCAGTAGAACAAACATGCTTGGTTCCCAGATGTCAGTTTTTAAATATCATCTTTGGTTCAAGGAATCAGGGCTTCTTGGAGAAGAGAATAATTTGAGGGATGGGCAGGAAAAGTATACGATAAGCCTAGAACAGCTTGTGCAAAAAAGTAAAGAAGTGCTCAAAGAATGAATGAAACAGGTAAAGGTAACATGGCATCTAGCTCGAAGGGGCTTCCAATAGCTGAATCTAGGCCAATTTGTGCATCAAAATAAATAATCAAAACTATTAACTAAAACAAGAATCCATCAGTGCATGTTGACATAAATAAATGAGGAAGAAGGGAAAGGCTTTCTTTTCAATAGAAGGTCAATTAATATGCAGAGAAAGAATGACAAAGTTAGAAACCCATTTAAGGGTTGCCAAAACTAGTGATTGAAAGTTTAATGAGGACTGGGATATTTATACAGTTTTACTATATCACCCCACAAATTGCTAATTATTACAAAGGGAAATCAGTAATTTTATAGTGAAAGTCCTGTCATAATCAACCAAATGATAAAAAGTCACCTTCACCAATAATGGAACACAATGATATCGCATGCCTCCTGGTATCATGCACTGGAAAGAATACTACTGTGTTATTTGTGTCAAAAACTTAAAATGTCAATCTAATCATGAAGAAACATTCCACAAACCCAAATGGAGAGACATTATACAAAATAACAGATCTATACTTTTCAGAAGTATCAATATCAAGAAAGACATAACTGAAGAACCATTCCAGACTAAAGGCTAAAGAGACATGATAAAGAAATGCAATGTGAGATCTTAGGCTGCCTCCTGGATTGGGGAGAAAATAGTTATAAAGGTCATCATTGAAACACTTTATAAAATTTGAATATGGACTACAGACATAAATATGCATCAAAGTAAAATATTCTGATTTTAATCATTGTGCTATTGTTGTGTCAAAGAATGACCTTGTTCTTATGGAAAGATGTACTAAAGTATTTTTATTTATTTATTTAGAGACAAAGTTTCACCATATTGGCCAGGCTGGTCTCAAACTCCTGGCTTCAAGAGATCCACCTGCCTTGACCTCCCAAAGTGTTGGGATTACAGGCATGAGCCACTTCACCCAGCCTAGGAAATATGTACTGAAGTATTTAGTGATGAAGGGCCATAATGTCTCCAAGTTTCTCTCAAGTAGTTCAAACAATGAGACAGAGAGAGAGAATGAGAATAAGAAACTGGAGCAAAATGTAAACAAGTAGTGAATCTGGGTAAAGGATGTGCAGGAGTTCCTTGTACTAGCCTTGCAAATTTCTTTAAGTTTAAATTTTTTTAATGAAAATTTCCTACAAAAAAGGAATCGGGGAAACATAAGTGAGCCATAAAAAAGCTATTTCATAAGTGGAAAACAACACATAACAAACAGTTGTACACTGGATTTATGATCATTTGGAGGACAGAACATATCTGAATTCACTGATTGATGAATTTAAAAAAATTAGATCCCTAATTTTGTTAAGCAATGCTGGGCAAAAAAACAAAACAACAACAACAAAAACCACCTATGAGACATGGGTATTTATCTTCCTCATAGAATAGGTAAGACATAAATGCAACTAACCATCATGCAAGGTGAATTTTGATAATTACTACAAAAACTGTATAAAGTTCATAGGGCAAAGAGCACATTTAGCTCAACCTGGGAGATCCCACAGTGGCTTGGAAGAGGACGTAGAGATTCAATCTATGGAAAGGATTTCAATATACGTAATAGAAACAGGGAATGAACTACAAAGGTGTTTTACACAGACAGAACATTAGGAAGAAGGACACTAAGAAACAAATTACAGGATTTATCACAACAACTGAAAAGAGACAGTTTGCCTTGGGAATAGAGAGTAAGAGAAAATACTTGAAAAACAGTTTCAGGCCAGATCATTGAAGAGTTTTGAATGCCAGAGGTATATAAATCTAATATAGTCAGTGGAGTACCCCAGTGTTTTGGGATTAGGAAAGGTAGTGAAATAATGGCTATTTCAAAAATAAAATTAAGTAAGAAGCTAACCCAACAGTACAGAAAAGCAGGAATAAAGATCTGCACCAAAAGGAAGCAGAAGAAGACTGGTGTTTCCAAATCCTTTCTCTGGCTTTCTCACCTCTAGCAAAAAAAATACTCAAGGTAACCACTGGTTGTCAAGCAGGCTAATAAGTAGAGTGCTCACAAAGCATTTTATAAGTTCATCTTTAAAGAAACCTATTAACACCCTCCACAGTACAATGAGGGTTATTTGTATGAATTTATTAGCTCTTCTGTTTTTCTCCAGTAAACCTAGAAAAGCTTTAAAGGACATCCTTTAAAATCTGTATATAAAATTCTTTTTATAAACACTACCTTTGAAGGTCTTTCCAGATAAACTCATTACGAAAGAAAGAAAAAAAGTCCAAGTACAAAGCATTCCATTTCTCTAGAGGTCTCTTTTCCCAGATTCAGAAATAAAATCTGTGCCTGTGGCTATTGGCAAACTTTACAGTGGAATTTACATTTAACATTTCCTACAAAGCTTCAGTCTACAACTGATTATAATTCTTAGAAACAAATACATTCTATTCCAACGGGAGAAAAACTAAAAGCAAAATTCTTAATACTCTTCACCCCCACCAATAGTTTTGTCAGCTTTCCAATTGGAAATCTTTGCAACTGGGATTCAAGTAGAGCTAAACTGATTTAACAGATATAAATGGAGTCAAATAAATCTCCAACGTAGGAAGTGAAAATGTACTATCAGAAGTACTATCTATGTCTTTCATCAGTGTTCACATTAACACAGAACTAAAATTATAGGCTACATAGGGGAAGACTAAGCATCCTCTGGCATTTCAGAAAAAACAAACAATGAATTCTGATACATTTCTATGCGTTTCTATTGAAGGACCACTAAAAACTTTCAAAATGTGAGTTTCACTAAGAATTTCTATTGTTTTTTTAGAGCTGGCAGAAGAGACGACCCTTCGAGTAGAACAGAGAAGAGCCTTGTTCTGCTGCTGTCTTTATCATTTCTCTAGGGATATTATAGCACAATCTGCACAATTCACAGACAGGTACTATTATAGTTTAAAAATATAAAGCCAGTGAAAATTCTATGCTAAGACAATACCTGCATTGTTTAGGGAATAATGACAAGAAAAAAATCCATACGTGTTCAGTACAGATGCCATTTTTTTTTTCAAATATTTTCAATCTGAGGTTGGTTGAATCCACAGATGTGCAGCCCACAGATACAGAGGAACCACTATATACATAATTTTACATTGTCCAAGTTTATATGAGTAAAATGTTACTTTTAAAATAAAGGCTTTGGAAAATAAAAAAATGTCAACACTGTCCTGGGTTAGATAAATTTTTAAAAAGAAAATATACCGGCCAGGTGCAGTGGCTCACACCTGTAATCCCAGCACTTTGGGAGGCCAAGGTAGGCGGATCACAAGTTCAAGAGATCGAGACCATCCTGGCCAACATGGTGAAACCCCGTCTCTACTAAAAATACAAAAAAATTAGCTGGGCACGGTGGCATGTGCCTGTAGTCCCAGCTACTTGGGAGGCTGAGGCAGGAGAATCGCTTGAACCTGGGAAGCGGAGGTTGCAGTGAGCTGAGATCGCGCCACTGCACTCCAGCATGGCGACAGAGCGAGACTCCATCTCAAAAAAAAAAAAAAGAAAGAAAGAAAAGAAAAGAAAAAAGAAAATACACCACCACAAAACATGTTTGCAAACAAACAATGGAGTTCATGCTGTATTAAACAAAGTAATAAAGGAGAGAACCTTTCCTAGACTGAATCCATGTCTGTATACCTGAAAATAGCATTCAGCTTTTTAAAACTCCTAATACTACTGAATGCTCTGGTAATATTCGGTTCTTACTGACTGATAGTAACAAACTTTAAGATAACTCATACTTGAGCAATAATTGCAGATATTTATAACTCTTTTTAATACAAATTCTCAGTACAATTTTTCAGTTTCAGTGAGTTCGCAAAATTGCCAATTGGCTTAACATTGTTGTATAAAAAATACAGCCTTATTTATCCAGCTTTTACTGACTTGGTGTCTTGGGAGCTTTCACAGAAGCACATTAACAACCGCCTATAATGAGAAATGTGTTGGTAGGTCACTAGGGAGTTGATCATTGAATAAGCTTTTCATATTTCTTTACTTCCTAACAATATTACAGGTATATTTATAGGAGGGGAAGAAAGATGACAGAAATAAAAGACAGAGTCTATATGTTTTAAATATTCAGCATAACATCTGTACCAGCTATATATTATATATTCCTGAATAGAAATATAAGCTATAAATGCAAGTCACATGTGTAATTTTAAGTTTTCTAGTAGTCACATTAAAATGATTTTAAAACAGGTAAAATTAATTTTAGTAACATATTTTAACTTGATATCATTTGAACAAGTAACAATATAAAAATATTAATGAGAAACTACATTCTTTTATTGTACTAAATAATCTAAATCCAATGTGTATTTTACACATATAGCACACTTCAATTTGAAATAGCCACATTTAAAGTGGTCAATATCCAGCCAGGCATGGTGGCTCACACCTGTAATCCCAACACTTTGGGAGGCCAAGATGGGCAGATCACAAGGTCAGGAGATTGAGACCATCCTGGCCAACATGGTGAAACCCCGTCTCTACTAAAAATACAAAAATTAGCTGGACATGGTGGCGCATGCCTGTAGTCCCACCTACTCAGGAGGCCTAGCCAGGAGAATTGCTTGTACCCGGGAGGCGGAGGTTGCAGTGAGCCGAGATGGCGCCATGGCACTCTAGCCTGGTGACAGAGTGAGACTCCTTCTCAAAAAGAAATAAAAAAAAAAGTAGACAATATCCACAAATGGCTACTAACCACAGTATTAGTGTAGTTCTACTCTTTCTACATTCAATCAGTATGTTTTTATTCAATTACATCATATCTCTCCTAAGCTAGGGATCATTTTTGCATTTAGAACAGGCGTTACATAACTGATAACGGTACACAAAGTATCTGTACTTTCTGTTCAGATACTTTTTAGAAGTACTTTATTCAGTACTCTGGTACTTTTCAGAAAGTATCTGAACAGATACTTTCATTGCAACAAAAATAAGATAGGAGCTAAATCTCATGTTAGCAGGGCTTAAAAGAACATTCCAACTGGAATGAACAAAGTATAACAAAAGTCATATCTGCAATGGGTCCTTTGACAGAAGGTAGCTTTAAATCTGCAACTGTTCTAGAAGAGAAGAAAGTTCACACAGCCTGCCACTGCTGTGTGACCAGCGAAGCACTACACTAAAATCCAAGAAATTTAATGACTAGAAAATCCTCTAAAAAATTGACCATAAAAAATGTTAAAACTGGCCCAAATAGGTTGGAAATAAAGCACAAAATCATGCTATCATAGTAACAAGCCATCAAATAGAACACAAAGAAGCACTTTGCAAACTTTCTCATATTTATCTTGTGTTTCCAGACCTCAGCCTCCAAACTTACAAAATGAAGATAATATACCACAAGAATATATGCAAAAATGACCAACAAGGGTCTGCTTTATATCACAGTTTATATTCAATTTCAATAGAAGAGAATGAAGCTCAAGATATTAACCCAAGCTTGCGCAATCGTTCCCAGTGATCTAGTGGCAAAAGCTCTAGCACTATAAATCATCTCATACATACATCGGGGTAAAAAATGTTAACAAATGCCTTAAAATCAGAAGGGAAAATACTGTCATAAAGACAATGTATTCAAGTCCCTCATACTAAACTTGAGTTTAACTCATATTAAAAAGCTATTCTTAATCATATAATGAGCTTGTTTTCTGATTATTCCTAAAATGCCCAGGGTTTTCTTAGGTAACAGGAGACAGCAGATTAGGCAAGCAAGACAGGTTGAGGAGAGTGTTAGACACCTAAAAGTTGCCACATTGAGAAGTACCAGCAGGGATGGAGTGAGGAAGGAGCAGGTGGTGAAGAAGATAATGGTGAATTATAAGGGACACTGATGAAGAGTCAAACACCCCAGGAGCAGCAATGACAGACTCTCAGTAAATGTTGGATTCCCTTCACAAGCATCTCCATAATGATTAGCTTACATCATCAAATTAACTTATGTTCAATTTTATTTCAATTTATTAAGTAGAAAAATTTCCCTCAAAAACCAGCCACAGTCGAGACTTATTATTGGTGATTCCATATTTGCAAATTTTACTTGTTAGCAAGTAATTTACTTGTGAGCAAAATTTACTTATCACCACAAAATCAATACTCATAACTTCCTAGTTATGTGTGAACATGCACAGTGCAGTGAAATATTTGAGTCACCTAACACACACATGCCCAGCTGAGACCAACAGGTGATGATCTGCCTTCTTGTTTCAGCTCCCATACTGTCACTGAGTGTCCTTTTCCCAGTATATTTTGTGCCATGTTTTTCACTTTTTGTTGTTGTTGTTGTTGTTGTTGTTGTTTTATGTTGCTTTAAAATGGCCCCGAAATATTGTACTGTCTAGAGTTCCTAGAAGGCTTTGATGTTCCTTAGAGAGAAAATACATGTTAGGCAAGCTTCCTTCAGGTATGAGTTATGGTGCTGTTGGCTGTGAGTTCAACATTAATGAATCAACAACATAGATTAAATAAGATCTCTTAAAATGGAAACAGATATAAAACAACATTATATTTCAATCTGCTGATAAAAATAAGACCAGAGGCTCTTGTATTTTCTCCTAGGACCAATTATTAAGTATTGGCTAATTCAGTCTTTGTGGCAACTTTACAGATCATAACTACTATGAATAACAAGAATTAACTATTTATGGTAAAAGCTTCAGTGCTTATAAAAGTGACATTTCCAATTATTCAGTAATACTGGATGTCGTGAAGATGAAGCTATAATACGAAGCTAAACATAATGGCCAAACACAGGTTTACATACAGAATTTCAAGAACACCTATGTCAACACCGCATCCACTCTATAAATAAACACAATCACAATGTGATTCACAAACAATGTGAAGCTTAAAGAAATAACTAAAGACCAATTTTGCCGGATTAAGTGAAGCAAATATGAGTGCATATTTTAAAATTTAAATTTTGATTTATACCATCAACAATTTAACATAAGAAATTTGCAAAATTTTCTCTTACCCACTATAGAGAGCTCTTGATCCCTGTAATATAATTACACAAGAACACACTAAAACACTTCATAGAAATGAAATATTGTTCAATTCACTTCAAAAAACAACTGCTATGGGAGGAAGTTTTTGGAGATAGTAAATATGTTTATTATTATGATTGTTATGACGGTTTCACGGGTGTATGCATTTGTCCAAACACATCAAATTGTATACATTAAAGATCTGCAGTTTTCATATATAATTATATCTTTATTGATTTCATACCAATAAAGCTGGTAGAAAAAAAGAAGAAGTGGTGCGCTGCAGGAAAAAAAAGCAACTGCTATGACTATAAATTATCACCATACTAATAAATAAATTTGCACATGCTAATAGAATGACAGATTTACATTCACAAGAAATAACCATTTAGAATATTACAAAGTCTGTCTTTAAGTTTTTGCAAATATTTTTGCACTATATTCAAAAAGTGCCTTTTAATTTTAATCTTTTATCAAAACAATCTTTATCAATATTCTCTATCAAAATGTAAGACCAAAAACAAAACTGATAAATCTGTTGTGAACTGCAACACTATCTAAAGGTCATTTCTTATTGGACACAAAAATGAATTATTGGCTTTAGACATTATCTGACACCAATTTTAATCCCAGCTCTTTCCTACTCTCCTGCCTAAAATTTATTCAGCAAATATAAACTATTTTTAATTCCTCACTAACACAAATTATAAAACCTTTTTATTAAAAGGCCTTCTGTTTTAAGTCCTTCAAAGATGAAAAATCTGGCCAGGCATGGTGGCTCACACCTGTAATTCCAGCACTTTGGGAGCCAAGGCAGGTGGATCACATGAGGCCAGGAGCTTGAGACCAGCCTAGCCAACATGGTGAAACCCTGCCTCTACTAAAAATACAAAACATTACTTGGGCATGGTGGCGGGCACCTGTAGTCCCAGCTACTCGGGAGGCTGAGGCACGAGAATTGCTTGAACCAGCTACTCCCAACTGCTCCCAGCTACTCAGGAGGCAGAGGTTGCAGTGAGCCAAGATCATGCCACTGCACTCCAGCCTGGGTGACAGAGAAAAAATATGTATGTTTTTCTAATGATAATGAATATTCCTGTATTTCAAATTTCAGATCGGGCTCTTTACATAACAAATTTTCTTAAAGTAGGGTGTCAGTTAACAGGACAGTTTCTTAATTAAAGCACTGGAAATGGTGCAGCAGTAAGAGGATGGGTACAAGATGGGTAGAAATCACAGGAAAAAAGAGCAATGCCCAAAAAATTTACAGGTAATGTCGCAATTGCTTTTATCAATGATGTAAGAACTGACCCTACTGAAGTATTTGCCACATCCAGTTCTGTAACTATACTGAGTATAGTAACTATTATATATATATAATACATCATATAATGTAACTATAATGAACCAATCTTCTTTCTATACCTGTAATCTCGCCCAGTAACTACACAATGTGGGTTCTGAATGTGCATGGAAAAGGAAAAGGTAAAAGTTGATAACAAGGTGAGTCATCATCAGCAAACAGCAGCAACCATAGTAAAAAGTTCTCTAAATGTCAAAACAACAGACTAAGCATGATCAAAGAAAAGAAATCTCCTTTCCAAAAACCTGTCTTCAAAAAGTAACCAAAACCCAACTTTCCAAGAATAAAGATAGAAAACAAATCTTCTAGATTCCTATCCTACTGATTCTCTTACATTCATTTTCCACAGTTGGAAAAATAAATTAGAGAGGAAGATGAATTATCACAGAAAAAGAAAAAAAGATAAATGCCATAATATTGAAGACAGAAATTTGAATTTGATTTCATGTATTAAATTTGAAAAGACAACCAATCCTCAGCTTTTACATTCCTGACAATCTCATTTCTCTCTCCAAAAACTTATAAGATTCAAAATTAGATACATTCCATTTTGGGGGAATTTATCCAAGGAAATATCTAAAAATAAATATCTAAATACAGCAAAGATTTTACTATCACAATGTTTATTATGAACTGTAATGGCAAGAAGTAGAAAACAGTCTAAATGATCAACAATGGGGAACTGCTGAAATACATTTTGATATATCCACACAGTGGAATTCTGTACTTATTTCAAATTGTATACATCTGCCCCTGACTTGGAAAGATGCTCATAATAGATGAGTATAAAAATGAATTTTTATTAAATGTGAATGAATGCATACATATGAAAGGGGAATGAATATATGCTAAGGTATTAAGAGTACTCATCTTAGAATGCTTGGTTTGCTTATATTTCCTAATTTCTTTTATAATAAACACATATTTTTGTTTGTTTAAAAGATCTACCAGAAGTAAAACACAAAAATAGGCTCCACGTGGTGACTCATGCCTGTAATCCCAACACTTTGGGAGGATTAGGTGGGCAGATCACTTGAGCTCAGGAGTTTGTGACCAGCCTGGGCAACATGGCAAGACTTCGTCTCTCCAAAAAATACAAAAATTAGCCGGGCATAATGATGTGTACCTGTAGTCCCAGCTACTCAGGAGGCTGAGGTGGGAGGATCACTTGAGTCTTGGGGGCAGAGGTTTCAGCAACCCAGGATCTCACCACCTCATTCCAGCCTGGGTGACAGAGTGAGACTGTCTCAAAAAATAAAATAAAATAAAAGCAGATAAAGATTAATAATTGTCATTAACATCATCAGCCTAAAGTAAACAGAAGTTCCATTTCACACTGGCAGAAAAGTCACTTCTTTTTTTATTTTTGTCTTGCTCTGTCGCCCAGGCTAGTGCCAGGCCCAGTGCAGTGGCGCGATCTCAGCTCACTGCAACCTCCGCCTCCCAGGTTTAAGCAATTCTCCTGCCTCAGCCTCCCAAGTAGCTGAGATTACAGGCACCTGCCGCCATGCACAGCTAATTTTTGTATTTTTAGTAGAGACAGGATTTCACCATCTTGGCCAGGCTGTTCTCGAACTCCTGACCTCGTGATCTACCTGCCTAGTCCTCCCAAAGTGCTGTGATTACAGGCGTAAGCCACCACGCCCGGCCAGAAAAGTCACCTCTAATTCTACATTTAGTGTAAGAAAAAATGCTAGATATTCACATAGGTTAGTATCAATTCATATAATTTATTTTTCTGACATGTAGGAATATTTTGCCTATTTATAATAAAGGCAAATGATTTGGATTGTCTAAGAAATGAGGCATTCTAGCTAGATGATTTTCAAAAGGTAAAAACAATTTCACCCAAAAATGAACCAGTTCAATTTTCTGTAGGTAAATGGAGTATGATGAACAAAATTTAATATTTATTTGATGAATGAGGATCTTAGTGCCTGAAAGGTCAATGCAAGTTATAAAGCTGTGGACACAGACAAATACAGAGAGAAACTACATGAATGAGTTTGGACTCAAGCATACCTTGTGGAAATGGGTTCCCTGAATAAATCCCAGACATGCCCTTGTTTTCTTGTGATACGTGTCTGTCTCTGAGCTTATGGTTCAAATTCAGATCCTAAACTTAGCGTACTAGTAGCTTTGAGTTAACTGTAGTTTTTTTTCTAAGTCACCGAAGAAAGTTATGTAACAAAAAAAAATACTAAGACAAGCAGTATTCCATGTTCAAACAAGACAATATCATAATGTTTTGCTAATTATCAAACATATATACCAATCACCTAAGGGAGACTTGGAAAAACATGTGAGCAAGGCAGAAACTTCTTGAAAAAAGCAAAAAATGACAGAGATCACTTCGTTAAGACATTTAACTTCTCTGTGACCAAAATACCATAGATAAAATAAGACAAATAGCAACATAGAAAAAAATATATTTCTAACATATTGTCAAGATTTACATCTTTGGCCGGGCACGGTGGCTCATGCTTGTAATCCCGGCACTTTGGGAGGCCAAGGCGGGCGGATCAGGAGGTCAGGAGATTGAGACCACGGTGAAACCCCGTCTCTACTAAAAACACAAAAAATTAGCCGGACGTGGTGGCGGGCGCCTGTAGTCCCAGCTACTCGGAGAGGCTGAGGCAGGAGAATGGCGTGAAGCCGGGAGGCGGAGCTTGCAGTGAGCCGAGATAGCGCCACTGCACTCCAGCCTGAGTGACACAGCCAAACTCCGTCTCAAAAAAAAAAAAAAAAGATTTACATCTTCATTGTATTTTTGTATTTTTGTTTATTTATTTTTGAGACACGGTTTTGCCCTGTCACCCAGGCTGGAGTATTGTAGCACAATCGCAGCTCACTGCAGCCTCGACCTCCCTGCCTTGCCTTCCTGAGTAGCTGGGACCATAGGCATATGCCACTACACCAATTTAAGTTTTTTGTATTTTTTGTAGAGACCGCATTTCACATGTTGCCCAGGCTGGTCTTGAACTCCTGGGCTCAAGCAGACTGCCCACCTCAGCCTCCTAGAATGCTGGGATTAAAGGAATGAGCCACGATGCCCAAGCCCATTATATTTTTCAAAAATCTCTTCTGGTCATTAGGAAAAAGACAAAACTCACTAAAAGTCATTAAGCAGGCATCCACAAAAGGAAGAAAACAGTATCTGGTAATGTTTTATATAAATAGAAATTTTAAAATATGAACTGGACACTATTTTTGTTAAAGTAACAATGATTATGAATAAAAGTATATTGGCAATCAAAAGAAGAAACAGACACTCAAATATTGCTCGTAGTATGTAAATCAGTAAATTTTCCACAGGGAAATTTGGCAGTGTGTCAAAAGCCTTAAAAGTACACACTTATTGACAAAACATTTCTATTCCCAGGACTCTATCCCTAGAAAATAATTAAGTAGTATTCTATATAAAGGAATATTCATTGCACTTAATATAGGAGTCAAAAGCTAAACTTTTATCACTTGATATTGGTAAAATAAATTCTGTTCATTCAAAATTATGTTATACCAATATAACATATTTTTAATTTTTCATTAAAAATTATGTTATACAAATACAGCATACACAATATTTTTAATTTTTCATTTAAAATTATGTTATACCAATATTTTCTTATAGACATCAGAAAGTGTTCAGAAATATTAAATGGTAAACAGTGCCATAAAACAATGTGTACCATCATCCCAATTGCTCTTTTAAGTATATTTTTGTACACAGCTATGTGTTTTAGTACATATATATGCACTTACATACACACATATGTATATGTGTGCATATTTTAAAAGACTGAAAGTACCACACCAAAACATAAATTTGAAGTACTTGTAATTCTGTATTTTCTAAATTTTCTATCTTAAATATACAGCTTTGATATCAGAAGAAACTATTATTAATAAAAGCAAACATCTATTCATAGCAGCACTCTTCACAATAGCCAAAAGGTGAAAAGGACCCAAGTGACCATCAATGGATGAATGTAAAACAAAGTGTAGTATATATATAAAATGAAATATTTTTCAGATATAGGAGTAAAGTACTGATATTACTATAATGTGGATAAACCTCTAAAATATTATATTGTCAAAAAAGCCAAGCTCAAAAGGTAACATATTACAGAATTACATTTATATGAAATGTCCAGAATAGATAAATCACATAAAATGCAGATTAGTGATTGCCAGGAGCTGCAAGGAGGAGAGAATGGAAACTGCCTTATGGTTACAGGGTTTTACTTTGGAATTATGGAGATGTTTTGGAGTGTTACAATGCACACTTTATAAATATCCTAAATGTCACTGAGTTTTCACTTTTAAATGGTTAATTTTATGTTATATGAATTTAGCCTTAATAATTTTTAAATTTAAAATTTAGAAATTGTAAAGAAAAAAGTAAACATCCAATCATCACATTCCTCTTTAAAATTTACCAAATCATTTCAATCACTTGAGACCATTTCCTCTACCAATAGATTCCAGGTATGCTAGTGTGTCTGTCTCTCTTGCATGTGCTACTTTTATTACAGAAATAATAAAGGCTAACATTAATATAGTACTATGAGCTGTTCTAAAGAGTTCATATATATCAAGTATGTTTAAATCTCACAACTCTATGGGATAGGTATTATTAATTTCTATTATGATTATCCCTACTTTACCGATTAGAACAACACAGAATAAAGTGACTGGCTAAGGATTACACAGCTAGTAAGTGATAGAACTGGGATTTAAACCCAGCCAGACTGAGTTCAACCCTCTCAACTGCTTTAACTGTTATGTTTTACTTCCTCTCAAAGAATCCATGATCTCCGTAGAAAAACTAGAAATGGAGCTTTATATGTGAAATAGAGGATGACCAGCCATACATAATCTTGCCACCCAGGGATAATCACAGTTAATTTGTTGCACATGTTCCCAAATAGATACACACGCATATATACCTACACCAATGTCTTCATGTTTTGTAATCTGCCTAATATATTGTAAATCTCTTCCATGTAAATAAATATACTGCCATATCAACACATTTAATGACCCATGGTATCCATTTCATAAGGAAACAATATATTTAACCAGTCACCTCTTAAAAATGTGGGTTGTTTATAAATAACACTAAGATGAATAACAACCTTCTATGTATACCACTGTTAAGTTAACCAATTTACTTAAGGTAATTACAGAAATAGATGCAGAATACCTGGTAAGAACATGTACTTTAAAGCTCTTGATAAATATTACCCAACTGTTTCCAGACAGTCTTTAATCATTTATACTCTCATCTGTAAGTTATGAGAATACCTCCCTTTAACACATTTCTTTTTCAGCATTTTCCCAGCTGATCTCAGAACAAAGTCTATCTTACAAGCCTGAAGAACATTTAAATCTCTACCCTACACCTTCAACAGACACACATTCCCAAGGAGGCAAAACTATATTTGGATTGGGGGCGATTCTTTTAAATGTACAGATTAAATTGAGGCAAACAGACATCTTTACAAAGTCGAGCTTTTGCCAGCTCAGAGTGTGGTATATCTCTATTCAGGAATAATTGTTCTTATAAAACATCCCTGTGGAATATGATCATTTTCAAATGAGTAAATAAGGCCTCAGCAGTTGAAAGCCATAGGTTAGTGAATAAACTAAAATAAAATTTATTTATTTTTTATTTTTTTATTATACTTTTTTAGGGTACATGTGCACAACGTGCAGGTTTGTTACATATGTATACATGTGCCATGTTGGTGTGATGCACCCATTAACTCGTCATTTAACATTAGGCATATCTCCTAATGCTATTCCTCCCCTATCCCCCGACCCCACAACATGCCCTGGTGTGTGATGTTCCCCTTCCTGTGTCCATGTGTTCTCATTGTTCAATTCCCACTTATCAGTGAGCACATGCGGTGTTTGGTTTTTTGTCCTTGCGATAGTTTGCTGAGAATGATGGTTTCCAGCTTCATCCACGTCCCTACAAAGGACATGAACTCATCATTTTTTATGGCTGCATAGTATTCCATGGTGTACATGTGCCACATGTTCTTTTTTTTATTATTATTATATTTTAGGTTTTAGGGTACATGTGCACAATGTGCAGGTTTGCTACATATGTATCCATGTGCCATGTTGTTTTGCTGCACCCATTTAACTCATCATTTAGCATTAGGTATATCTCCTAATGCTGTCCCTCCCCCCTCCCCCCACCCCACAACAGTCCCCGGAGTGTGATGTTCCCCTTCCTGTGTCCATGAGTTCTCACTGTTCAATTCCCACCTATGAGTGAGAACATGCGGTGTCTGGTTTTTTGTCCTTGCGATAGTTTACTGAGAATGATGGTTTCCAGTTTCATCCATGTCCCTACAAAGGACATGAACTCATCATTTTTTATGGCTGCATAGTATTCCATGGTGTATATGTGCCACATTTTCTTAATCCAGTCTATCGTTGTTGGACATTTGGGTTGGTTCCAAGTCTTTGCTATTGTGAATAGTGCCGCAATAAACATACATGTGCATGTGTCTTTATAGCAGCATGATTTGTAGTCCTTTGGGTATATACCCAGTAATGGGATGGCTGGGTCAAATGGTATTTCTAGTTCTAGATCCCTGAGGAATCGCCACACTGACTTCCACAATGGTTGAACTAGTTTACAGTCCCACCAACAGTGTAAAAGTGTTCTTATTTCTCCACATCCTCTCCAGCACCTGTTGTTTCCTGACTTTTTAATGATGGCCATTCTAAC
This sequence comes from Hylobates moloch, assembly GCF_009828535.3. Taxonomy (NCBI): domain Eukaryota; kingdom Metazoa; phylum Chordata; class Mammalia; order Primates; family Hylobatidae; genus Hylobates; species Hylobates moloch. Next base: position 173,562,706 of record NW_026652276.1, on the reverse strand, counting down.
TGGTGTGAGATGGTATCTCACTGTGGTTTTGATTTGCATTTCTCTGATGGCCAGTGATGATGAGCATTTTTTCATGTGTCTTTTGGCTGCATAAATGTCTTCTTTTGACAAGTGTCTGTTCATATCCTTCACCCATTTGTTGATGGGGTTGTTTTTTTCTTGTAAATTTGTTTGAGTTCATTGTAGATTCTGGATATTAACCCTTTGTCAGATGAGTAGATTGCAAAAACTTTCGCCCATTCTGTAGGTTGCCTGTTCACTCTGATGGTAGTTTCTTTTGCTGTGCAGAAGCTCTTTAGTTTAATTAGATCCCATTTGTCAATTTTGGCTTTTGTTGCCATTGCTTTTGGTGTTTTAGACATGAAGTCCTTGCCCATGCCTATGTCCTGAATGGTATTGCCTAGGTTTTCTTCTAGGGTGTTTATGGTTTTAGATCTAACATTTAAGTCTTTAATCCATCTTGAATTAATTTTTGTATAAGGTTCAAGGAAGGGATCCAGTTTCAGCTTTCTACATATGGCTAGCCAGTTTTCCCAGCACCATTTATTAAATAGGGAATCCTTTCCCCATTGCTTGTTTTTGCCAGGTTTGTCAAAGATCAGATGGTTGTAGATATGCAGCATTATTTCTGAGGGCTCTGTTCTGTTCCATTGGTCTATATCTCTGTTTTGGTACCAGTACCATGCTGTTTTGGTTACTGTAGCCTTGTAGTATAGTTTGAAGTCAGGTAGCATGATGCCTCCAGCTTTGTTCTTTTGGCTTAGAATTGATTTGGCAATGCGGGCTCTTTTTTGGTTCCATATGAACTTTAAAGTAGTTTTTTCCAATTCTCTGAAGAAAGTCAGTGGTAGCTTGATGGGGATGGCATTGAATCTATAAATTTCCTTGGGCAGTATGGCCATTTTCATGATATTGATTCTTCCTACCCATGAGCATGGAATGTTCTTCCATTTGTTTGTATCCTCTTTTATTTCACTGAGCAGTGGTTTGTAGTTCTCCTTGAAGAGGTCCTTCACATCCCTTGTAAGTTGGATTCCTAGGTATTTTATTCTCTTTGAAGCAGTTGTGAATGGGAGTTCACTCATGATTTGGCTGTCTGTCTGTTACTGGTGTATACGAATGCTTGTGATTTTTGCACATTGATTTTGTATCCTGAGACTTTGCTGAAGTTGCCTATCAGCTTAAGGAGATTTTGGGCTAAAACAATGGGGTTTTCTAGATATAAAATCATGTCATCTGCAGACAGGGACAATTTGACTTTCTCTTTTCCTAATTGAATACCCTTTATTTTCTTCTCCTGCCTGATTGCCCTGGCCAGAACTTCCAACACTATGTTAAATAGGAGTGGTGAGAGAGGGCATCTCTGTCTTGTGCCAGTTTTCAAAGGGAATGCTTCCAGTTTTTGCCCATTCAGTATGATATTGGCTGTGGGTTTGTCATAGATAGCTCTTATTATTTTGAGATACATCCCATCAAATACTAATTTATTGAGTTTTTAGCATGAAGGGTTGTTGAATTTTGTCAAAGGCCTTTTCTGCATCTATTGAGATAATCATGTGGTTTTTGTCTTTGGTTCTATTTATATGCTGGATTACGTTTATTGATTTGTGTATGTTGAACCAGCCATGCATCCCAGGGATGAAGCCCACTTGATCATAGTGGATAAGCTTTTTGATGTGCTGCTGGATTTGGTTTGCCAGTATTTTATTGAGGATTTTTGCATCGATGTTCATCAGGGATATTGGTCTAAAATTCTCTTTTTTTGTTGTGTCTCTGCCAGGCTTTGGCATCAGGATGATGCTGGCCTCATAAAATGAGTTAGGGAGGATTCCGTCTTTTTCTATTTATTGGCATAGTTTCTGAAGTAATGGTAACAGGTCCTCCTTGTACCTCTGGTAGAATTCGGCTGTGAATCCATCTGGTCCTGGACTTTTTTTGGTTCGTAAGCTATAATTATCACTGATCCCGCAGAAATAGAAACTATCATCAGAGAATACTATAAACACCTCTACACAAATAAACTAGAAAATCTAGAAGAAATGGATAAATTCCTTGACACATACACCCTCCCAAGACTAAACCAGGAGGAAGTTGAATCTCTGAATAGACCAACAACAGGCTCTGAAATTGAGGCAATAATAAAATTTATTTTTTAAAATAAAAAGCAAGTATCACCCATGCCTGCCTTATGTCACTGACCTAACAGTCTTTTCCTGCAGAAAAAAAAAAAATCATAGGCTGTCATGGATGTAATTTATAAGATTATGATTCCTCCATACTCTAGGTCACCTGATAAACCAAGTCAGAATTATAGAGGCTAAGACATTCTATGGTCCCAAACCTTGTCTTAAGGAATACTAAGTATTTCATGCTAAATGTCTAAATTCAATTGGCTTAGATGACTAAATGAAATTGTAGAAGCAGTCATCTGTTGGCAGATTCACCAAGCCTTCTTGTTGACTATTTTCAGACAATGCTTATTTTCTAAAAACCATCAAGCTACATTCTCTGCCCAGTATGACCATATTGGACAGGAAAAATCCCCCTTCAGTCAAGAGTATCCAACAAAAAGCAAAGACCTAATTCCTGTTTTATCTAAAAATATAAAACAAGAAGAAATAAAATCATAAAATGTCAAGCTTGGAAAGGACTTTACAGATGATCTAAACCAGTCTCTTTCTTTGCCAAATGAGAAGATGTAGTCCAGCAGAAAGCAAGTTACTCAGGTCACACAATTAATGACAAGTAAAATCTTGTAACTGGGTCTCCTGACTCACAAGCCAATGCTTATCCCACCACACTCTGGCGCACACATAACCAATTGAGCATTACCTGCCAATCAATTCACTTCCAAAAAAATGTGATTAAAAATTTTTCTTCCGGATAATTAAAATTAGATTATGCTTTTCAAGCTACTGTAAATTAAGGCCATTTTTTTACATAATATTGAAGAACTATTAAGCCTCTAACATTACCAAAAAAATTTTACTAAATTTAAAACATTTCATTTCAAGTAAAATCAAATTTGAGCATAATTCTTCAAACTTCCTCAACATGTTAGACATATGTTGTATTTTTCAAGGAGCTAATTAATTCAATGAAAAAAATTGTCAATTAGAAATTTTTATCAAATAGTGTAGAAATAAAGGTGTATATTTCTGGCAGGCCAAAAAGAGAAAAACCAGCAACTGGCACAAAAGCAAACCTTAAACAAACATATTCTCCTGTTGTATTTGCTTGAATAAACCAGTCTACCAAAACACATAATCAAGACCTACGCATATATCTGCTTCCATATGCTGTTTGTATTTTTATCAGTACAGTCACTAAGAAAGCACTGAGAAAAAGATGCCTTTCCAGAATAGCTGAACATGAGAAAGCAAGGGGGAAAGCTGGAAGAGTTGTGATTTCATGGGTGCAGAGGAAGATTGAATTTAGGTTTCACTGAGCCGTGGTCATCAGTGAGATAAACTGTGAAGCCTGGACATAAACCTATCATTAATAAATTGTATGTTTAATATGGTTAGTATCAGAACTATCACTAGGTTTTATCTGTGAAGAAGCCATGGATAATATGTTTACTATTTTCTCTAGATTAAAAAATCTGGTCTCTTGTTGAATCACTTTTTTCATGTTTAAAGTTAAACAACATGAAATTTTTAAAAAATTATTTAAAGTATACAATGTTAGGAATTAAAAAGAAAAAGACTCTCTCAAGAGAGTCATTCAGTGGCCATTTTAGGGAACTGCTGAACTTTAGAATTCCCAGTTAGAAAGTAATTTGGAAAACATCCAAATTTTATTGGATATTTTATTTAACACTAATTTTTACCACAGTTGTTTTGTTCTTTTTAGATCTTGTATTCTGCCATAAGCCTATAAAGGAGTGATAAGCCCATAAAAATACATTTTCTATTCCACAGTTAAATTTACATTATTTCTTATTGCACTAAGAACTTAGAGATAATGGGGTCTCTGCAGTCATTACTTATGTTCCGTATTTTACACTTTCTAAATAAAATCCACAGGCCAGGAGCGGTGGCTCAAGCCTGTAATCCCAGCACTTTGGGAGGCCGAGGCGGGCGGATCACGAGGTCGGGAGATCGAGACCATCCTGGCAAACACGGTGAAACACCATCTCTACTAAAAAAATACAAAAAAAATTAGCTGGGCGTGGTGGCGGGTGCCTGTAGTCCCAGCTACTTGGGAGGCTGAGGCAGGAGAATGGCGTGAACCCGGGAGGCGGAGCTTGCAGTGAGCCGAGATCGCGCCACTGCACTCCAGACTGGGGGACAGAGTAAGACTCCGTCTCAAAATAAATAAATAAATAAATAAATAAATAAATAAATAAATAAATAAATAAAATCCATAATAAATATGATCTGTATTTTACAGTCTCCAAATAAAAGCCAATTGTTTTATGAGGATGCATCACAATGGCCTGTATCCCAATTAAAACCTCATGCTGAAAAAGAAGCAACTCTTTAGGGAGAAAGGGATACCCAGAAATTAGCTGAAAACATTTACTTGGATCATACACCTAGATATACAAATATGAGGCAATTTCTATAATATTTTTCTTGGTGCAACAACAAAATTTCTTCTGATAAACCTAATTAATCTCTGTACTAAAGGTGATATACTGTGGGGTCAGATGTTGGCCTTTATTTAGAACTAGGCTGTGCTGCCGTCTTAATAAAACCAGGGAGATGGTACATATATTTAATTTAAGGTTTTTCCCAGAGAAGGCACTTTGATTTATCTCTTCTTCCCAAAGTAGACAAAGTTACCATCTACTAGCTTGCTGGTTCTACTGTTTTAAACATGAAATTAAATGAGAAATCTAAGAAAAGTCTGACATCATATTCATTATAATTTGGCAAGTGTTCATTTTATATCAGGAAAGCCACCTCCCACCCCAAACCATTTAAAATGACTCGTACGACTGGATTGAGTAACTGGTAACTGTGCCTAAATATCACCCAGCAGAAAAAGTTTAAGTGTCATTAGAATAAAACTTCAGAAATAAGCCTATGGGAAAGTAAAGTGTTATGGGTTGAATTGTGTCCCCAAAAAATTCACATGCTGAAGTCCTAACTCCTAGTACCTCTGAATGTAACCTTATTTGGTCCTTTGCAAAAGCAATCAACTTAAAATGAGGTTATTATGGTGAGCCAAATCCAATATGGCTGCTATCCTTATAACAGGGAAACTTGGACAAAGAGATAAGCACAGAGGGAGGATGGATGTGAAGAGACACACAGGGAGAAGATGGCCATCCATGCCAAGGAGAGAAGCCTGGAACAGATTCTGCCATCATAATCCTTAGAAGGAACCAACCCTGCTGGCACCTTGATTTTGGACTTCTAGCTTGCAGAACAATAAATTTGTGTTGTGTAAGCCACCCAGTTTATGGAGCTTTGTTATAGCTGTCCCCAGAAAACTAATACAAAAGGATATCCCCAAACTAGAAAGGGGGGAAAAGTCATGTGCTATAAAGAAAATGGATGAGCTTGATCAAAATGCCTCAAATTAAAAGACTGAAAATTATAAGTATGCCTCATTTTAAGAGATTCTTAAACAAGACATCATAATAAAACAACAGTTGCTATTCTTAGAACAAAATCTTGCATTTAGAAGACATATTGAAGTATACTTTGTTCAGCATTACTCTTACCAAGTAACTATTTTCACTTCCCCCTTCAGTTACTACCACTTTTCATCCCTGACTAGCAAAGCTCCTCAAAACAATTGTCTGTTCTCACTGTGTTGCCTCCTTTCTTCCCTTTCCTGAACCCACTACAATCAGGTTTTTACCTCTCTCCCTCAGTCAAAATTGCTTTTTTCAAGATAATTGAAAAGACCTCCACCTTGCTAAATAAAAACATCTGTTTCAATATTCCTCTCACTAGATCTAACAACTGTGTTTGATTTCATCCATCAACCCTCTTCTTCAACACTTTATTTGGCCTCTGGGACACCATCCTCCATTGGTTCTAACTCTCCTGATGTGCCCTAGCACTTGGTCCTTGACTACTTCTTTCTTTTTAGCTAAACTTGCTCCCTAGGAGACCTTAGAAAAGCCTATCATTTCTTCCAAAATACTTATATATAAATATATTTTATGTATGAATATATAAAAAATCCAATTTCTTCTCACCATTCCACACCTAACACCTTAATCTAAGCTGCCATAATGCCTCACCCATATTTTCGTAATATCCTAACTCCTTTGTTGTTACCCACATCTCTGGCAGTCTATTTCCCACACAGCAGCTAGTTCGATCTTTTTACACATAAATCACATCAGATTACATCTGTGCTCAAAAGGCTCTATGGCCTTCATCTCATTGAGAATAAAAGGCAGAGTCTTTCACACACCCTAAAAGGCACCATGTGATCTGCCACACTCCACCCACATGACCCCTGTGGTCTCAATTCCTGCCATGTCCCTCTCATTCACCCTGCTCAAGCCACAGTGGGTCACTCTCCTCTGAACACTTAAAGTGCATGATCATTTTAGGGTTTTTGCATTTGCATTTGTTATTCCCTCTTTCTGGAAGATCCTTCCCCAGATGTCTGCAACCTTGAACCCTCTTCACTCAGGCATTATTCAAATGGTGTAACATCAAAAGCCCTTTTCTGACTTTTTAGATAGACACACATCCCTATACCCTCAGCCTCCCTTATTTTTCTTCCTACATTTATCAACACTTGGCATGTATTTGTATAATGTCTATCTCTTTTTACCATTTCATAATCTCCATAAGAATGGAAACTCTCTTTTTGTTCTCTGAAGTGTTCCCGGTATCTAGGCCAGGGGTAAACATAAAAGGAGGGCTGAAAAAATATTTGTTGAAAGACCAAATGGATACACATGGCCTGGCATAGAGTAGATATTAAATAAATGGCACTTTGAAATATAGCCATTACACAAGGGATTCTTAACCCTGGCTATGCACTGGCATCTGGCTCCTGGACCCTGTACTCAGATCCCTAAATTGGAAATAAATTGCTGGTCTGTGATTCTAACTTGCAGCCAGATTGAGAGCCACTTCACTGGGCTATGAGTTCCTTAAAGAAAGGATTGTGCTTTTTCACAATTCTTTTTATAATTTAAGGAGCCATAAATATTATTTTGGAACTTGATAGAAAACTATGCAATGGAGGTTGGATTTTAGAGTCATTTAAACAAAGGCTGTAGGTAAGACAAGCAGTTGGATAAATAATGTAAATAATGTAACAATGGTTTTCCATAGGTGTTATGGCAGGTGATTTTCATTCTTGCTTGTTCAAATTATTCAAATTGTTTATAATGTTTACAGAAAAATAATGAAAGAAATATGGATAAGATCACTCAGACAGGATATCTACAATGCAAAAAGACAAAAAGCAAAAACCTGGGGCAATCGACATTTACAAAGAGGTCACAGAAGAGTGGCTAAAGAAATAAGGACATAACAATGAATGACACAACATTACAGTATAAGAAAGCAGAAGCCTGGAAGTAGAGTCAAATGCCTCAGATGGAATAGGATGAGGATTAAAGACACCACTAATAATTAGATGATCACTAACCATGACAAGAGATTAAGGAAAATAAGTGGGATAAAAGCCTGACTCTAGTGAATTGGAAAGAGAATTGAGGAAATAAAGGTAAACAATCTGATTTTGAAGAGAAGATCAGGAAAACAAAGCCATAGTTGAAAATTTCAGGTTAAGGATTAGCCTGCCTTTACCTGTGTCTGTCATAGAGAGTGCAGAACTCACTACTATGATGCCAAGTAAGTCACATTTATTCTCCCTGTCCTGTTAGGGTGATCACCTACTGCTAAAAAAGATGGATTCCAAGACGAGATAAGCCTCAACGGGACATGTCAGTCAGTCACAGTACATACCAATACCTTTTCTCTTCCTGGAACAATATAAGAAAAACATAAGCGTCCTCAAAACTTGCAAAAACACTATTAGTCTAAAAGAATGCTTATCTTGTTCTAAATGCAAACATGTTAGTCAACAGAATTCTCATCAGCTCACACCAAAAGAAAAAAAAAGAAAGAAAGAAGAAATACAACTAAACCTAGCTATCTTGATGGATTTGTGATTTATGGTGTTCAACTGAATTAAGTTTGGCCTAAAGCTGCCACCATACATATTTTGAGTTTGGCATAAAGGTTTCTCCATACATTATGAATTATAACCTAACTTGTGTAAACAAACTGTAATTTCACGAAAAGTAAACCCTTATAACAACTAGCTGAGTCTCAATCAATCACAGTAGCTGCAGACAACCAGAGGCTGAAAGCTGCCAGATTACACCCAAAGAAGGTAAATGCCAGCTGTGCCAATCAAGTACTCTCTGTATGTCATTTCTTATTTTCTCGTTATATAGTCCACCAGGTTTGTAGGTGGAGGTACTCTGTTACCCCATGCTGTTGATGAAGACATACCTGAGACTGGGTAATTTATAAAGAAAAAGAGGTTTAATGGACTCACAGTTTCACATGGCTGGGGAGGCCTCACAATCATGGTGGAAAGTGAAAAGCACATCTTACACGGTGGCAGACAAGCGACAATGAGAGTCAAGTGAAAGGGGTTTCTACTTATAAAACCATCAGATCTCATGAGACTTATTCACTACCACGAGAACAGTATGGGGAAACCACCCCCATGATTCAATTATCTCCCACCGGGTCCCTCCCACAGCATGTGGGAATTATGGGAGCTACAATTCAAGATGAGATTTGGGTGGGGACACAGACAAACCACATCACCACCTTCATCAGGAATGCTGTCTGGTTCTAGAACTTTTTTCTTGCTCAAATGTTAAATTTAACTCCTCTCAGTTTTTCTTTAACAATAGAAACATAATTTCAATTAGGAATGAATATATTTAATTGTTCATCCAACTGAACACACACAAAGACTGTTTTCATTTCCATACAGTATGTGAATGCTCATTACCATGAACTAAACAAAGTCCTCATTTTAGCCTCTGAATGAGTGGCGTGAGATCCACATTTCTCACCTGCACTCCCAGAGACATGCATTCATTAATTGATAGTTAAATGATCTACAGACAGGCAAGTAAGTGAAAGTATTAATAGTTCTAACAGCAGGCACATCTAATAGACTAACTGAATGGTTAGCTTCAAAAATCAAGATTTATCAGAATAGCGTTAAATACCAAACGAAACAAAAAATCACCTACAGGAATATCTCAGAATGCCAAAAGTCCTTTAGTACTTACATTTTTAGACTGCTGCGGCTAAACTTTATAAAGAACTTATTGGAGTACTCACTAGTTAGTATTTAATGATCATAGATTACATTATCCTATTGGAGCTTAAAAATATCAAGTGCTATGATTACAACTATATTATGTTAAAAATAGGTATATTAAATAACAAATTGTGGTATAGCCATATAGTAGACTACTACTCAGCAAAAAGGAGCAAGCTTAATACACATCACAATGTGAATAAACCTCAAAAATCATTATGTTAAGTGAAAGAAGACAGCCCCCCACCCAAAAAAAAGAGTACATGCCATACAATTCCATTTATCTAAAATTCTATAAAATGCAACTGAATCTCTAGTGACAGCAGATCAGTGGCTGCCTAGGGACAGGGTGGAGGAAGGGTTAGATTACAAAGAGAAATAGGAAACTTTTGGGGATGTTGAAAATCACTATCTTGATTATGACAATAGTTTCATGAGTGCTTACATATGTCAAAACTGATCAATTTATATACTGCAAATACATGTATCTGAGTGCACTTCAATTAATCTTCCATAAATATTTGTTTAAAGATTGAGGCAATGATTTAAGTTCTGTATAAAATGTCTGAATATCACTTTAAAGCAGTATCATTTGCTTATGAATGATGAATGAACTAATAACAAATGATTGTTATTAAATGGGCTAATATCTGTAAAACACAGCAATGCCTGAGCCATATTAACTGATAAGTCTTAAAGAGGTGTAAGGAACAGAACAAAAACAAAAAGATGTAAAATGACAGAATTACACATCAATTTGTCCATCAATTTTTATTCTGAATTTTCTTTGGAATATAGTTTCCCACAACAGAAAAAGGCCATCTGTTTTTGAAGTTTTACAGACTTCTGGTTTAAGATGACATCAGACTAACAAATCTCACTCTCACCTCTTCATGTACATCCTTCACTCCCAGAACTGTACAGATAAAAACAGAGGCAGAAAATGCCCTAGGTCCAGTACCTATCATGTGCTTCTTAACATGGAAGAACCACAGACAGCTGTTTCTTTAAAACATTCTCCTAATTGAGAATCTAGTAGACAGAATGAGATCCTCAAAGTTCATCAGCATAGCATGAAAAGGAAGTTTCTCAGACAACAGAAACTGGACTAGGAACTCTGCACAGACATACTATCCTCAAGACAGGAGGACCAGTGGCTACCTACACACCTTGTGTGTGAGTAAAACACAATAGTACATAAAGCTTTCCTTGTGAAAATGTGGAATTAACATCTACCTTGGAGGAGACAAAAGATTTCTGAAACATATGAGAAAAGGATCTCTACCTTGAAAAAAAGAAATCATGTGAAAATGATTGGCTACTGGGAAAAACTGTAAATAGCTGCTAGGAAAAACTGTAAATAGCTGCCTGGTATACCTAATAAGATTCCATCAATAGCCTCTAAGAATCAGTCATGGAGAGCTGTAAGCATAATAGATCAGTTCTGTGTAGGCAGAGTGGGAGGTAGTGGAGTTCAGTGGAAAGTGAGATCTCTGGAGACGAATCGATCCCAGCTTTATGGCTCACTAGCTTTGTCATCTTTTGTAAGTTATTAATTGCCTTTGAGCTTCAGTTTCTTCATCTCTGAAAGCAGAGGTAGGGACTTCTGTGAGAAAAGTATTTCACACATTAACTACTCAATAAATGGAACTTGTTATCAAAAAAATCGAAGATAATTAACTGACAAAATGTTACAATTAACAAGACAGCCCTGTAAGAAACTAGATATACAATTAATTTCTAAAAACCAGTGGCTTTTCAACATATCAGGGAAAAATCAATTAAAAGGCAAAATGGTTGGCAGAAAAATGTCATGGAAAATAGTAACATAAAATAGTTCAGAATACAAAGATTGTGCTAGTGAGAAATACAGAATGCCTCAATAAATGCTAAAACAGACTGTATGTCTTTAAATGTGATGATAATACTAAAAATATGACATTTTTTCCAAATAAATGGGCGAACTTAACAGAATCCAAAACAATTTTTAACTTCTCAAAATTATTCTGAAGTTGAACTGAAAGACTAAATAAGTGAGAACAGCTGAGAATGAAAGAAAATTAAGTGCCACCATATAAAACTATATTATAAAACTCTGCAATCTTGGTACAAAAAAAATCAATAGTGTAGAAAATAGCTCAAAAGAAATTGAATAAATGTGCATATATATAATATAGCACATATTATATATAAAACAATAGCTTATAAATTTTTATATATCCACATACACAATAGATGGTATAGAAAACAGATAAACAGAAAAAGGATGAATTATGGATTGTTCAAAATACTATTTGTAAAAACTGGTTATTCAGGGAACAAAGTCAGAGACATATCAAGTACTTAATAAAATTCTTGAGGAATCAAAATAGGGGAGTAAGTTCATGTCATATTTTTAAATGCCAAAAAAGATTACCAAAGTATATATACATAATATTACCATTTTGTAACCATATGTGTACATTGATAATGAAATACATGCAAAGGACTTTTGATATATGTAATAGAGGCAGTATAGTCTGACGGTGAAAAGTATGGGCCCTGGTGTAGCAGCTTGGATTCACAAGCAACTTAAACATGGGGGGAAGATGGGGGGTTCGAGCTCACCAATTAGAGTTAGGGAAATGAGTGAGTTAATAAATAAAAACGCACTTAAAATTTTACCTGGCTATTGTTATTATTTATTATTCATATTACAAATACTAAGATATTAAAAGTGGCACGCTTGTTTAGTGAGATTATGGGTGTTTTTATTGCTGCATTTTTCTGGAATGCATATATTGCTTTTAACTTTAAAAGGTGACAAATGTAGAAAAAAATGAGATCATTAAAAAAAACCTCAAGTAAATTATCTTAATATTTATCTGCTCTTTAGATAGGGAAGCACTTTCCTAGCTTAACAGGCTCAGATATGTTTAAGAATCAATTATTATTTTGGTTCAAGTTATTTCCTGCTATGTATTATTTATATGCCTAAGAATTATCAAATAGAAGTCTGCATTAAATTTTCAAGGGTCAGTTCTTTCTGCTCTTAACTTTAGGAGGTAGAGTTAAACACCAAAGGGCATTGTGTTTTTACACTGTAGCATTCTTAAAATAAAGTGCTAAGTATGACAGAATAAGAATGTGTGTGGCCAGGCACAGTGGCTCACGACTGTAATCCAAGCACTTTGGGAGGCCAAGGTGGCTGGATCACCTGAGGTCAGGAATTCGAGACCAGCCTGGCCAACATGGTGAAACCCCGTCTCTACTAAAAATACAAAATTAGCCGGACATGGTGGCGTGTGCCTGTAATCCCAGCTACTCAGAAGGCTGAGACAGAATTGTCTGAAGCTTGAAGCAGGGAGGCAGAAGTTTCAGTGAGCCAAGATAGCACCACTACACTCCAGCCTGGACAAAAAAGAGTGAAACTCCATCTCAAAAAAAAAAAAAAAAAAAAAAATGTGTGCTAGCTAGGACTAATGCATCAAGGTCAAATACTTATCTTCTCACCAGTTACAGTAGGTATGGCTATAACACTGAGCAGTCATTGAACTGCCCCTTAAATCCATCATAGTGAAATTGTCAAAGTGCAGTAAATTAGAACTCATGGCTCCTATACATGGAACCCAGGTTTGCAATCCATCCAAAGCAGCAGCTCTGCAATTTTCAGAGTATAAAGACACAGCTCATGGCTTCCGCATATGTAAAACACCTTCTAAGATGAACTAAATTCTGCATCCTTTTGTCTACTACCCGCTAATCCAAATCTTGTCCTCTAAATGAGCATTATAGCAATGTCTCTTATATATGACTGCACTTAATATATTTGAAGCTCATGTCATGGCCCCCTCAAGTCTACTCTAAGCTAAACAACCCCAATTCCTTTGGTTAGTTTCCACGTGACATACTTCCCAAATAACTAATCTTCCTAATTCACATCTCAAGCCAATGTCACCCTTTGTCAATATCCCTCTTCAAATATTGCACCTAAGTTGAATTAATGACCTAATTTAAATGTCTACCTTCCACAAACAAGGCATCCTGCTCATATAAACAGAACTCAAGATCCTCCATCATTGCTTTTAGCAGCCATATCACAGCTATGGCTTCAGAAGTACTTTTAAGTAAAATTTCCCCATTCTGTGCTTGAACATCTGATTTTCAGAACCAGAAAAGAACAGTCTACATTTAAATCAATTATGTTGGACAGCCCATTATTCTAGCCTTTTGAAATCATTTTGAATCCCAATTCTGTTTTCCAACTCGTTAGGAATCCTTCTCAGCTTTCTGACTTTACAAAATTTGGTTATGCCTTCTCAAAACCCAAGTATTGTTTAAAATGGTAATAGTAAAACAGTAAAAGGACAGAAATTAGATACTAAGCACAAAAGTATTGCATTGGAGATGTTCTTTCAGTTTAGCATCACGTACATTAATAATCTTAGTGTACATTTGTTCAAATAGCCAGGAATCTGCCTAATATTCCATCATTCATCACATACTATGCATTTTGTCCATAAGGATATAACAATTCAAATGTCTCACTGTAGGCCAGGCATGATGCCTCACACCTGCAATCCCAGTACTTCCGGAGGCTGAGGTGGGAGGATTACTTCAGACCAGGAGTTCAAGACCAGCCTTGCCAACAGGGTGAAACCCTGTCTATACAAAATAATAATAATAATACAAAAATTAGCAAGGCATGGAAGCATGTGCCTGTAGTCCCAACTACTCGGGAGGCTGAGGTTGGAGGATCACTGGAGCTCTGGGAGGTCAAACCTATGTGAGCTGTGATTGTACCACTGCACTCCAGTCTGAGTGACAAAGGGAGACCATATCTTTAAAAAGGGTTTGCTGAACTATTCACAATAGCAAAGTCATGGAAGCAAGCTAGGTGCCCATCATTGGTGGATTAGATAAAGAAAATGTGGTACATATACCCCATGGAATACTATAGAGCCACAAAAAACAACAAAATCATGTATTTTGCAGCAACATGGATATAGCTGGAGGTTATTTTCCCAAGCAAAGTAACACTGGAACAGAAAAACAAATACCATATGTTCTTACTTACAAATGGCAGCTAAACATTGGGTACCTACGGAATTAAAGATGGCAACAATAGACACTACAGACTATGAGAGAGGAAAGGGAAAAGGAGGGGCAAAGGTTGAAAAACTGTTGGGTACTATGGTCAGTACCTGGGTGATGGGATCATTCATATCCCAAACCTCAGCATCATACAATATACCCAGATAACAAACCTACAAATGTACCCCAATCTAAAAGTTGAAAAATTAAAATAAGAAAACACCCTGAATATTAAAAATCACCCTGCCTATATCATACTCCAGATTTACGGGTCTCCTTTCCATCAACCTCCAGTCTGCTTCTGTGCTAATGCTAATCATTCTCTACTGGCTGTACCTTCTCAGTTTCATCCTCAAATGCTTCTCACTCTGCTTGCTTCTTAAATGCTGTTGTTTCCCTAAGCACTCTCCTCAACACAGTGCTCTTGCTATACGCTCAGAGCCTAAGTGACCTCATCAACATCAATGGCTTCAATTACCTCTTATGTACTCATGGCTCCCAAGTTGTCTCTCAGCTGCACTCCTGTACATCCACCTGTCTTCAGGAGAGCACTGTTTGTGTGTGCCTGGGGTACTATAACTCAGGATGTCCAGTGCTGAACTCATCCTATTTCCCGCCCCCACCACTACCTCCTCCTTTTCCTTCTCTTGATTTTTTTATCTCAATAAAAGACAGCAGCATCTACTCAGACCAAAAACTTGTAAGTTATGGTAGACTGAAATGTATCACTCGGTTGCAGATTCCTGAAAATAAGATGTCTTTAATAGCTGTCAAATCCATCTACTCTCTCCCTCTCCATTCATACTGTCATGTATTTAGTTCTGTTTGTTATTTTCTCCCCGTGAGAGAGGCAAGAGTTTCCTAACGATCTTCCTGCGTCCAGTGTGATTTCCCTTTTATGTTCCTTCATTTGCCAACAGAATAATCTTTCTAATTCGATGTTAATAGCGCTTCATAGCTTTCCTCGCAAGACCTTCTGTCTCTGACAACTTCTGCCACCACTGCCCACGTGCCCTTCAAGTTGGCCCTTGAAATTATAATATGATTTAATTCCTCTTTAATGTTATACATGTTATTTTCTTTGACTGAGATGTGGTGGTCTCTGTGCATCCTGTAAAGCACTACTATAAATCCTTCCAAACTCAGCTGAAACATCACTTGCTCTGACACCAGAGTTCCTTTAGTCTGATTTAGTTGCCTCTTCTCTGTGCTTCTATACAGCCCTGTGAATGACTCCATCACAGCACTTAACCCATCTGTACTATCATCATAGACTATCCTATAATTTTTTCCTATGAGAGCGATACATGCTAGATGAGCTAATAAACATATGAATGACAACTGAAAAAGAAGTGACAGAGACTATTCAATGAATAGTCATGAAATATCTAAAACACACTCTTAGAACCAAGAATACCAATGTAAGCACAAGAATTCTTGGTCACTTTGTAGCTGCTTCCGCATTTTTCTCAAACACCTGAAAGCCTTCATATATTGTATATATGTAATAATTTAATATGGTATTATGTACCAAACATTCTTTTTGGAAATTAAAATGTATTACAGTTTGACATGTTAAGGGAAGTAATTCCATATACCTTTTTATGGATTAAATAATTGCTTTCTCTGGATATTATATGTCTCAAAACACACAGATAAGAAAAAGTCTAGGGAAATATATATTATCCTTATTATACTAAGAGCTTGAATACATAACAATGCAAACACCTAAATAGGAAATTTCACAAAAAGTGAAATAAAAAAAGCTAAGTGACACGAAAAATATTGATCTTCATGAGTGATTAAAGAAATGCACATGTTAGGTCACAAAATAAGTCTTAATACATTCAAAAGACTGAAACAATGTCAAGCAGCTTCTCTGACCACAGTGGAATAAAACTAGAAATTAATAACAAGAGGAATTATGGAAACTATACAAATACATGAAAATTAAACAATAAGCTCCTGAATGACCAGTGGGTCAATGAAGAAATTGAGAAGAAAATTGAAAAATTCCTTGAAACAAATGGTAATGGAAGCACAACATACCAAAACTTATGGGATACAACAAAAGCAGTATTAAGAGGGAAGTTTATAGCTATAAGTGTCTACATCAAAAAAGAAAAAAAACTCCAAATAAACAATCTAATGATGTATCTTAATGAACCAGAAAAGCAAGAGCAAACCAAACCCAAAATTAATAGAAAATAATAAAAATCACAGAAGAAATAAATGAAATGAAGAAAATACAAAAGATCAATGAAACAACAAGTTGGTTTTTTGAAAAGTTAAACAAAATTGACAAAACTTTAGCTAGACTAAGAAAAAAAGAAGATACAAATAAATAAAATCAGAAATGAAAAAGAAGACATTATTAACTGATACTGCAGAAATGCAAAGGATCATTAGAGGCTACTATGAGTAACTATATGCCAACAAACTGGAAAACCTAAAAGAAGTGGACAAATTCCTAGAGTCATACAACCTACCGAGACTAAACCAGGAAGAAGTCCAAAACCTGAACAGACCAATACCAATGAGATCAAAGCCATAATAAAAAGTCTCCCAGTAAAGAAAAGCCTGAGACCCAATGGCTTCACTGCTGAATCCTACCAAACATTTCAAGAAGAACTAATCTCAATCCTACTCAAGCTATTCTGAAAATACAAGAGGAGAGAATACTTCCAAACTCACTCTACAAGGCTAATATTACCCTGATACCAAAACCAGACAAAGACACATAATAAAAAACTACAGGCCAGTATCTCTGATGAATATTAATGTAAAAATCCTCAACAAAACACTAGCAAACTGAATTCAACAAGACATTAGAAGGATCATTCATCATGACCAAGTGAGATTTATCCCTGGGATGCAAGGATAATTCAACATATGCAAATAAATCAATGTGATACATTGGATCAACAGAATGAAGGATAAAAGCTACAAGATCATTTCAATTGATGCTGAAAAAGCATTTAATAAAATTCAACATCCCTTTATGATAAAAAAATTTAAAAACTGGGTATAGAAGGAACATACTTCAACATAATAAAAGCCATATAAAACAGGCCCACAGCTAGTATCATACCAAATGGGGAAAAACTGAAAGCCTTTCCTCTAAGATCTTGAACACAGCAAGGATGCCCACTGTCACCACTGTTATTCACCATAGTACTAGAAATCCTAGATAGAGCAATCAGATAAGAGAAAGAAAAAAAGGGCATCCAAATTGGAATAGAAGAAGTCAAGTTATCCTTGTTTGCAGATGACATAATCTTATATTGGAAAAACCTAAAGACTCCACCAAAAAACTATTAGGACTGATAAAAAAATTCAGCAAAGTTGCAGGATACAGAAATCAACATACAAAAATCAGTGGCATTTCTATATGTCAACAGTGAACACTCCAAAAAAGAAATCAAAAAAGTAATCTCATTTACATTAGCCATGAATAAAATACCTAGGAATCAACTTAACCAAAGAAGTGAAAAATCTCTGTAATGAGAACTATAGAACACTGATGAAAGAAATTCAAGAGGCCACCAAAAAATGGGAAAATATTCCATGTTTACGAATTGGAAGAATATTGTTTAAATGTCCATACTGCCCAAAGCAACCTACAGATTCAATGCAATCCCTATAAAAGTACCTATGAAATTCTTCAAAGAAATAGAAAAACAATACTAAAATTTATATGAAACCACAAAAGACCCAGAATAGCCAAAGATATCTGATACAGTTTGGCTCTGTGTCCCCACTCCAATCTCATTTCAAATTATAATCCCCATGTGTCAACGGAGGGACCTGTAGTCCCCACATGTCAAGGGAGGGAGGTGAGTGGATCTCCAGAGCAGTTTCCCCCATCCCATTCTCATGTAGTGAGTGACTTCTCATGAGATTTGATGGTGTTATAAGTGTTTGGAAGTTCCTCCTTCACTCTTCTCTCTCCTGCTGCCTTGTGAAGGTGCTTGCTTCCCCTTCACCTTCTGCCATGATTGTAAGTTTCCTGAGGCCTCCCCAGCCATGTGGAACTGTGAGTCAATTAACCTCTTTCCTTTATAAATTACCCAGTCTTGGGCAGTTCTTTATGTCAATGTGAAAAAGAACTGATATACTATCCTAAGCAGAAAGAACAAAACTGAAGGAATCAAATTACCTGACTTCAAATTATACCACAAAGCTATAGTAACCAAAATAGCATGGTACTGTCATAAAAACAGACACACAGACCAATGGGAACAGAATAGAGAATTCAGAAACAAATCCACACACCTACAGTGAACTCATTTTTGACAAAGGCACAAAGAATATACACTGGGGAAAGGACAGTCTCTTCAATAAATGATGCTGGAAAAACTAGATATCCATATGCACAAGAATAAAACTGGACCTTGATCTCCCACTGTATACAAAAATCAAATCAAAATGGATTAAATACTTAAATATAAGACTTCAAACTATGAAACTACTAAAGGACAACATTGGGGAAAATCTCCAGGATATTGGTCTGGGCAAAAATTTCTTGAGCAATACCACAGAAGCACAGACGACCAAAGCAAAAATAGACAAATGGGATTACATCTAGTTAAAAAGCTTCTGCATAGCAAAGGAAACAATCAACAAAGTGAAGAGATAGCCCACAGAATGGGAGAAAATATTTGCATCTGACAAGGGATTACTAACCAGAATATATAAGGAGCTCAAACAACTCTGTAGGAAAAAAATCTAATAATCTAGTCAAAAATGGGCAAAGGATTTGAATAGATATTTCTCAAAAGAAGACATGCATGTGGCAAACAGGCATATGAAAAGGTGCTCAATATCACCAGTGATTAGAGAAATGCAAATCAAAACTACAACATCATCTCACCCCAGTTAAAATGACTATCCAAAAAACAGGCAATAACAAATGCTGGCGAGAATGTAGAGAAAAGGGAATCCTTCTACACTGTTGGTGGGAATGTAAATTAGTGAAACAACTGTGGAGAAAAGTATGAGGTTTCCTCACAAAACTAAAAATAGAGCTACCACATAAACCAGCAATCCCACTGCTGGTTATGGACCCAAAAGAAAGGAAATCATTATATCAAAGAGATATCTGCATTCTGAGGTTTGTTGCACAACTGTTCACAATAGCTAAGATTTGGAAACAACCTAAGTGTCCATCAACAAATGAATGGATAAAGAAAATGTGGTATGGCTGACCGCGGTGGCTCATGCCTGTAATCTCAGAACTTTGGGAGGCCAAGGTGGGCGGATCACAAGGTCAAGAGATCAAGACCATCCTGGCCAACATGGTGAAACCCCATCTCTCCTAAAAATACAAAAATTAGCTGGGCATGGTGGTGAGCACCTGTTGTCCCAGCTACTCGGCAAGCTGAGGCAGGAGAAACGCTTGAACCTGGGAGGCGGAGGTTGCAGTGAGCCGAGATCGCACCACTGCACTCAAGCCTGGCAACAGAGCGAGACTTCATCTGGAAAAAAAAAAAAAAAAAGAATAGAAAGTGTGGTATGTATACCCAATGGATTACTATTCAGACATAAAAAAAGAATGAGATTTTGTCATTTGCAACAACATGGATAGAACTGGAGGTAATTATGTTAAGTGAAATAAACTAGGCACAGAAAGACACACATCGCATGTTCTCATTTGTTGATCTAAAAATCAAAACAAGTGAACTCACAGACAGAGAGATTAGAAGAATAGTTACCAGAGTCTGGGAAAGGTAGTGGGGGGGGTTGGAGAGGGAGGTGTGGATAATCAGTACAAAAAAATAGAAAAAATAAACAAGTCTTATTATTTGATACGACAACAGTGTGACTATAGTAAATAGTAAGTTAATTGTACATTTTTAAATAACTGAAGGAGTGTAACTTAATTGTAACACAAAGGATAAATGCTTGAGGGGACAGATAATTCATTCTCCATGGTGTGATTATTTCACATTGCATGCCTGTATCAAAACAATCTCGTGTACCATATATACATCTACTATGTACCCACAAAAATTAAAAATTAAAAAATGTTTAAATGTCAATTGACCCAGTGAAATAGCATTTTTTACCATCAAATTAGTAATGATCATAACAGTTTTTAGTGCTGTCCAGGGTATACAGTTTATGTCCTTCAATCTAACTTTTCTGCGACAAGTAATCATCTCAATTAATTAAAAATCCAGACAGTGTTTTGCATTGTTTTTGATTATAACAAAAATTGATTATAACACTGTTTAGATTACACAACAGAAAATTAAAAACAGCCTATGTGCCCAAAATTAAATTTACACATTCATTCGACAAGCATTTATTGAACATCTACTAAGTGCCAGGCACTCTTCAACGTGCTAGGGATATAGTAGTGTCTTTTTAAAAAGAAAACTATTATCCATATGAAGCTTACAATTTATTGAGGGAATGTGAAGTCATACAAACCAAATAAATAATTAAAATATATATTATTATGGATGCTAAAAGGGCTATAGAGAAAAACAAAAGCGTGAAATGTAGATTGAGAGGAAGGGATTGCAATTTTTTTTTTTTTTTTTTTTTTTTTGAGACCGAGTCTCGCTCTGTCGCCCAGGCTGGAGTGCAGTGGCACGATCTCGGCTCACTGCAAGCTCCGCCTCCTGGGCTCATGCCATTCTCCTGCCTCAGCCTCCCAAGCAGCTGGGACCACAGGTGCCCACCACCACACCCAGCTAATTTTTTGTATTTTTTGTAGAGACAGGGTTTTACCGTGTTAGCCAGGATGGTCTCGATCTCCTGACCTCGTGATCCGCTGGCCTCGGCCTCCCAAAGTGCTAGGATTACAGGCGTGACTCACCATGCCTGCCCAGGATTGCAATTTTAAATAGGTAGCCAGGGAAAGCCTTACTGACAAAATGACAATTGAGTAGAAACCTGAAGTGCATGAGGGAAAAAGCCAAGTAAATACCTGAATGAAGAGAGTTCCAGGCAGAAAAGACCCAGTACAGGGGCCTTGAGAAAGGAGCATGCATAACACATTCTAGAAAGAACAAGGAGACTGGGGCTGGCTGAAGGAAAATGAAAAATGGGGAGTTCTGTGGTTTGAATGTGTCCCTGAAGGTTGATATGTTAGAAACTTTATCCCAAATGTGGTGATATTGGGAGGTGGGGCCTAATGGGAGGTGTTGGTTCATGAGGGCTCCATCCTCATATATGGTTGATGGCATTACTGCAGGAATAGGTTCCTTATAAAATAGAGTTCAGGCCCCCTCTTGCACTTGTTCTCTTTCTCTCTCTTTCTTGCCCTTGGCCTTTTGCCGTGGTATGACATAGCAAGGAGGCCCTCACCTGGATCTTGGACTTCCCTACCTCCTGAACCTGGAGGCAAATAAATTACTGTTCATTATAAATTACCCAATCTATGGTATTCTGTTATAGAAGCACAAAATAAACTAAAAGAGGGAAAGTAATAAGAGGTGGCATTAGAGGCGTCATGGAGGTCAGATTAGGTTGGACCTTTGATATAGTTTGGATATTTGTCACCACCCAAATCTCATGTTGAATTTTAATCCCCAATGCTGAAGGTGGGGCCTGGTGGGAGGTGTCTGGATCATGGGGGCGGATTGCTTATGGCTTGGTGCTATCTTTGCAATAATGAGTTCTCAGGAGATCGAGATCTGGTCATCTAAAAATATGTGGTACCTGCCCCTCCACTCACTCTTGCTCCTGCTTTTACCATGTGATGTCCCTGCTCCCCCTTTGCCTTCCACCATGACTGTAAGCTTCTTGATGCCTCCCTAGAGGCCCAGCATCTGCCTACACTGTGCTTCCTGTAAAGCCTCCAGAACCATGAGTCAATTAAACATCTTTTCTTTATAAAGTACCCAATCTCAGGTATTTTTTTTACAGCAATGCGAGAACGGCCTAATACAGTCTTGTATTAATGAAGCCTTAGAAGGGTGTTGAACAAAAGAATAACAGTTTTAAACTTATATTTTAATGTTATCTCTGAGCTGCACTGTGACATCAAGATGGAAAGTTACAGTGATAGTCCAGGCAAGATACAATGGTGGTATGGCCCAGAAATTACAGGAGAAGTGAGAAGTTCTGATTCAGCTATTGGGAAGAGGATTTGCTGATAGGACGGATGTAGGATGTAGGAGAAAAGACATCAGTGAAGATTGTAGAGTTCTAGATATGAGCAACTAGAAGAAAGGAGTTGCCATTCAATGAAATGGAGAAAACTATACAAGGAGTAGGTTTGGGAAAAATGTCAGGAGTTCAGTTTGGTACATGTCAGATTTAAGGTACTTATACAAGTGGTGACACCAAGGCTATGCTTGATAGGATTCCAGGGGATGGTCCACAAAGGAAGTGTTAATTTTGGAGCTATCCACATGTAGGTGATATTTAAAGCCAAGAGACTCCTGACATCACTAGGAGTGTAAGGATGACAGAAAAGACAGGAGGGCCAAGAATAAATCGCTGGAACATGGCAATGTCAAGATGTCAGGAGAAACTGGCAAAAACTGAGGGATTACAATGGATTAAGAGAAAAACCAGGAGAGTTTGGGGTGCTTGAAGCCAAGTAAATTTCAGTGATGACAGAACAATCAACTGGGTACAATGGTTCACAACGCATAACTTTTATAGTTAGAAAAAGTACTCCTATAAAATATTTTTGTAAGTAAACAAACTTACCTATCCATATCCCAGGTCTTTCACACTTCAAGGCACCTCCTGAGAAACACTATTCTTCACTACATGAGAATAATAACTGATATTGGCGACTGCATTAGAATTTACAAAGTGCTTTCAAATGCATTAGCTTGATCTCACAGCAATTCTAACATAGATAAGACAGGTTTTACTCTGTCCATTTTCAGACAAGAAAAGATTTAAAGGGGTTAATTTGTTGAAGGTCACATAAACCAGTGGCAGGGCTCACATTTGCATTAGATTCTTAAATACCTTCAATACTGCTTGTACTATAACAAGACACTACTTTGCAGCTGGACCAAAGTGTAAACATCATTCCCCCATAAGTAGCAAACACTGGAAAACATTTACCAAGAAGGCTGACCACACTCTCTTAATATCACCATGTTTTTCTATTTTAATGTCAATCTCAGAAAGAGGTGCTTACTAATTTCCATATTTGTGTCTTCTATCAAGCTATGATCTCCTGGAGAATGATGATAATATTCTCTGCATCCTGTTTTATCACCAGCGTCTTGCATAATTCCTGACATATAAAAGATAATTAAGAAATACTTGCTGGTATACTTCATGGTAATGAGAGAATCTCATGGTCCATTTGATGTGATTATTTAAGGAGTTTCTAAGACACCCTGCAGAAGCAGGAAGTAAGCTAGGGTGACAGTTTAGGGAATTTTAGCAATGAAATGGGTCCCTGGATTTCAGGCAACTAAACTGTATTCCTGTATAGGTCCGTTTTCACACTGCTGATAAAGACATACCCAAGTCTGGGCAATTTACAAAAGAAAGGGGTTTAATGGACCTATAGTTTCAGCTGGCTAGGGAGGCCTCACAATCATTGTGGAAGGTGAAAGGCACATCTCATGGCAGCAGACAAGAGAAGAGAGATTGTGCAGGGAAACTCCCCCTTATGAAACCATTGGATCTCAAGAAACTTATTCACTATCATGAGAACAGCATGTGAAATACCTGTCCCCATGATTCAATTAACTCCCACCAGGTCCCTCCCACAACACATGGGAATTCAAGAGGAGATGTGGGTGGGAACACAGGCAAACCATATCAATTCCTTTCTTTATACTGAGTGCAATGCTTCTTGCTGGGCTTCAATCCCAGGGTTTCCGTTTTAGTAGGTTGTGTGCAGGAACCAAGCACTTATATTTCTAACAAGTTTCTAACTAATGTTGACACTGCTGGTCCTAGGATCTCACTTTCTGGACTACTAACCTAGAGAAAAGAGCTTATAAAAGCAACATTTTGAATAAGGGTAATAAATGTACTTTCAACTCGAGTTGTAAACTGAGTTGAGAATTAACTTCAGTATATTCTGATCACAGGGTTTGTGTTGTGTTTTGTTTTGTTTTGTTTTGTTTTGTTTTGTTTTGTTTTGTTTTGTTTGAGACAGGGTCTTGCTCTGTCAACCACACTGGAGTGCAGTGGCACAATCACAGCTCCCTGCAGCCTCAACCTCCCAGGCTCAATCAATTCTCCCACCTCAGCATCCCAAGTAGCTGGGACTACAGGCCCATGCCACCACGCCCAGCTAATTTTTTTATTTTTTTGTAGAGATAGGGTCTTGCTATGTTGCCCAGGATGGTCTTAAACTGTTTGGCTTAAGCGATTTACCTACCTCAGCCTTCCAAAGTGTTGGGATTACAGGTGTGGGCCACCTCACCCAAACTGACCACTAGGGTTTATTTCAGGGTCTTAAATCTGGTACAACCAAGAGGAGATGTTGATTAGAATTAAATGTATCATAAAGATCAATTCCTGTTTACAACTGAAAAAGCAGAAACTATTCACTTACTATATTTTTAAGTCAGTGATCAGTGCTCCCAAAGAAAAGGACATATGTCTTACTCATTTTTAAAACCTCCAAAATGCCTTAAACAAAAAGACAGTACTGTTTGCTAAAAAGATGATACAATTCTTGCCCTCAAGGAACGTATCATGTACTAGGGGAGAGATAACATTTGTGTATTCAAAGCCTCTGGTAAAACAAATGGTGCCTTTGTGTGATTTAGAAAATAGTGACCCCCTCTGAGCATATGAACTAGAAAAAGGTATCCCTTTTTCCAGGTACATGCAGACCTGTGCCAGGACATATAGCTAAGCATGCTGAGAAATGGATGGATTCTTGCTCTTACCCCTTTATCTGGGTGCCCTTGGAGAGAGCACAACTCATTCATCTATATGGGGTGGGGGGCTGTGAGTGCAAAACACTTGTGGGACAGCATATATGTGTCAGAGAGTAAACAATAGGCTGTGACTAGAATTCAGAGAAGAGAAAAGATCCTTTGTTTTTACTAGTCCAGGAAAGGATAGGATACAGGGATGGATCTAGGTCAGGAGGCTTCCTCTGTGAGAGATGTTCTGTCACCATCACCCACAACGTGCATCCAGCTAACTCCTACTCATCCTTTGGATCTTACCTTAAACATCTTTTCCTGGTAATCCACCTGCTCCCAGCCCCTAACTAGGATGGCTATTCATTTTCACTGCACACAGAAATTTTCCATCATAGTACTTATGGCAAATGTAATTGCATGATGTGTAGTTTTGTTTTAAACCTACTCCCCTGAGATTACAAAGCTCCATGGAGTAGGGGCCTGTGTTTTGTTCATCCATTCATTGTCAATACCTGTTATATAAGTACATGATAAATATACATATATATACATATTGAATATTGAAATACTACATAGAACACAGATGATGAAAGGCAAAAAGAAAAGAGAATAATCTGTGGCTTCTTCAAGAGAAAAGAAAAGCAACCAAAATGTGGTTGGTGTTTTCTGACAATAAAGAATTATTATAAGATGCAAGACTCTGCTGAAGAAGACACTATGATAGGAAAACGTGCCACTCTATACTATGCTCTGCTATTTCCATCCCTTGTGCTAAAATGTGACACTTCACAGATCTGTCAACTCTTGGTTTTACATTGTAAATATTGATGGTGTGAATACTTGCTCGCATTTGCCTAAAACATGAGAAATGATTCTAAGCATAAGAACTGGAAATGGAAAATTCACCTCCACAGGCATTAACAGGAAAGATTAGTTATGTTAACTGCTTGAAAACAGAGGCTGAGTCCTAACTCCTTCAATAACAGGGTGACTCTAGAACCTCTGACAGCTTCACCCACAGCCCATGACCTTCAGGGACTTCCTACAGAGAGGATGTTTCTCAATTGTGCCCATCAAGTTCTGAAACAAAAAACATGACCATTACAGGTCTTGTGGTTTATATGGATTTTGAAGACCCAGTAGCTTACCAAATCTAGGAAGGCTCTATAACACAATTCTACTCCATCACCACCATCTTACCTCCCAGTTAACACTCAACCCATCTCCACCATCCCATAGGAACCACTCTGGCGCTGAGCACCAGTGACCTAATTACAAAATTCAATCTTCTCTCTTCAGTCGTCATCTTATTTGGATTTCACTGGGCAACTGACACACAATGAGCCCTATCTTCTTCAAAGGCTTTTCTTTTTCCCACAACTCCACGCTCACATTTCTTCTTTACCAGCCATTGCTACATGTCTCCTTTGTGAACTACTCGGTTTCTGTCCCCTTTCATGTAGGTAAAACCCAAGTCCTATCTTCAGCCCTTTGTTCTCACTCCCTGCATGATCTCAACCAATCCAGTAATTTCAATAATGTCTTTCATTCAAGTTATTCCCAGGTCACCACACCAGCCCACACCATGCCCCTGAGGAACAGGGCCTAATAATACCTGACTGCCTACTCAACAACTCTACATAAAGTCACTCGTTCCAGAAAGAAGAAGCTCCTTATCCAATCTTCTTCACATTTCTTCTCAGGCAGGTTAAGAGGCACCATCCTCTAATCAAGCTAGAACGTTTCATTCTCTCACCTTCTGCATCCACTCACTGCCAATTCCATCTAAAGCATACTACTCCTCTTTTTGAAGTCCTACTACTGCATCCGATTGCCTACCAAATGAAGACCAGCTTCTTAGTGTGATATAAGGTCCCTTATGATAGGCTCCTGCCTGCCTTTCAGATTCATCTCTCATTAAGCTTCTCATTGCATGCTGTACTTCAGTTAGAACCAATTACAACACAGTGCTGTTTCATGTTTCTGCCCTTTTTCAATCTGTGCTCTTCACCTGAAATGTCTTTCCCCTAAACTAGCCTACACTCACATCTGACCCTTGTCTGCTTGGCAAATTCCTACTTATCAATTAAGTCTCATTCACTTCCTCCATAGGGCCTTTTCTGATCCCCCCCAGTAGATATGATGGCCCATTGCCTCTTTCGTGGCTTCAAGTCACTTAATTGCAATGTTTGTTTACATATCTGTCTCATCCTTATCCAATTAAATTATATTCTTTAAATTACTAATTTCATATCTGACATTTTGCCTAGCACATGGTATAAACTGAATGTGGAACAAAAACTGTTAGCAAAACTCATCATTCAGTAGTCAGGGAGAACAGCGGAATTGTATTATGCAAGATTTTACAGCAGTGAACTAAGAATCAGCTATTTTGTGATTTAATTTACCAAATGTAAATAATACAGACATAATCCAATTAGTTCTGTTCTTTTTACTCTCATGCACTCTTCTATCTTCTGATACCTTACTGCAACTCCGAATTATCTGTTGACCTTTACATTTTTTTGCTCTGGCAGCCCCATTAAGCCCTATTATTCACTGAGGCAAAAATGTCATGCCAAATCTTGGATGGGCCTATCCTAGGAACGTCAGGAATCTCACTGTAGACTCTTCCCAAAATATCAGGATCTAGCTCTACTAATCTAGCAATAATCAACCCTCACTTTCTCCTTTATCTTATATTAATCTCATTTCATCCTCATAATACAAATAATTGGTCATGTTTTATTAATAACATTTTACAAGTAAAACACAGGCCAACAAACCCAAAGAAGATTTACCTTTTATAAGTTCACCCCATACAAAAACCTAAGGAATTCTATACTTTCTGATGTCCAGGCCTCATTTTTTTCTGTTGAATACCATTTTCCAAAGTCACATCCTATTCTTATGCTTCATCTGCCGGCACATTGACTTTCCTTTTATTTCTGTCTCCCAAACGATCGCTTCCTGTTTGTGCGTGTGCTTCCACACTGCTGATCTGATCACCAGCTGAACATTCCAACACAATAATTTTTTTCCCCCTTTCGACTCCATAATCCAAAGACTTTGACAAAGGAACGTGTATTTTATGAGTTTCACCCCAGAGTCCCATCCTCTGCAAAAATCTAAATGTAACTTCTACCCATAACCTAGTTTTTGAAGGGCCTTTTTTCTGAACTCAGGCAATTATAACTGGATGACTCCCAGGCCAGTTCTCTGCATTTCTCTTCCTTTAGTTGCTTTCCTCTAAAACCAGGCAGGAAAATCAGAGTTTATGTAACTTTGTTAAACATGACTACTTCTATAAAAATATTAATAAATGAGGGTGACACAAACTACTGGGGGAAAATGAGGTTCAAAATGGCCTATAGCTTTTTCTATACTCAACATTCTCTCATATTGAGAGTTGCTTTTAGCTTTCACCCTGAAAACCCCTCACTTTAACTGCCCTCACTCTGTTCCCCACTGCATAGTCTGTCCTTTGTGGCATTTGCCTCCTTTAATGTTAATAAAAAGTGGAAAATGATAAACGAGCAGGAGTGAACACAGAGTAGTTAATTTAACTGTGTCTTTATTCACAGGCATTTAGCCCACAATCCCATAACTGTATTCAGAGGAAAGGGCTGAGCTCAAGAGGATACCCTTTCCCCACCTCCAGCACAAACATTCCCTTACCTTCAAAGCCTGAAAATAACTTGCCCTCCCCACTTTCCTCTTAAAAACAATGTCAGAGAAAAACAATGACCAATTCTGTAAATTAGCTCCGCTGGTTAGACCAGATATCAAACAGATTCAACCCCTGGGAGGTCACTAGGCCTCTTCTACTTCCAAGAACCTCTAACTCCCATTAGGTCCTCTTACTTGTCAGTCATCGGGAAGAACATAAATGGATCTGTGCATTACCATTTATAAAAACATACAGTCAAAGGCAGGCTCAATAGCGTCCTCCTATATATTTTATTCTCATTTTTCAGAAGGAAAATGTAAATTTCAGATCTCAAAGGATGAGTCACATGCAATTTCTAAAGCCAATGCAATAGGGACCTGTGATTAAGTGAAGCCAGCCTTCCTGAACCGTCTGTCATCTCTCTGCCCCTCCTTTCAATCTTTGTTTTAGGTTGCAGACTCTTCTTTCTAGGTATACATGTGTAGGACATGTGTTCATCTAAAAGATTAGTCTAGTTGTGGAGACCAAAGACATCACTTCTATTGACCCTGACCTTAGCCTACTTCAAGCAGATTTTCATTATTAAGAATCGATGTTATCAGAAGCTTAAGACCTTTCAGTTTAGAAAAATACATTCTGCATATTAGAAGTTGGGGGCTGGAGGATAAAGTTTATCTTGTCACAACTGTTTAATCTGAGATGTCCAAGAAGCGGCTTTCTGTGGAAACCTGGAATAATGGATTATTCCCAGATGATACGTAAAGTTGTAGAATATAGGTTAAGCTTATTATACTAAAAAAGCCCTAAAATTAAACACAGCTGTTTATTGAGCTCTTGCCCTGATTTCTCCAATTACAACATTGCTGTGTGTTCGCACACAAGCCTTTGATCCGATTCTCTTTCATTTCAGTCTGTCCTGGGACCTGTACAGTAGGAGAGAAAGACGAAAATCCATAGATGATGGATGATGTCTAGAACACAGATACTCTGTAATTCAAGTCTCGGTAAAATTCAGAAGTTAGAGCAACATACACAAAGAAGAGGGTCTGGCCTTTCTTCCCAGAGGGCCTACTGGCTAACCTATTTTTGCTACATTAATTAAAATGACCCATCGCCCTGATTCCTAACAATCTTCCTAAAAACAGTATCTATTCCATATATCCTCCCAACACAATCAAAGTAGGTCAGAAATGTTGCTTCCTTCCCCTCATTGATTTTCATTAAAAGGATGCACTTTCTGGAACACTAAATGGAAAGATAAACACCCAATGCAAGTACCAATGACACCCCCTGTAAATTTTTGGCACACTGTCTCGTTCTTCTAAAAGCCAGATAAAAATGTCATCACCCATAGTTTATCCTTTTTGGCTGTAAATCAACAATAATCACAAGCTATAAAATACACCGCGGCAACACTTCAGCCAGGTGATAAAGCACCTCCCAAAAGGAGCATATTCACTCTGTCTTTTCTAATTTTCTCCATCATCAACCTTCCTCTTCTCTACCAAGTACATACTCTTTTTTTTTTCCCCAAATTCAACTCCATATTTTGTCAGAGGGATGCTAAGTGACACCACACATTGGCTTAGCAAACCCACAGGGCCTTAACCAGGAAGCTGAGGGCAGGGGAGTGGGACGAAGGCGTTTGCAGAGACAGGGGAGTGGAGACAGGGGGAGGAGGAGCGGGAAATCCTCTGGTGTCTGTGTCTGGCTCTCTGGAAAAGCTGTGATGAGATGGTTCTTTAAATCCCACTGGTGGGGCTTCCCCAGTCTCCTCCCCTTCCTGAAATCTTTCCCTCGACCCTAGGTCCTCAAACCTGGCTCTCCAAAAAGGACGCCGCAAAGTCCTGCAGAGCCCCCAAAACACACGAGTGCGGACAGAAAAGCATCCCCCGAGAGACAGCGAAGCCACACACCCTCTCCGGGCCAGCCACCGGGGCCGGCAACTTCACCCCTCGAAGCGAACGAAAGCCCCTGTTCTCCAAGCAAAGGAAAAGGGGATGGCAAACAGAAATAAACCGGCACAGCTCTCAGCCTTCATCTTTCGCGCCCTCCCCCCGCAAACTCCAGGTAAAGGACCAGGTGCTGCTCACCTCCTGGCAAGGAGGAAGCGGGCGGCTGGAGGCGGAGGGCAGGTCCCCAGCCCAGGCCGCCTGGCAGCCGGCGAGCGCCCAACAGCAAATCCAGGCGGGGCTCCAGGGCGGCGAGCGTCCGCGCCGGGGAGCCTCCGCCGGCCGCCCCCGGCCCCTACCCCGTACTGGCCCCCGGGCGCGGAAGAACATCTTCGTCCCGCCGCGGTCGGCGGGCCGGCGGCAAGGCAGCCTTCCCAGGGTGCGGCGGCAGCGCAGGCTCCCGGGCCGCGACTGCTGTGCGCTCGGCTCGCCGCTCCCTCACCCGCTGCCCGTCCGCCCGCTGACAGCTCCGCTGCGCTCGCGGCCCGGGCAACCAGCGCCGGTGCTCCCGTCACGCCGGAGGGAGGGACCGCGGGGCGCGGGCGCGGCGCGGGGGCGGGACGCGGGGCGGGGACGCGGGAGCTGGGGAGCAGGTGGCGCGGGCGGGGGTTGCGGCCCAGCCAGGCGGGTCCCGAGGGGCTGCGTGGCGCTCGCCTCGCGCTAGAGGGCGAGAGAGGCTGGGGACCCCGTGGAGTCGCCTATCTCAGGTCCCCGTGGCCCACTGGGAGGGGCGCTCCAGGGATGAAGCCAGAGTAAATACAGGACATCAGGACATTGTTTTCTGGCGGCGGATGTTTAAAAAGCTCCCCACTTTCCTCATTGCACACAAACACGCAGATGCCCCCTCGGAACATCCCTTGTAAGGATCCATGCTGGCTAGCGTCAGATCGAATTTCTAGGTGATTAGAGTGTGCATGAAATGGCGGGGAAGAAAGAGGACTGAGGTGTAGACGTGGTGTGTGACTCAGTTATCTCACCTTTTTAATGAAAATAATACCCACCACGTAGGATTATTATGAGGATTAAGTAAGTTGATGTACATAAAGCACTTGGAAGAGTGCCTGGCACACAGTAGGTGACATGTGTTGGTAGTAGTAGTAGCCGTAATTATTGCTGCTATTGGTGTTATTTCGTGGAGATGTGTAACACTGGGCATTAAGCCCTGTGTTTTCTGGAGGAAACAGTTTCTCCATCTGTACAATGACTGGGGTGCTCTTCGTTTTTTCTTTCATTCAAAAACATACTGAACTAGGTGATGGGCACCAACTGGTGAAAAAGATGGACATAAGGCCTTCCTCAGTGGCAGAGATCTCAAGATCCCTTCTTGATCTCAGATTCTGTAAATGGGTGAGTTATAGTGTTTTTCAAAAGAAGCATCCACATTTCTGATTATTGAATATCTGGACAAATCCACGTGGCCCACTCATTATAAGTTGGCCTGTGGCATATTTGTTTGTGGCATTATCTCTAATGTCCTTTTAACAAAATTTCCACATGAAATTCTCTATATATGTGTGCTTGTGTGTGTGTATACACATACAGGTTTGTGTATCACACCTATATTCTGATTATAATAACAATATATGTTCTTTGTAAACATTTTGGAAAACATTGAAAAGAATAAGGAAGAATATAAAAATAACTAGAGATCCTACCACCCAGAGATAACATTGTTAATGGTATTAACATGTTGAGGAATTTCCTTGCTTTTTTCTTTTTTTTAACTCTGTGTTTACTGCAAAACTGGAATAATAATTTGTAACCTACTTTTATTTTTAATCTTAATAACATAAATATTTTCTCGTCATTAAAGTCTCCAACAACACAACTTTAATAATTGTAAAATCTTTTCTACTCTTTAGATATATGTAATTTAGTATTAGATATTAGGCATTGTTTAAGGATTCAGTGTTATTAATAATTCTGGAAAGACTGCCCCTGGAACATAATCTGTGTGCATATCTTTAAATATTTTATGATACCTTTCTAGAAGTGAAAACATTGGATCACATGGTATGTGTATTTTTAAAGTTTTTGATGAATAGTGTACAAATTCCTTCCAAAAAATTTGTAGCAATTGTTACCAGCAGTTTATGAGTATTTATTTCACATCACCCTAGATTATAATACTTCAGATATTTATCATTTTGGTAGAAGAGAAAAATGCTATTATTTTTAAAATGTATTTTTATCATTAGTGACATTGAGTGATTTTTCATATATATCTACTAGCTATTTGCATTTTTCCTTCTCATGTCAGGGTGTGAGAATTTTTCACTGGCACACTTTAGCCATTTTATTGAAGTTCCATTTTTTATTGATTCATTAGCAATCTTCATAAGCTTTGTGTATGTTTGTCATATATCTTACAAATACTTTTTTGTAGTCTTTTAAATTTATTTCTGGTAGCTTTTCTGGCAGAAGATTGTCATCTTTAGGTATTCAAATGTAGCAACATTTTCTTTTGTGATTTCTTCCTTTTTTATATCTAGAAGTACGTGTATCTCCGCAAAATCATACAGATGCCTATGTTTTCTTATTTTGTTATATTTAGTTATTATTTCCTTTTTATATGCTTTATTCTTTAATTCATGTGGAATTTTTAGGAGTCAAATTATGTTGTGATTTTTGTCATCTGAGAAAGAACTAACAACATGACTATTAAATTGAAAACAGCTTCTTTCCTTATAAAAATAAGAGTCGTCCAGTCAATGCACTTGGATCAAATGACAATTGTAGATTTTCCAGAATGGGACAATTTGCCACTTTCAATAAATAATTTTCTCATAGTTGTCCCATCCATAAAAAAGATCTTGACCTTGGATAATTAAAATCAGCATACAGGCTGACAGAGAAAGGAAATTTCAAGAAGACTCTAAGGTCCTCTTATACCTGTTATTTTAGGATGTAATAGCAAATTATTCAAAGTTTGTGATTATCTGATCAATAAATTTACTCTTAAAGATGGTTTTATAAAAATATACTTTAATAGAAAATTCGTAATGAAATTTTTGCAAGAATGGGTTTAAATAGCTTACAATCACAAGGTAATAATCATTTTTCCACTTTATTTGTGCAGTATATACCTGAAAATTGAACTGAATTTTGTTAAAAAGTCAACAAAAGCCTTAGCTGTATCAACAAAAGCCATAGCCAAAATGATGCTATATACATAGATTTATTTTCTTTTTTAACTTAAATCAGATTGTGGTATAAATAACCCCAATTTTTAAAAGACTATCTAAGCACAAACAAAATTAGAAAAAAATAATCTGAATGAATTCAAGTAGCAATTTTTTAAATTAATTTTAAACCATCAATGAAAACATCAATGTAACGTGTCTTCTGTATCAAATTAACAAAGAGATAATAATTCTGGCAAATGTATGCTGTGGATTATACACTCAGGAGAACATGTATTTCTGGAGGATAATTTGGCAATATGTATTAACTACCTTTAATATGTTTATGCCTTAACCCAGTAATTTTTCCTTCCAGGACTCTAAGGAACTGGTAGGTAAGGAGCACAAAGTTTCTGTGCAAGAATACTCACTATCCTTTAATATGATTAAAAATGAAGTAACCTAAGTGCCCCAAAATAGAGGAATGGTTAAATAAATTGTACTGCTTCATGTGATAGGATTGTGTACGTATTAAAAGTTACGTTTACTAGAGAATACTAAATGAATTGAGGAAATGTGATGATATATTGTTAATGGAAAAAGCTGGAAACAAGTCCTAATAAATATATATACTCCACAAAGGCATAAGAGTGATATAATGGACTTTGGAGACTCAAGGGGAAAGGTTGGTAAGATGAGGGATAAAAGACTATATATATTGGGTACAATATACACTGCTCAGGTGACAGATGCATTAAAATTTCAGGTATCACCACTAAAAAACTTATCCATGTAATCAAAAACCACTTGTACCCCCAAAACTATTGAAATTAAAAAGTAAAATAATAAACAGTGTATCCTCAAGTATGATGTGCAGGGGGTTGGGGAAGAGTTTAAGTGTGCTTTATAGAAGGAATATCACTAGAAGGAAATAAACCAAACTGTTGGCAGTAATTATCTTCTAATACTAGCATAACAGATATTTTTCCTTTCATTTTTACAGACTGTGTTTTTTATTTTTCCATAATTACATATTATTTTCATAATCATTACAAATTACTAAAAATGTTTGTATTCTTTGATGCCAATCAATTCTACCTGAAGAAATCATCAAAGATGTATACAAATATGTAAGAACAATATGCAAGGACAAAATATTCACCCATGTTTTTTGTAAAAGAAAATGAATGAAACCTAAATATTTAATACTAGGGAAAGTAAATAATGTATATTATCCTGACACAAAGAATTATTTTATGAAAGGTATCTGACAGGGAAATGCTTATGAAAATGCTTTCAGTTAAGTGGGGAGAAATCATGATACAAAATTTATACACAATTGATACATCCAATGTAGTAAAATTATAAAAACATGGACAGCAGGATATAAACCAATCTCAGAGTAGTGCTTGCCTCAAGGAGAAGAAAGGAGAATAATGTTGGGAAGGAATGTAAAAGGGACTTCACCAGCATCATTAGTACTTTATTTCCAAAAGGAAAAAGGATGAAAGGGATGGAGAAAAGAAGAAAGAAATATCTGAAGCAAATATGAATGCTGTATCATTGTTTTGTTGTGAGTGTTGAATGGCAGTTATAATAGCTAACATTTATTGAGCACTTAATATATGCCATTGCTGTTCTAAGATGTTTACAAGTTCTACTTCATTTAACCCTCAAAAACAACCCTATGAGATAGGTACTCTTATCTCCATTTTGCAGATGAGCAAATAAAGGCACAAGTTTCTCAGAAAAGACAGTGTTGGGTTTCAAACACAGGCAGTCACATTCTAGGGCTCACCCCCTTAGGGAGTTTTATTACCCTCTTCTATTTTTTTAAAATATCATTTAAATTATTAAATAGAATATGGTCTTAACTAGGTTTTAAAAATCATATTTGAAAAACTGAGGATAGGCCAGATGACTAGCAACGATGGTGTTTTCTGGACAAAATGTATGGATTAGTTTTTTTCTATTATACTTTTCCATACTTCCAAATTTTTTATAGAAAATATATATTAGTTCAATTTTTAAAACAAAAAAGGTGGGATATATCAAAAAGAAGTATGATACTTAGGCTATTCTACCTTTTGTACATCCATTTGGTCACCATATTTTAAATAACTGTAGGGAAAGAAGAATGGAGAATTGAGGAGGATAAATAGGATTCTAAAGAAAACAAAAGAATGATTTCAACAAATGGAAAATGGGTCATATGAGGAAAGGCTAAATTCGGGTGTTTTGAGTTGCTTTCTCTGAGTCCATGAAAGCCTCTCACCAGAGGGATTTATCTGCCTTGCTCTCCGTTTTCCTCAAGGATCAAAACAAAACTATTTATAGTTAAAGGAGAAAAAATTTCACTTGGATATAGAGTTTAACCTACTGTGAGAGGTTGTGGAAATATTCAAGAAGAATGTTGTATTAGTCAGGTTTCTTCAGAGGGACAGGACAAATAGGATATGTGTGTGTGAGAGAGTGAGAGAGAGAATTGGCTCACTCTATTATGAAGGCTGAGAAGTCCCATAATCTTCCTTCTGCAAACTAGACACCCAAGAAAGCCAGTAGTGTAATTCAGTCCAAGGCCAAAAGCCCTGAGAACCAGGGAGTTAGTGGTGTAACTCTCAGTCCAAGACCTGAGAGCCAAGAGCTCTGACGGCAGGAGAAGATGGATAGCCCAACTCAAAAAGAGAGACAGCTGGTTCTTCCTCCACCTTTTTGTTCTATTCAGGCCCTCAATGAATTGGAGGATGCCCACTCATTTTGGTGAGGGCAGATCTTGACTTAGCCTACTGACTCAAATGCTAATCTTTTCCAGAAACACCTTCAAAGATACACCCAGAAATGTTTTGCCAGCTATCTGGGCATCCCTTAGCCCAGTTAAGTTGATGAATAAAATTAACCATCACAAATGTGATGTCAGACAAACCTGCATTTTAAATTGAAACTCCACTTACTTCCTGGCTGCGTGATCTTGGGAACATAACCTAATCACCCTTGACTTAAGTTTCTTCACCTGTAATTTAGAGCTAAAAATACTTGTCACTATAGGGTAAGTGTACAATGAGTTAATGTGTTAATACATAATGAGTTAATACATAATGAGTTAATGTACTAAAGCATCTGCCATGTTTATTGGTATATTTCTATAAATGTTCCCTTCCTAAATTATTTAAGCCAGTATATCCCCAGTAGAGTCCAAAAGCTCCAAGGAGAGGATGCACCTCCAGCATCTTCCTAGATCAGGAGTTTTCTTTGAGAACTTTTACTAAAAGTGGGATGGAATGAGTATAAAAGAGTCAAACTGCAGGCCAGGTAGGGTGGCTCACATCTGTAATCCCAGCACTTTGGGAGGCCAGGGAGGCAGATCACTTGAGGCCAGGACTTCGAGACCAGCCTGGCCAACATGGTGAAACCCCATCTGTACTAAAAATACAAAAATTAGCCAGGCATGATGGCACAGGCCTGTAATCCCAGCTACTCAGGAGGCTGAGACAGGAGGATCACTTGAACCCAGAAGGTGGAGGTTGCAGTGAGCCGAGATCGTTCCACTGCACTCCAGCCTGGGCAACAAAGCGAGACTTTGTCTCAAAAAAAAAAAAAAAAAGTCAAACTGCAATTCTGCAGCACTTCACCCCTTTGCTACTCAATATACATAAGCATTCTTATTCCTGCATTCAAATTTCCGTATATGGATGATGTTCATTTCTCTTCTAGTTCAGTGACAATCCATCTGGATATTCTGAAATCTTTTGGGTAAATTATGAAGTTCACTATCACCACTCCATCCTATATTAAAAACTAAAGATTTGCAGTACTATTCAGCAATAAAAAGGAATGAACTGTTGACACACATTATAACTTAGATGCATCTCAAAGGCATTATGCTAAAGGACAGAAGCCAATCTCAAACTGTTACCTACTCTATGGTTCCATTTATATGGCATTCTCAAAAAGACAAAACAGTGCTACAAATCAATGGTTGTCAGGGGTTGGGGTGACAGTGGAAAGATGTAACTACAGAGAAATAACACAAAGGAAATTTTTAGAGGTGATAAAACTGTTTTATATCTGAACCGTGACAGTAGTTACCACGTGTGTTAAAATTCATAGAATTGTATACCAAAAAGTTAATTTTACTTATATTCATTTAAAAATTAAATGTTTAGAAAAGAAATGAAACCTAATGAATACTAAAATTGACAATATGTTAGGTTTTGTAGGTATTAGGAAAAAGTAGGAAAACAAGGGAGGAAAATCATAACTATAATTATATGCATAGAAGAACCAGGAAGAAAATTTGAGCAGCTACAAACATTTTCATTTGTGCGATTGCTTTTGAGATCATCTTTGGTATTGATAACTTTCTTCCCTCATGGTTCCTTTGTGTTCAGCTAGCATCTCACTTGGTCATGGTTCTTTATCTGGTGGGATTAATTGCTGAGTGGTCTGAGTCTTGGTGGACCTAACTAAAGGAGTTGCTGTAGTCTTCCCTTAACTTTTTTTTATTTTTTGAGACAGGATCTCCCTCTGTCACTCAGGCTGGAGTGAAGTGGCACGATCACAGCTCACTGCAGCTTTGACCTCCCAGGCTCAAGTGATCCTCCCACCTTACCCGCCTGAGTAGCTGGGGCTACAGGCATGCACCACCATGTCCAGCTAATGTTTTTAATTTTTTTGCAGAGTCATGGTTTCACTGCATTACCCAGTCTGGTCTTAAACTCCTGGGCTCATGTGATCCTTCTGCCTCAGCCTCCCAAAGTGCCATTAACTTTTATCACTGTTTGTTACAATACTAGGTGGTGCTCTAGAGGAATCCCTGAGCTCCATCATAGAAAATCATAGTAAACTATCACTGGAAATTGTTTTTTTCCTTCCTGGCCCATTGGAAAGAGAAACCTCAAAAGGCCAATTAGCTCACTCAAACTCCAGTTCAACTGTGTCCCCTGATGAAGCGTTTCTCCACTGAATACTATGACCTCCAAACTAGCAGAATACAAAGTAATGGATTTGGAAAGCAAAAATGTTGTGCATCAGTCAGTCAGTGTTAAAATGAGGAATACCACCCCACTTCACTCCTCAGCTTCTGGCTTTGGGAGAAAGAGCATCATATATTAGTCATTAGTTCAGATAATGTACTTTATTCTAAAGGACAACTCCCTCCCACCTGCCGAAGTCAAAAGGTGTTGTTTCCCAGCTGACACAATAAGTAAGTCTTCCTTAGATCATTCTGCTATGCCATAAGCCAGCTGTTTTTGAGTGAAGGTTTTCTCGAAATACGAGGGAAACCCAAGAGCATTTGTCTTAATTATTTTGCTGTAAAATGAGTCTCTTGATTGATTAAAAGAAAATAGTGTGAAAATGCATACTGTAAATAAGATATTCACTAAGTCAACAGAAGCAGCACGGTAGCCCAAAAAGAATGCCCTGCAATAACTAGTTTGATTGTGACCCATACAAACCATATGCAGATTAAGTGTTTATTTCAGTGAGTACAAAATACTGTTCACTCCATAATGGAGGGGACCC
This sequence comes from Hylobates moloch, assembly GCF_009828535.3. Classification (NCBI taxonomy): domain Eukaryota; kingdom Metazoa; phylum Chordata; class Mammalia; order Primates; family Hylobatidae; genus Hylobates; species Hylobates moloch. The sequence goes on along the minus strand of NW_026652276.1, from coordinate 173,523,267 downwards.
AATATAATCAACCAGAAGGCAAGCTGGTCCCCTCATTATATCATACACTATTGAGCATTCACTATTAGTCTCTATTGCTGGCAGATCGAGAATTCAGCCATGGTAGCAGCCAGGTTGAAGAGAGGCAAGTAATTTGTTACTGAGGCATGCACAGTCTTCATCGCTGCTATGATGGAACGTCGTTTATGAGCTCATTGACATAGTGAGGTGAAGGAAGAAGTTGACTGACATCAACCACCTGGGTCATCTGGTTGACCTGATAATTGAACACTTGGTGAAAATTCACATGGGACACTAATATTCTCACACACTGGGCCCATTTCAACAGGTTCAATCACATAATATTTTTTCCAGTCTTTCTTATCAGCAAGCTGACAAGCCTATTCCTTCAAACTCCTTTGCTATATGGAGAGACATTTAACTTCTACCCAGGAATTGGTATAGATTTGACCTTCTTCCAGGCAAAGCACACCTGGTTATACCCATTAGAGGACTTCCCTTCTCCATTTTCCTTCAGTGCCACTCATGATTTATTCATTTATATATATAAAAACAGGGAAAAATTAAACTACTTGGAAGCAGAATGCTATACTGAATGCGATAGTAAGTATCAATACAGTTTTTTCCTATGACATACATTGTTCAAAGAATGCCCTGCAATAACTAGTTTGTGGCCCATGCACCCAATATTTGCATGTCTATTAATTAATATTGACAGTTGGGATAGGAACATTGCGGATGTTAAAGCTGAGCCATCAGAAATCCTGTAACCTGACAATTATTTAAGCATCTTATCACCTTCCCAATTTGTAAAGGAAGTGCAAGCATGATTGGCATGCAGAGATTCTGCAAATCCATTTACCCGGATATCTCAGATAAGAGCAATGAAGGAAATAAATATTAGTCCTTAAAGGTCAGGGATATTCAATTCTTACTTAGCGAGGAATATTTCAAATAATCTGAAAGAAAAGAGTAGGTGACTGGACACAAGTTTTGCAAAAGGTTTTAAATGTTAAGCACTGTGAGGAAGTCAACAGCTACAGAACCACAGAACCTTAGAGAAGGATTGGCCTTTAAAGATCACTGAGCCAAATCCCATCTCAAATCCCTGAATCCTCTCTGCAACTCTCCATCAAATGGCTTTTCAGCCTTAAAAAAAAATTCAGTGACTAAGAAAATCATTATTTTCCAAGGCAGTCATCCTAACGTTGGACAGCTCTCAGTTTAGGAAAAAAAAGTCTTTCTTCAGAGGAGCCAAAAACCTGTATCCTATTGTCATAACTCTCACTCTAGGGTCCACAGAGGACAATCTTCATTTCTCTTCCAATGACAACCCTTCAGAGAGCTTCCTCCCTTCTTAATCTTTTCTTCTCTAGGACAAACATCCTCCATTTCTTCCATCATTTTTCACATGATTTGATTTTATATGCACCTCAATTGTCTAATATTCCTCTTAAAATTTACATTCTGACGTAACAACACAGCTTTAGTCTGTAACAGAGTAGAGTAGAAGTATAATTTCCCTTATTTTACAGAGGTTATAGCTCTATTTTTGCAGTGCAATGTCAAGGTGGATTTTCTAGAAGTCACATTAATGTTCAGTATAATCGCTAACATTCATTAGGAGCTCCCCAGATGCCAAGCACCTCGAAGATGCTTCACATGCATCATCTCATTTAATTCTCCTGACAACCACCTATGAGGTAGGTACTATTTTTATCCCCATTTCCAAATGAGAGAAATGAACCTGAGAAAAAATAAGCACCTTACCCAAGGTCAAATACCCCATAGGTGGCAAAATTTGGATTGTAGCCCAGGATTTCTGGAAAAGTAGTAACTAGCACCTATTGAGCACTCATGTGCCAGCACTGTGCTGAGCCCTTCTAATGGGAAAAATTATTATTCCCATTTTATACAAAGGGAAACTGAGGGAACAAGAGGTGTAGTAAAATGGTTAGCAGTTAATAACTAACTTATCCGAACAAGGTTACTTTATATACGCAGGTTCAGGATCTTATATTTATCTCTTACAAAATTAATCTTACTGCATTCAGTGCATCACTCTACCCTGTCAAAATTTTTAGATGCTGATTTCATCATCTAAAGTATTTTTATCCCTGCTACTTTTTTTACAACTGCAAATTTCATAAGAAAGGCTTCCATGTGTTCAAGTTACCAACAAATTACACCACATAAAAGGTGGCCTAGGAAAGATTGATCCACAAGCCACTAAAAACCTCTTTCCAGGTGCCCTCAATCCACTCATCAGACCTTAGGAGCACAGTCATTCAACCCCTAATACACTATCATCCAGTCCATATTTCTCCATTTGTCCACAAGGATACAAGGAATTTGTTAAGTATCCTACTGAAATATAGATTTGTCATCCCAGCTCACATATAGTAACTCTATCAAGAAAGAATATCATATTAATGTGAAGTAATTTAGGGATAATATTCTAAATCTATCTTGGATATTAGTGATTGCCGTTTTTTCTTGTAAGTATTCATTATGTTTTAAGAAACAAAACACTAACTTAGGTATACATTAACTTGTCTCCATACTCATGATACCATGTATTTATTCACGTAATCACGTATAACACTTTCTGCATTTTCAAAATCAAATTTGAGTTCCAGTATCTTCCCACTCAGTCTTACGAGTCTTCTGAATTGATTTTGGTAGGCAGCATGACATGTTGCTTTCTGTAATCCGTGCTTGTGAGATTGACCTCTTGGGCATCTTTAAGATCCACAGTATCATTGTTAGGTTTTGTTTGCATTTCCCATTTAGTTAAACTGAGTTTCACTTTTTCCTTAATTGAATTATTCATCAATGCAAGTGAATTACCTTCTCTTGAAAGTTATCCAGAAGCTTTTGATAGATAGATGTTTGGCACCTGAATAATAATCGTTTAAGACCACAAATCTGTCATGCAGTCTTTTCTGGCTTTGAAGTGCTATAATATAGACAATAGATTTGGCAATTTTCTACTACCTTTGATTTCATTTTTGGCATTTACTAGCTCCTCTTTGTATAAAACAATGTCTCCTTTCAGCTCTGCGTTATAATGTTATCTCTCTGTAAAACAGCTAAAGCAACATTAGGGATTCAAACTTAAATGCAAGCATCTAAATGCTACCGCATACGACTGTATTATCACTTACAAAGATAACGACCACTAAGAAGCACAGAAGCTAGGGCATGGGTTTTTTTGTTTGTTTATTTGTTTGTTTTGACATCGCTTTCTGGGAAACACCCAGATGTCAGGTATGTCAAAATGTGAAAATACATAACGCTAACAATTGAAGAAATATAATAGTTACATATATTATTGAGGAGTTTAGGTCCTAAATTGTGGCCGTTTTTCAAAGCAGTATCAAATTGACAATTTTCAACGGTAGATTTCTGGTCTCCATTCCCTATCTACAACCTAAAACAGAAGATGAAGCTGTTTGATTAGGAAGAAATAAAGGTCATACATCTAAATCAACCATTATAAAATATTTTGTTTAAAATACTTTATATTTTCGAACCGAATACCAAATTTCCCCCAGGTATTTTTGTAAAGCTGGTGTTACCGCTATTGTCCTGTCCCAATTAGTTTTATTTTAAATATATCTATAGTGCTATTATCCCCCTGAGAGATAAAAAAGGTCACTTTCCTTTTAGAAAACACAGAATTATTCAACAGAGCTTAATAACTTCACTGCTAATGTAATTCTTACTGTATCTCTGAGAGAAAATGCTTCTTGAGACAGATTCAGACCAAGTTTCATTTGTAATGTTAATGTATTTTGCCTGAGAAAGACCCAGCTGTGTCACTTCTTCACATGTTGGCCAGATCCTAACAAGGTTTTGGTAACAGAGTGGAGAAAGGCACACGTTCTCATTTCTCATCTCGGTCTAGAAATAAAATGACATTAGCCATTTGTAGTATGCCAATTCATGTTCCTTTGATTATTTTATGACTCCTTAGCATTTATAAAGTAGTCCTTCAATTTTAATACCACATATCCTGATTGGCATTTAATGATGTTTTTGTTGTTGTTAACAAAATGAGGTGGCCTAAGAAGCTTGTTAATATTATAACCTAAAAAAATAAAATTACCAAAATGATTTGAGCAAGAGCCTGCCCACCTCTTTCTTTTTAAAAAATGGAGGCTGGTGGGGAAAGTACCTAAATATTTGTGGTTTTAGGGTAACAACTCGGGTTTGAATCTTACTCAGGGAAAGAAAGAACAAGATGTGTTTTCAAATCTATTCAGGAAATAAATTTTTTCTAAGCAATGTAAGAAAGTAATTAAGTAAACAACATCAAGCCATCAACAAAGATGGAAGTTATTCATAGCAGAAACGGAATAAAACAGTTTTTACACAGTAATGAATAGTTATTTTACTTGTTTCTCACTCCCATACTTCATCCCATCCTAATTACCTGTTTATAATTGCTGGGTTAACTGACAATAGTTTAACTAATAGTTTTGATTCTACTATCAGTCTTCCATAAATGACATGTTGTAGATTGCATAAAACTGACAGGTTTATGCATGTATGGATAACTCAAATTATTATTAAATAATATTATATTAAATATATTTATTTTAAAAATACATTAAGTAATAAATTAGTTCCCCTACTAATTCAACCTCAAATTGCTTAGCCTAGAATTCATGGCTCTTTCATGCTGTTGCCTCAGTCTGGCTTTTTATTTTTATCATTAACTATTTCTTTAAAATCACCTACAATTCAGCCAAACATACTGTTCTCTAAAGTCAGTCCATGTTTTTTTACCTCTATACCTTTGTTCATGCTCTTTGATCCTTCTACCTGGAATGAACTTCTACTTATCCCCCTGTGTCTATCCTACAGATTGGGATAAAATACCATCTTTTAAAAAAAGCTTTGCTTTATTTCCCCAGTTAGGTATGAACATTTAATTTACACCATTTTACTGAATTTATCACTTATATCATTAAAGTCTTTGAAATCCAGAAATCTTTCAATGTACTTATTGGTATCTTCTGCAGTATAACACAACACATCACATAACAGAGTGCCCAGTAAATATGTAAATATATATATGAATAAATGTCTAGTCTACAATCTTGTATTTATATTCTCTCATACTCATAAAGGACCCCCTCATTCTTTCCATGCCAATCTTAAATTTATGGTAGGAATAAATTATATTCCAAGACTCTAAAATTTCATTTTCCGGTAATATGACACATTTACTGGAAGTGTGACCAACCCTCCCACTGAAAATAATTAAAATAATAAAAAGTATGTTTAAATACATTGATGTGTTAGAAGGAGAGGACTCTCAGAAGTGAAAAACTATTCACATTGCATGCCTTATCAAAACATTTCGTGTGTCCCATAAATATATATGTATCTACTATGTACTCACAAAAATTAAAAATTAAAGAATTTAAAAAATAAAAAGTAGTGAAAAACAAATTGAAAATAGAAATCTAGAGAGGTAAGCTGAGCTTTCAATCTGATTTCACCTTAAGGACATTGGCCCATGAAGGTGAACTTGAGCTTCTGTATTCACAGGTAACAGGAAATAAATCCTGAGAGGAACATACCCAAGATGAGGAATCTTAAAAGAGATGCCTTAATAAATCAGGAATCTCAAAGGCCTAAACCCTCAAGGTACATGTAAACTAGAAATAAATCCAGGGAACAGCAGGGAATATTGTTTATTACAAAATATGGCGTTAGATAGAAGGAAACATAAAATTGCCCCCTTGGGATTCATTTGCACAAGCTGACCCTCACCTGAGCTGATAGCCCAACCTCATACTACCTGAGGATATTCAGAAAACCTCACAGAAGAAAATTTAAAGTGTTTCTGTGTTGGTAGACTCCCTTCCCCCGGTCACCAATGTTCAGCAGAAGCAAATGCAAATAGTCACTGAGGTATAAATTGTTAATATAGGGGGCAGAAACATTCAACAGATAAAATTCCAAAAACTAAACTAATAGTTAAAACTTACAAAATGCACAGAGAAGCAAGTCGTCTTGGGTGAGAGGTAGTAGAAGCAACAGATAGCAAAGTTAGATACATAAAGACTTCAAATGTTGGAATTAGAAGACAAATAATGAAAAATATATTTAATATATTTTAAAATATAAAAAACCCTGAAAATATAAGGGGAAAAGAAAAGAATATAAAAAAGACAAATTTCATTTTAAAAAAAGAAACAGAGAGAGAGAGAAGGGAGGAAGTGAGAGGGAAGGAAGGAGAGGGAGAGGAAGGGAAGGAAGGGAGAAAGGAAGGGAAGGAGGAAGAGAAAAGGAAGAAGGTCAGAATATTTAGGAATTTAAAATATAAGGCTGGGCGCTGTGGCTCACACCTGTAATCCCAGCACTTTGGGAGGCCGAGGGTGGGGCAGATCACTTGAGGTCAGGAGTTCAAGACCAGTCAGGCCAACATGGTGAAACCCCATCTCTACTTAAACTACAAAAATTAGCCAGGCATGGTGGCTAATTTCTATTAGCTATTCGGGAGACTGAGGCAGGAGAATCACTTGAACCTGGGAGGCAGAGGTTGCAATGAGCTGAGATAGTGCCACTGCACTCTAGCCTGGGCGACAGAGTGAGACTCTGTATCAAAAAAAAAAAAAAAAAGGGAAATTTAAAATATAATAATTGTATTAGTCCATTTTCACACTGCTGATTAAAGACATACCCTAGACTGGGCAATTTACAAAAGAAGGAGGTTTAATGGACTTCCATGTCCCCATGGCTGGGGAGGCCTCACAATCATGGCAGAAGGTGAAAGGCATGTCTCACATGTCGGCAGACAAAAGAAGAGAGTTTGTGCAGGGGAACTCCTCTTTATAAAACCATTAGATCTCCTGATACATATTCTCTATCATGAGAACAGCACAGGAAAGACCTGCCCCCATGATTCAATTACCTCCCGCTGGGTCCTTCCCACAACACGTGGGAATTCAAGATGAGATTTGGGTGAGGATACAGCCCAACCATATCAATAATAATGAAATCCAAAACTCAATATATTCTCCTTTTCCATTCTTTATCTCTTTCCTTTGGTCCAGGCCAAGAATTCAGGGTTGATTTTTTTTTTAATTAAATAAACGTCTTTACCTGATATGGAGGATCTACAAAAATAACTACGATTGAACATTATACTTAAGGGTAAAAACATTCCTTTTCAGATCAGGAAAATTATCAGAATATCCATTTTTTCAAGCCTTGGGTTGGAGTTATTAGCCAATACCAAAAGGGGATAAAAGGAAATAAAAGTAGAAGAATAGAAGAGAATAAACTAAATTATCATTAGTTGCAAGTGAAATTACTTTGTTATAAAAAAATTCTGACAGGATCTACAAAAGATTTTTAGAATTAAGAGAAGAGTTTACTATGTTTGCAGAATATAAAAATCAACATGTAAAAATCTATTGCATTTCTGTATACCAACAACACAGAGTTGTACAGGAAGCTTTTCAAACTAAAATAAACGTCTATAAAATACCCAAAATAAATAAAATAAAACTGTTCAAAACCATTACTGACAAAAATATAAAACTGTAACTGAAATTCTGTACATTAAAGAAGACCTAAATAAATAGAGGTATACAACGCTCATGAACTAAAGGACTCAATGTCATAAAGATGCCAGTTCTATAATTGATATGTAAATTCAATGCAGTGTCAATAGAAACTTCAACAGGTTTTTTTATCCTGTGTATGTATGTGTACAAATTAATACATTGAGTCTAAAATTTATATTTAGGTTCAAAGATCAAAAAATTAAGACATTAGTCTATTGAGAAAGAAGAAAAAAATGCTTCGTGCGTTTTCCTTATTAGATTTCAAGATTTATTATAAAATTAAAGAAATTAAATTCAAGTGCTACTGACATGGATTGATAATTAGAGAAATGGAATAAAGAGTTTAGAAACAGACTGATACATTTATTACTTAATATATGACCAAAGTGGTATTAGAAATTTGTGGAAGATAAATAGACTTCAACAGATGGTGCTGGGACCATTGGGCATCTATGAAGGTGACAAATGATATTGTGTCTCTAATACCATAAGCAACAATCAATCAACTTCAGTTTTATTAATAATCTATATGTGATTGCAAAAAGGCTACAATTAGAATACAATCCAGGAAAATATTTTTGATGGCCTCACTGTGGAAAAATTTCCTTAATAAAATGCACAAACATAAACGAAATTATTGATAAAATGGACTACATAAAAATTATGAACTTTTGTTCCTCAAAAGACACCAACAAAAATATTAAAAGTGAGCAAACACAAAGATACAAACCAGAAGAAGATATTCCTGGGAGAAGGATTTGTATCCAGAATATGTAAAGAGTTCTTTCTTGTTTTTGTTTTTTTTGTTCTTTTTTTTGTTTTTTTTGTTCTTTTTTTTGTTTTGTTTTGTTTTGTTTTGAGACAGAGTCTCACTCTATTGCACTCTATTCACTCCCAGGCTGGAGTGAAGTGGTGCGATCTCAGCTCACTGCAACCTCCACCTCTTGGGCTCAAGTGATTCTCATGTCTCAGCCTCCAAGTAGCTGCAATTACAGGTGTGTGCCACCATGCCTGGCCCAGAATATGTAAAGAGTTCTTATAAAACAATAAGAATAGAGAAACCAGCAAAGTTTTTTTTTTTTAAATCCCTTCAACAGATTTAACTTGTTAACTACATGCAAATGCTTCCTAAATCTCTATTGCAATATCCTGTAACCACATTAATTTTAATAAATTTAAAATTGGAATAATCTTTTTCCTAAAGTCATTTGGCTCAAACCTTGTAGTAATGCTTAACAATTAGCTTACTTTGCTTTCCACATTCAGTTGTTCACGAAATACAGTCAGTTCTTCCTCTGCAAAGTTTCTCACATTTTTGTCCTTTTTATTCCTATGTCACTGTCACCATTCAGAGTCTCATTTTCTTGAACCTGTGGTAAAGTTCTAACTGGTCTCCCTGCCTCAAATTTCTCACTTTTACACCTTTCCTGCTTCCTGCTCACAGATCTAGATTAATCCACCTTTTGTGTTTTAGAAAGCACTCTAGGAAAAAATAGAATTAATCCACTTTAACACAATTTAATTTCAAATTAAAACGTTTAATCATAACCATATAATAAAATATTATTAAATGTGATCTAAGAATGGAGAGTGGCTTTTTGGTTATATAAGTCATGAAACGATATATTACAGAGTTAGCAACACAATTTGGTGAAGAATATATGAACTCTAATTGGTTAACCATAGGAAAAAAACAAAATTATGTGTGTTTTATTAGGAACATAATAACATACAACAGTAAAAATTAAAGAACTACAGCTACATAAAGCAACATAGATGTATCCAAAGAATGTAGTTCTAAACAAAAAAGCAAGCTGTACAAAATGCACGTAGTATAGTTCTATTCATATAAAGCTCAAAACATGTACCACCTATGTGGATTGTTTTTTAATTTATCAGTACTGTTGGTTCTTTACAATCTGAAGGCAAGCAATTTATTTAGGTAGAAATTTGAAAATAATTTTATTACATTATGAATTTTCTGGGGGTCAGCCAAAGAGTTGTCATCAGTCCTTTTTCAGAAATTGGTGAGATATAAATTAGAAAGGAAGGAAAAGAGAATAAAATGTGAAAAGCAGAATGAGAGAGGTATGCATATTTTTCTCTGGTGCCAAAATGAATACATTTTAACTTTTCAACTTCACCTTTCTTTTACCTTTTTTCAGAGCTCAAGTAAGCAATCTTTTATTCTGCCTTACATGCCTTATAAAATGCTTAATATATCGACCAGAGGATACAATAATCAATTATATTAATATCAGCATTACTATGTAAAGCAATGAACCATGTCCAAATACCTGGTTTCTACATACACTTCCACAATTTGTTAATGTGTCCTTCATCAAGTCACATAACTACACGGGGCCTCAGTTTTCCCTTGTGTTAAAACAGAAATTATCATGCCTGCCTCAGAATATCCTCCTGAGAATTAAAATAGTAAACACATATTTTTGTAAAGTTCCTGTGTGGTACCCAACATATGATAGGTATTCAACAAATATCAGTTCCCTACGACCATTATTGTGCTACAGGATCATCTGAGTCCTTTAAAAATAAGAAGGGGAACGGGCAAAATTGGACTTCAGAAGGCAAGCAGCTGCTTAATTTGCTCCCATTCCATAATTATGAGGTCACTAAATCTGTTGCAAATATATTTATTTATAAGTCTTTTGTGACAAAAAAAGAAGTCATGGTAATTCTAATTTGTTTGCTTTTCCTTAGCTAGTAATGTCACTATGTGTTCAGTATTCCCACTGGTTTATTTCCCTCTTTATTTTATATAACAGTCCTTTGCCAGTGTGATGACAACCAACATGTCCTGTCATTTGTTTCCTGTTCTTTTACGTAGTTTTCTCATGACCCAGATCCCAAACTACTAATCCCATCCTCCTTTAAGTTGCCTCTGACTGGTGAATATGCAGTCTATTTTTATGCTTATGAAAATAATTAACCTGTTATTGGTATATTCAATTTCCTACACTGTTGAGGCCCTCCTTCTGTTGCTTCAGCTGTTGAACATGGAGGACTGTCTGCAGTTGTCTATGAGGAATCTGGACATAAATTTGAACCCAGAAAACGTGCAATGATACATACCATAATGTATACATTATTTCTAGGGTTAAACCCTAGGAATGACTGCCCCCAGTGACTTACTTAACCGGAATGAATCCAGACTTCCTGCCTTAATCCATTTTCTCTATCTGTGCACGCGAACTTATAACTCTCTTTTTACTTTCACAATGTCTAATACAATGATATGCACCAAGCTGATCATCAGTAAATCTTGTTGACTGACAGATTCCTTTCAAAGAATGTGACATAGACAATAGGAAGGTCACATTTCCCCACCTTTTGAATCTAGGTCAGGCCATGTAACTAGTTTGGCCAATGAAGTGTAGGGTGGCAATATACCTCACTTTCTGGCCTGACCCCTGAAACATCCCATGTGGTCTTCCACACTCTTTGCTTGTCAGCTGGTCAAATGAAGGGCACTCAGTGAGGGACTCTGGAAGTTTTCCTGGAAAGTAGAAGCACCCAATGGAAGGAACCTGGGTCCCTGACTCAACACCAGGGAAGAAAACCCCTAGGAGAGCCACCTGGTCTCTTTTGGTCTGTGACATCAATAAGAAATAAAACATTTCTGTATTAAGCCACTGCAACTTGCAGGCTGTTTCTCATAGCAGCTAATGTTAATTAGTCTGTCAAGTATCATGAACCACCTTACTACCTAACAGTTTACATGTCAGAATAAAGCACAAGATAAAGCTATGGAATCTTCTCAAAAGTAATTTTGATAATTCAGATAATTCCCAAAAGTAATTTTTTAATAGAATTTTTCAGATTTTCTATTGAAAACTTAGATTTAGTACATAAAGCCTTGAGCCTCCCTTAACTATTTCATATAATACTTTCAACTTTATTTATTTATAACCAAAACAAATCTGCATCCACTACTTCTAATAAATTATATTCTAAGAAACATAAATGTTCTTGAGAAAAAAAAACTAAACTATCCTCAAGAATATTTTCTCATGTATTCTGGCTCCGAACTGTCAGTATAATTTAGATTATGATTGGTCTAGTCCAGTCAAAACCATACCTGTGTGTTATAAGCATCATGTAAGTGTGACCTCTCTAAGTATTAAATACTAGGAAAGACCTAAGAATGAAAAATCAGTAGATAATTTGGGCAATATTGGAGGGATATCAAACCGATTTATTTTATTCTTAATAATCTCTAGTTCCTAGGCATTCCAAAACTCTTAGAATAGCCAACCTTTTGTTATAGTTGACTTCTAGCATAGTTTCTTTCATGATGTAAAAAGAATATCCTTCTTACCCTTAACTATAAGTTGTGAAACTTAGAATTTATAGGTTAAGAATATGTGTGTTTGGAGACAATTCTCCATGAGTCTTTCATGTTTCTTTACATCTTGTGGAAAGAGGCTGACAGCCTTTCATTCTGCACTAACTGTTCAAAGATGACACATAGTGAACAGTTTTGGAAAGCAGAGATAGTATGTCCTTCTGAAGCACAGAGTAGGTTTGCCATACAGTAAAATAAAAATAATGTCTTCCTCTGGTTAAAAGTTTGTGCAAGTTTGAGGTTTTTTAAGTTTAGGGTTCCTCAGCTGTAACATAAATTTACTGTGTGCACAGCACCCATCTAGGGCCATCGACATTGCTCCATGGGACTTGAGGGACTTGGAGAATGGGCACTAACATGAGGGCCATGCTGCCTCATGTGCCATGAGTAATAAAGTCCTCAGTATGACTCAAGAATCTCATGTTTTCTGCCAGCCCCCATGAAACTGTAATAAGCTAACTTGTTAGCTTGAAAGCAGGGCAAATCTCAGACTTTTCATAATCCTAGGTAACATGATATAGGAGACGTCTACTCCAAAAATAAATAAATAAATAAATAAATAAAAAGACAGAGAGAGCCCACACTTTCCTGTTCAGAGAGAGTGTAGAAAATAGAAATGACAAGGAAATCCAAAAGTAAGATCAAATGGCTATGCCTTTCCTTCCTCTCTGAGGACGGGATGCCTAGACAGAACAGGGGGAATGGAGACACATGCCCTGATAAAGGTACATGAGGTGCTGAGAGAGCTGGAGGACAAGCAAAAGCCTGAAGTTGGGATTGTGAGGCCGTGATCTTCACATCTAGAAACATATGACTGGGATCAGGTATATGCCAGCCTAGTGTCCAAATGACCACATAGGCCCAAGTACACCTCACTGGACACTAGCCAGAATAGCCAATTCACAGCAGAGACTGGCTAAAATTTAGAGACGCCTGTCTCCTCCTACAATCATGTAATCACTCAGCCTCACCCCCAAATACACCCAGATTCCATTTGGGAACATTATTGAAGGAGGTTAAAGAAATTTTAAATCTAAGAATCAGAATCATTCAGAAGAGATTATTTAAAAAAGATGATACAGTTTACTGGCAAGTTTAAAATCTATGTCTCATCTCTTCCTCCCCCATTTCTGCCACAAGAAGGTACAGGAAACTTTAAAGTTACATTTCATTGGCACATTATATGCGTAAATTTACAATCATTGATAAATATAGGTCCACAGCAATTGCATAAAGAAAACATCTGGTATTTAAATCCTGATATCTATAAATGATAGTATAGGTACAAAGAACTAGAAAGTACATGACTGGTTTGAAAGTCCTCTGATCCAATAATATGAATTCTAAATTGACCAGACTGTCATATACTTGAGAATGGCAACTGAACTTTATTTATCTTTGGATCCCTCCCTCCCTCCCTAACTAGCATAGCATATAATGAAGAAATATTTGAATATAACTTACTGTTTAATTCCCGATCATTTTAGAATTTAGAGTTCCACTGTGTCTTTAAGTCTTTTACTTTTCAAAACATTTTGATTACATGAAAATACCTTCAGAAGAGTTATTTCTTTAGCTCTTATTACAAAAAGATCTTATCAGGATTAGTATAAGACTGGAAATAAGAGAAGTGAGCAGAGTTCTGAGAAATAATTAAGAGTAGGAGTAAAGGGGAAGAAATTGACAGGTCAAATAAAATTCTGCTTCACAATTTTGCCCTGGACCAGCCCTGAAAAAGAGTGTGCAAGAATAGTCATTTTACTCCTGAAAGGTATTTTATTACTCTAACAGCTAAACTAGTAAACTAGCATGATTGAGAAATAGCAAAAGGAAAATGGTATCTCCCCAATGATTCTCATTTCAGATACTATCCACTGTTCTGAGTTAAAGTATTTGAGAATAACGCACCCCTCCCCTCTAAAGGTATCCATGTCCTAACCCCCAGAATTTATGAATATGATACCTTACCTGCCAAAGGGGACTTTGCAGATGTGATTGAGTTAAGACTCTTACAAGAGAGAGAACGGAGGAACTATCTGGAATTATCCAAAGTCCCAATGTAATCATAAGGAAACTTAAATGTGCAAGAGGGAAGCAGAAGAGTCAGAGTTAGAGTGATGTGGTGCAAAAAAGACTCAACAGGACATTGCTGGCTTTGAAGATGGAAGTCGGAGATGGGAGACCCTTAGAAACGGGAAAAGGCAAGAAAACAGAGGCTTCCTTGGGGCCTCCAGAAAGGAGCGTAGCCCCCTGCCATCCCCCCGATTTTAACCTAACGAGACCCATTTGAACGTCCCACATCCAGAACTGTAAGATAATAGATTTGTATGGGTTTAAGCCACAAATTTTGAGGCAATTTGTTACAGCAGCAATAGGAAAGTAATACAATAGTCATAGAAAGCCTCTTTTAAAATGTAAACATAATATTGGGAGAGGGAAGCAAGACTGAAGTAAGAATCAAACCATTATTCAATCAATGTATTTGTTTAATCATGTGAGAAAAGGCTTTTGAAATCTGTCTTAAGACTGGCATATTTTCAGTTGTTATGTCCATCAGGAAGAATTCAAACATGACACATCCTCTCCAGTGGATTAAGAAGCCAGGATGAAGTTCTATAGGGAACATAAGAGCTAGACAAGGGCATGGGGTGACTGAGGCGCTGAAATGGAGAAGGATTCTAGGAGTTTTTTATGTTTCTGTTTCCCTGAGAGGTTCTTAAAACATGAATAGTAAAAAAGAAACACAGTAGTAAATATCCAGGCTTGTGGGATAATGAAAAAAATCAATCATTAAACAGCTTCATCTCCAGGATGACTTCAGTAATTTAGGAAGTAATGGCCTGTCCTAGATATGAGTATGTTTCTTGATTTTTGGAAAATAGATACAACCTTACATTCATACCAAAAAAGAAGTAGATGGCAAGTAGTTATTTATTGACTAAATACGGTATAAATAGTACATTAGAGACTAAGCTAGAAATAATTTGAAAAAGGTGAATGCATCAATTTTATTTACTTAGAATTTTTAAAATTAAAATTAATGCTAAGAATGAAACCAAATTGTTATCAATGGTTGTCTTTAGGTGACGAAGCTAAAGAGTTATAATTTTTTTCTTCTTTTTACTTTTTTATATCTTTTTCTAATTTTATATAATGAACGTGTACTACTTTTCAAATTATTTTTGTGGTAAGAGCAGTTAACATGAGGTCTACTCTCTCAACAAATTTTTAATTATACCATACATTATTGTTACTATAGGTACAATGATGTATAGCAGATCTCTAGAGCTTACGTATCTTGCTTTACTGAAACTTTATGCCTGTTGATTCATAACTCCCCATTCTCCCTTCCACTCAGCCCGAGATAACACTATTCCATTCTTTGAGTCTATGAATTTAATTATTTTAGATAGTTCATATAAGCGAAATCATGCAGTATTTGTCTTTCTGTGTCTGGTTCATTTAACTAGCATAATATCCTCCAGATTAATCCATGCCATCACATATTGCAGAATTTCCTTCTTTTTTAAGGCTAAATAATATTCCATTATGTGCATATACCACATTTTCTTTATATATTCATCAGTCAATTAACATTTTGGTTATTTTCACATGTTGGCTATTGTGAATAGTGCTGCAATGAACATGAGGGTGCAAATATCTCTTCGGGATCCTGATTTCAATTCTTTTGGATAAATACCCAGATCTAGGAATCTTGGATGATATGGTAGTTCCATTTTTAATTATGGGGGGAATCTCTATTCTGTTTTCCATAGCATCATAGCACCTACGCCAGTTTGCATTTGCACTAACCATGTGCAAGGGTTCCAGTTTCTCCATATCCTCCTCAACACCTGTTGTCTTTTGTGAGATTTTTTAAAATAATGACCATACTAATGGGTATGAGGCAATATCTCCTTGTGGTTTTGATTTGCATTTCTCTGATGATTAGTGGCATTAAACATTTTTTCATATATGTGTTGTCCATTTGTCTGTATTCTTTCAATGTGTATTACTCTTAAATTTGACAAATTAATAGACCTTTAAAAATTAAGATCTTCCTTCACTAATTTTTTTTTAGTGCAGAAAGAGTTTTTATAACATAGTGAATGTTAACAATTGGAAAGTTACAGCTTTACATTCAAAAAAATAACTTCTTTTTTTGCTTTCATGATTATTTTTAGTTGACACATAATAATTGTACATATTTTTAGGTACAGTGTGATATTTCGATACATGTATGTAATGCATATGATCAAATCAGGGTAATTAGCATATGCATCACTTTAAACATTTATCACTTATTTATGTCGGGAACATTCAAAATCCACTCTTCTAGCTATTTGAAAATATACAATAAATTGTTGATAATTATAGCCAATCTATCGTGCTTCCTCCTATCTAGCTGGACTTTTGTATCTGTTAATCAACCTTTGGCTACTCCCCCAAACTCCTGTCCTTCCCCTGCCTCTAGTAACTATTCTATTCTCTACTTCTGTGAGATCAACTTTTTTAGCTTCCATATATTGGTTAGATCTTAATTAATGATCAAGAGGCAACTTTGCATTGTATCAGTGACCTGTAAAAGTTCTCTGTAGTAATTATAATCTTTAAAGTACACCTTTGAGGAGGATGCAGAGGAAACGGAGCTCTGATAATACACTGCTGGTGGGAATGTAAATTAGTGAAACCTCTATGGAAAACAGTATGGAAATTTCTCAAAGATGTAAAGTCGGAGCTACCATTCAACTCAGCAGTCCCCACCACTGGGTGTCTACCCAAAGGAAAAGAAATCAACATATCAAAAAGATACTTGGACTTGTATGTTTACCACAGCACTATTCACAGTAGCAAAGATACAGAATCAAGCTAAGTGTCCATCAACAAATAAATGGATGAAGAAAATGTGATACATATATCTCATGGAATTCTACTCAGCCATAAAAAAATGAAATTATGTCTTTTACAGCAATATGGATGGAATTGGAGGTCATTATTTTAAGTAAAACAAGCCAGGCACAGAAATGTAAATATCACCAGTTCTTACTCATAATTGAGTGCTAAAAAATATGTTCACACAGACATGGATAGTGGAATGATAGATAATGGAGACTCAGAAGGGTGAGGGAGTGAGTGGTTGGAGGATGATGAGAAATTGGTTAATGAGTACAGTGTACATTATTTAGGTGATAAATAAAAGCCCTGACTCGACCACTATGCAATCTACACATGTAACAAAATTGCACATGTACCCCATAAATTTGTAAAAATAAAAAGGAAAAAAAATACACCTTTGAAAAGGGAGGCTAAGGAGCCACCTCCTTAGGAGAGTCATTCCAATCTTTTGGGAAATTTGCTCATCTTCCCTAGCAACTAGAGAAATGGTAGATTATTCAAATCTGTAGGTAATCTAGAAATATTAAAACATAATATTATAGAATTTATACTGACAAAAAAAGGACTGATCTCAGGAAACTTAAGCTTTATCTTCAGTGTTTTTATTTTTCAG
The DNA here is from genome assembly GCF_009828535.3 of Hylobates moloch. NCBI lineage: Eukaryota > Metazoa > Chordata > Mammalia > Primates > Hylobatidae > Hylobates > Hylobates moloch. Next base: position 173,505,803 of record NW_026652276.1, on the reverse strand, counting down.
AACAGCAATAGGCAAACTTTTTCTATGTCAAGCCAGATAGTAAACATTTTAGGCTTTATACGTCACAAGAATTTGTTGCAACCAAACTCTGCTGTTGTAGCTTGAAAGCAGCATAAACATGTAGTTACTGTAATGAATTGCAATTTTTGTTTTTTTATGTTAGAGCATCATCCCATTATTTTCTACCGATGAATCATATGTGAGAGAAAGAATAAGTATGCATGAATATAAATTTGTAAAATCAATGTGGCCTTGAAAATTGAAGTACAGACAAAAGTAATCTGATGGATTTGGGCCTAAGTGAAGTACAGACCAATCAATGAAGGGAAGTCTCAGCCTGGAAGTTAAGAGATTGGGCGCTGGTTCTACCAACAAACTTAAATTTGAGGGTCCTCAGTGTCTTCCTGAGTAAGCTTAAATCAAAGCATTTTGATTCTACTTTATTTCTCCTGCCAACTGTAACAATTGTGCTACCTTATCTCTGGTGGTGAAGTACTGCTAACTACCCTCTGCCTTTTTAGGATACCATCATCCCCACTATTTCAATGGCAGCATCTCTCACTATCATCCCAAGCCTCCAGAGAACAGCCACCACAATTATTTTCATGGAGGCTGGAACTCCTCATACTAATATATTTTTAATGCCTTAGTGAAGGGAGAAACTGATAAGTACTCTGCAGTAGTACAGTGGAGGGGATGGGGTAGTGCAAGATTCCATATCATTAAGCTACCCCAATGTTCCTACCTCTTTAAACCCTTGAATTCCTTCTTCAATATTATGCTCAGAAGCTTTACCATCTCAACCTCATTGAATGTAGACCATCCCTAAGTCCAGATTTTAGTCAACGAAGAAAACTGTTACAGCTACTTGCAGCTACTCAAGCTAATACATTAAATCCAGACTCCTTGTGAATTCATATCAATACATTTAGCTAATACAATGTTATATTGTAACTGCCTTCATCTAACAACCAGAAAATCCATTCACACATAAATTCCACAGGTTTCTGCCAACATATATATTAGCAAAATCTTGCAGTTATTTTGTGTATACATTATGCCCTCCTATGTCATACCTGGTGTTTAATCTGACTCAGGTTATGGAACTGCAGGCCACAGGAGATGGTGCTGATGGATCTTCACAAGACTAGATATTCCATTGTAAAGCAACTGCCTCATGCAAGTTTATTACAAGATCTTCAAATAAGGGAAGGCCAGTCTTCACAAATACAATGGGAGGAACTGATTCTGCTGCAAAGGAGGTTCAGAAAAATTCAGGGGTTCAAGACTCTCAGCTTTGAGTCCACTTGATACCCCATTCCAAGTCTCACTCCTTCCCAATCAATGTCCTAACTTTCAAGTAACAGATTTACAAATCTGTAAGTTTAGCTTGTAATTCTGCAACCTACACAATTAAGTTCTGGAATGACCTGCAAAGTCATCTCAGTGGCTACAAAAAGTAAAAGGTTCTTGTATGGATGCTATAGAAACACTCTGGTTTTCCTACAATGTCTTTAGTTGAGAGTTTAAGACCTGAACTTGTCACCTTTTCTCTGTAAGCTCTCCAGTGCAGTTAAAATCGGTTACCATAACCTCTAGTTTTTGTGGTTTTCATTACTACCAAAAAGATATGTATGACTATGCCACTTTATTTCCAAGGCATTTGCTTCAGTAAACACTTCATCACAATCAGCCACAAGAGATCATTTAATTAATTATGATATCAATATATGTCATGGATTATTAATAACTCATTTTTATTAGCAAAGGGTTGAGCAGTACATTTAAGGCTAAGAAGATAAATGAACCAATTCTAGAATTCCATCTTTGAAAATGTGCTTTCTGGGACCACTCTCATTACTATGCATTAGAACCTGTCAAGAAAACAAGCACTATAGTATTTCAACAGAGAGGATTAAATACAAGGAACTGGTTATACAGGTATTGGTGATCAGAAAGAGCAAAATAGAAACAGGGATGTAACCCAGAGATAAGTACAGCTAACATCCCTTGGGCCAGGGGAAAAGAAGAGTTTAGATTATCAGAACCTAGAAGCTCTAAAAAGGTGGGACCTGGCTACTCCAGGTACTCCTGAGGAGACAAATGAAGCTAATTATGCAAGTACCAAAAGGAATAGGAGCCTGAAACAAAATGCTGTTGCTAGGATCTCACTGACAAGAATAACAAGCAAACAGGATGAAAATCCCTTCTCTCCTCTGCCTAATTTCAAATCTTGCTGTAGGGCTAGCTACTGGCTAAACCTAACAGAAAAAGAATGCTAGGAAATGTAGTTTGCGGAGTCCCAACTACGTCATTACACTGCAGAGTAGAGATGATTTGGAGTGAAATGGCAATAGCTAAGTAACAGGTGCACTGCCAAAAGATGTTTCTCCTTTTATTCACTGGCCAGAAGTAAGTCACTTGGCCACATCCTACCTGCTAAGAAAGATGAAGAACATTATCTAAAATCTGGGCATCCTGTGTCCTTCTACAAAGAATGGGGAAGTAGATGTTGGGGACAACTTGCTGTTTCTGTCACAAAAGAAAACCCATGTCTGGCAGGCAGGTTCTGTTCCTGATTATATCAGACAGAAGAACTAGGTTATTAGAAATTGTTAAAATCATTCACTTTCTTACCTAAATATAAGTTATTATTTCTACCCATTGTGACTCTGATTTTTTTAAGGTAGGCCTCTAGTTATTCCATCCCAGGCCCTATACCAAAGACTTGAATCATTGCCTGGTAAACAACAGTGCCTAGATTTTATGTATAAATCAAATGTTGGGTCATACCCAAATGGTTAAACTCAGATATGAGGCTGAGATAAAACTTTATCACACAAGAAAAACACTTGTATTATTTCTATGTAAAAAATTCCCACTAAATTGACAATATAAACTGGAACTCTTAGATATGGAGGCTAGAAGTGTAAAATAGTACCATCATTGAAGGAAACCGGCAGTCTGTTACAAAGTTAAACATACGCCTATGCTGTGACACAGCAATTTCTCTCCTAGGTAATTACCCAAATGAAATGAAAGTATATATCTACAAAGAGACTGTTACAAGAATGTATAGGGACACTGTATTCATAATGCCCAATACCTTAAAATAAACCAAATGTTCATCAAGAGTAGAATGAATAAACATATTACTACTCAGCAAAAAAAAAATGTATGCACCTGGTGTGTACTACATTGTTTAACATTATATTGACCAACAACAACAAAACACACATAAAAGAATGCATATAGTGTGATTCCATTCAAGAAGAAGAATTGATGATAGAAATCAAAATCATAGTTTCTTTGGGGTGTGGGCTTGGAGATTTATCAAACATTTAACAGACTTATTGAATTGTATACTTAAGATCCGTGTTTTTCACAAAATGTAAATTTAAATTCTCCCTCAATTTAAAAAAATGGCATCTTAAACATCAGAAAATTAACAAACATCTTTAAGAGATTAAAAATATGATTTTTTTGCTGCATTATATGGTTCTATATACTTCCTTTTTTACATAGTTAATGTCTTACTCTTATAATTAAAATACATAATAAAGTTTTCTAGAGGGAAAAACATGATTTACAACTTTTCTCCTGCAATAATATCTTAATGGCAATAATTCTTACTTATAAATGATCTAAAGCATCATTTTTACTTATCTGAACAAGATCTGGGAAAAAATACAGGTTCGTAGGCATATTCTTAAAAATCTACTTTCTTAGGCATATAGCAATGTTTTTTGTCTCCACCAGGTAGTAAGTCCAGCAGACCAACCCCCATTTACCTGATGGATTTGTCACAACTGTAAGTCTGGTCCTGTGCCTTGTACTCAGGGACCTGACAAGCCATCATGCTGAGAGCACAGCCATCTCCCGTAAAGACTTACATTAACCAACTCAAAAGATGGATGCGTGAAAACCCTAATGCCAACTTAGTATTATAGAATTTTTTTAATTGCATTTTCTCCACCTAGGTTCTGTTGGCTCTGTTAGAGAAGGGGTGAGCATAGGTTGCAGGGTCTGTTGGCTTTCTCGGGGTTGGGAGTAGAAGCACATGAGAACACTAGCTCTGCGGGTAAAAGAAAAAAATTTGGGAAAGGATCTTCTAAAATCTAAAATCAAGGAATCATAATAATAATTGCTAACACATACAGTATTTACTATGTGTCAGCCACTGCTCTAAATATATTATAAATATCAATTCACTTAATCCACACAAAAAGTTTATCAGAAATCCTGGGTCACTCACTGTTATGATTCGAATGTGGTTTGTCCCCTCCAAAACTCATCTGGAAATTTGGTCGCTAAGTAACAGCATTAAGAGGTGGTAGAACCTTTAAGAGGTTTTTGCGTTATGGGGGGTCCACCCTCATTAATGTCATTCTAGTGAGAGTAAGTTAGTTCTAGGGGTAGGGAGATTGAAATTACGAGAGTGGGTTGTCATAAAAGTGAGTTTGGCTCGCTCAGTCTTCTCTTGCTTCCTCTCTTGACACAGGATACCTTTCTCCATGTACTGAAGCAGCTCAAGGCCTTCGCCAGATCTCAGCACCATGCTCTTGGACTTCCCAGCATCCAGAACTGTGAGCCAAATAAACTTATTTTCTTTATAAATTACCCAGCCTCAGTAATTCTGTTACAGAAACTAAAAATAACAGAGGGACATACTTATTAATACTAACTGTAGGACAAGGTAAGTCCCCACATATCACTGAACATCAGCTATAAAATGACAATAATAAAGTTATGGTCCCTGTGACTCATAGAGTTATTATGAGGATGAAATATGAAAATAAATAAAACATTTGGACCTGCATGACACACAGTCAGCACAAAAAAATTATCATTCTAAAAATAAGTCATCTAGATATATTTTATACTGGCCAGATTAATTTTTTCTGGAAATCTCCACCTCTTTCTCATATGATTTGTATACCCTCCCACTCCCCACAGATTCCCCACATTTCTCTTGGGGTCTTGTCCCCTGATAAAGAGATGGCAAGGGGCAGGGGTCCTTTTGGGGGCACAGTAGCATTGAAGCTACAGTGGAAATTATGACAGGAAATCATGTTATCAGAAAACAACTCAAGTAATTGAAAATATTTTACAAAGAAAAGACTTAACTGTGTATAATATTAACCTATAAGATTTGATTTTGTCTGTGTGGCTACAGAAGATAAGTTAAATTCTAATTCAACAGATATTAATTGAATACTTCCTTAGTGCTAAGATCTATGCCAGGGACTTTTATATATGTCTTCATTTGATTAATTTAATTCTCGTTTAATGTTATTCTTACTACAATATTATGAAGTAGGTGTTATTGTCCCTATTTTACAAATGAGGAAAGTGATGTTCAATGGAAGTGGAGTATTTTGCCCAAGATTAAGTAACTATTAGTTAGGGAAATCAAGATTCAAAACAAGTTATTCCAGGCCCCACATTAAGTGTTCTTTCAGTATCTCCCTCCATGAGTGAAAGACATAAAAAGGCATATTTGAAAGCTTATAATACACACACACACACACACACACACACACACACACATATAATCATTAGAACTTGACTGAAAATGGCATAAGCAGTCATGGGATGTAGTTTGTTCTCCATTATTGGAGGTAATCAAGTAAAAGCTAAATGACTAGTTAACAAGAATATTATAGACAGGTTTCAATGTTAGATAACACAATAAATGACAGATATATTGAGTTTCTTCCAACTCTGAAACGCTTAAGTCTATAACTATAAGTACACAAGTAGATTCTGTAGATTCCACTCAATTTAAAAATAAATAAGTACACAAGTAGAAAGTTAAATAACACAACTAGTCAGCATACAATTAAGAACCAAATATGCCAGTGATGTAGGAATTTTTCAAAGGAGAGAGCTCCATGGATAGTGTGCTCCAGAAATGACTCCCTGGAGGTACCTCAAGGAATGCAAAGAATGACTTGGATTTGAACAGAGCATTTCAGGGGAGAACAGCATGCTCAGAGGCACAGGGGCAAGAAGGCATGTTTGGGAGACAGTGATGATATCAGCCCATCTTGAGTAGAAAGCTTCTACACCAATAAGACTGAGTGATAAGAGTAGAAAAATAGAAATGGCTAGAGGGTTCTGGGAGTTTTGTTGTTGTTTTGGTTTTGTTTTTAACAATGGAGAGTGTTTGGAACACTTTTTTCAAGGGACCACATGAATAATATTTTAAAATTTTAAGAAAACAAAACAGGTTTCAGCTTTCTACATATGGCTAGCCAGTTTTCCCAGCACCATTTATTAAATAGGGAATCCTTTCCCCATTGCTTGTTTTTGCCAGGTTTGTCAGAGATCAGACAGTTGTAGATATGCAGCATTATTTCTGAGGGCTCTGTTCTGTTCCATTGGTCTATATCTCTGTTTTGGTACCAGTACCATGCTGTTTTGGTTACTGTAGCCTTGTAGTATAGTTTGAAGTCAGGTAGCATGATGCCTCCAGCTTTGTTCTTTTGGCTTAGAATTGACTTCGCAATGTAGGCTTTTTTTTGGTTCCGTATGAAGTTTAAAGTCGTTTTTTCCAATTCTCTGAAGAAAGTCATTGGTAGCTTGATGGGGATGGCATTGAATCTGTAAATTACCTTGGGCAGTATGGCCATTTTCATGATATTGATTCTTCCTACCCATGAGCATGGAATGTTCTTCCGTTTGTTTGTATCCTCTTTTATTTCATTGAGCAGTGGTTTGTAGTTCTCCTTGAAGAGGTCCTTCACATCCCTTGTAAGTTGGATTCCTAGGTATTTTATTCTCTTTGAAGCAATTGTGAATGGGAGTTCACTCATGATTTGGCTCTCTGTTTGTCTGCTATTGATGTATAAGAATGCTTGTGATTTTTGCACATTGATTTTGTATCCTGAGACTTTCCTGAAGTTGCCTATCAGCTTAAGGAGATTTTGGGCTGAGACGATGGGATTTTAAAACTGGATCCCTTCCTTACACCTTATACAAAAATTAATTCAAGATGGATTAAAGACTTAAATGTTAGACCTAAAACCATAAAAACCCTAGAAGAAAACCTAGGCGATACCATTCAGGACATAGGCATGGGCAAGGACTTCATGTCTAAAACACCAAAAGCAATGGCGACAAAAGCCAAAATTGACAAATGGGATCTAATTAAACTAAAGAGCTTCTGCACAGCAAAAGAAACTACCATCAGAGTGAACAGGCAACCTACAGAATGGGAGAAAATTTTTGCAACCTACTCATCTGACAAAGGGCTAATATCCAGAATCTACAATGAACTCCAACAAATTTACAAGAAAAAAACAAACAACCCCATCAAAAAGTGGGTGAAGGATATGAACAGACACTTCTCAAAAGAAGACATTTATGCAGCCAACAGACACTTGAAAAAATGCTCATCATCACTGGCCATCAGAGAAATGCAAATCAAAACCACAATGAGATACCATCTCACACCAGCTAGAATGGCGATCATTAAAAAGTCAGGAAACAACAGGTGCTGGAGAGGATGTGGAGAAATAGGAACACTTTTACACTGTTGGTGGGACTGTAAACTAGTTCAACCATTGTGGAAGTCAGTGTGGCGATTCCTCAGGTATCTAGAACTAGAAATACCATTTGACCCAGCCATCCCATTACTGGGTATATACCCAAAGGATTATAAATTATGCTGCTATAAAGACACATGCACATGTATGTTTATTGTGGCACTATTCACAATAGCAAATACTTGGACCAACCCAAATGTCCAACAACGATAGAGTGGATTAAGAAAATGTGGCACATATACACCATGGAATACTATGCAGCCATAAAAAATGATGAGTTCATGTCCTTTGCAGGGACATGGATGAAGCTGGAAACCATCATTCTCAGCAAACTATTGCAAGGACAAAAAACCAAACACCACATGTTCTCACTCATAGGTGGGAATTGAACAATGAGAACACATGGACACAGGAAGGGAAACATCACACACCGGGGCCTGTTGTGGGGTGGGGGGAGTGGGGAGGAATAGCATTAGGAGATATACCTAATATTAAATGAGTTAATGGGTGCAGCACACTAACATGGCACATGGATACATATGTAACAAGCCTGCAGGTTGTGCTCATGTGCCCTAAAACTTAAAGTATAATAAAAAATAAATAATTAAATGATTCAGATTTGGAAATTTTAAAAAAATTAAAAAATAAAAAAATTAAATAATTAAAGTAAAAAAAAAAAAAAAAAAAAACAGGACAGGAAGACTGTCCTGTTAGTAGCGAAACAGAGGATTAGAAAGAAAGATACAGGAAGAATTCACCACAATCCTTACACCAACAGTAATTTTAAATGCATAAATAGCAAAAACTGTGTTCATACCAAAAGAAAATCCAGGTAAATTATTTTATCACCTTGAGGTAAAGGATTTTCTAAGCATAATTAATTCCAAAATAAGAAATAAAGAAAAATAGGCCGGGCGCGGTGGCTCACGCTTGTAATCCCAGCACTTTGGGAGGCCGAGGCGGGCGGATCATGAGGTCAGGAGATCGAGACCACGGTGAAACCCCGTCTCTACTAAAAATACAAAAAATTAGCCGGGCGTGGTGGCGGGCGCCTGTAGTCTCAGCTACTCGGAGAGGCTGAGGCAGGAGAATGGCGTGAACCCGGGAGGCGGAGCTTGCAGTGAGCCGAGATCGCGCCACTGCACTCCAGCCTGGGCGACAGAGCGAGACTCCGTCTCAAAAAAAAAAAAAAAAAAAAAAAAAAAGAAAAATACAGACATATTTGACTACATAAAACCTAAAATTTCTGGTTTGGTAAGTACAACCTGAATAAAGTTAAAAGACAACTAAAAAACTGGAGAAAATATTAGCTATATATATAATTAACTGAGAGTTAATATCCAGATAATAATCTTAATAAAACACCTCTTAAAAATAAAAAACACTGAAAGAGCTGAACAACCCCCAAAAGATAACCTACAAAATGGACATGATAGGCAATTCAAAAAATAAGTGAAGTATTCGAAAGATTAAATGATACTCAGAAGGAAGAGACACTTCTGTAACCCAATGGTGAATGTAAAATTTTGTTAATTGAGCAATAAGTATCGAATGAAATGTGTTCATTTTTGGCCCAACAATTCTACTTCTAATAATTTAGCCTGAGGAAATTACCAGGCAAGTGTATATTTATCAAATGTTCATTGTGGTATTGTGCTTAGTAGTAAAAAATAGATATGCGCTTAACATTCTATTATGTGAAAAGACATTGCTTAAATGCACTATAGCACATTCATTTATTTGGATTCTATGAAACCATTAAAAATCTTTTGTAGATCTAGATGTAGTAACATGAAAAGATGTCCATAATTAACAAGATAACTAACAACATGGTAACAAGGTAAGATTACCAAATAGCACATATAACATTAATGTCATTTTTTGAAAATATATTTTCAAGAACAGATATAAAGTATCTGGAAGACTATACACTGAAATATCAAAGAAGGTATCTCTGAGATTACTGATAATTTTTTATTCTCTTCTTTAGACTGTCTAAGTATATGACATTTTATATATCAATGTATTCTTGAATATTTATTTTACAAAAGTACAATATGGCCATTTTACTTCAGAGCTAGAGAAAGAACTAGCCTGATTAACAACTGGGTATGGGTGACAAGAAAGACAGCAGAGTTAAGAATAATACTGAAGTTTGACCCATAATTAATTGGAGAATAATTCAAGAAAGAAGGACAGCAAGGGAATCATTTTAGAATTGAGAGCTGAGTTTTATATTAATCCTTGTGTTTGAGATGACATGAAAGTCCAGAAGAAATATCTGGCAAGCACTCTTTCTTCACTTTGTGGCCAACAACAAAGTGATAAGTGTTGGAATCACACAGGTTTCAGCCTCCTGTGTGTTGGGTCCTAGCCTCAGCTGGTTTTGAGGCAGAGTAAGGACTAGGGCGAGGCATGTTAGGTGTTCACCTCAGGTGTAAAATTTAAGGAGGCCAAAAATCGCATTCATCAACATAAATGATACTTTTGTGCAATATTTTAGAAAATAAAAATTAAGGCAAAAAATCCATGATAAACAAAATACCAAAAGCTTAACTAAGGACAGGATCTGTATTACCAATTTTTTATTACTTTTCACTCATCCTTTAATATGCTCAGCATGAAGCCACTATTAATCCTGACTTTATTTCAAATTTTGATATTTTGATATTTTGTTTGGCATGGATTTTTAGCAAATGCCTCTAAAGCCAGAGCTGTTTAAGAGAAATGGAGATAACATCACCCAGGTAACCTAGTTTGCTAACTAACCCAGGGCTGCTGTAACAAAGTACCACAAACTGGATGACTTAAATAACTGAAATTCATTGTTTTATGGTCTGGTAGCTAGAAGTTTAAGATCCAAGTGTGTGTCAGCTGGGTTGTTTGTTTCTGACAGCTGTGCTCAAAAATCTGCTTGATGCCTCTCTCCTAACTCTAATGGTTTGCTAGAAATCTTTGGTATTCCATGGCTTACAGATGCCCCCAATCTCTGCTTTCTTGTTCACATGACATTCTTCGTCTGTGTGTATCTGTCTCCAAATTTCCCCTTTTTATAAGGACACAGGCCATACCGTATTAGGGACCCACTATACTCCAGTATGATCTCATCTTAGTTTAAATCATTACATCTGCAATCACTCTATTTTCAAATCAAGTCACATTCGAGGGCACTAGGCACTGAGATTTCAGCATATGAATTTGGAGAGGGCAAACACAACTCAACCCATAACATCATGTTTAGTAGAAGTTTGAACACAGTTAATCCCAGAATCTCTATCCTGGACTCAGTGATGAGCGGGGTTGACCGATTGTCTCTGGCTTCCTTTTGACTTCATTTAATTCTATATCCAGAAATGAATATTTTATAGACTGGGATAAGTATTCACCTGAGTACAACCTACTCACCAGTCCATTATTTCTGGCTCATAACTCAGGCTCTGGAAGCGAAGGAAGCAAAGAAGAGCCAGGGATCAAAACGTACCTTGGGAGTATGGGAAATCCTAGGCAATGTCCCCAGGCTATCTCCTAGTTACACACTCATCTTCCACTCCCTGTTACTCATATCCAGTCTTTAGGAAAGAATGGAAGCATCTATGACTTGGATTTTCACTTTCAACTTACATCACTGAAATAACAATAGCCAGCCTTTATCTCACCTTTATAACATGATTTCATTTAATCTTCGCACAACTGTACAAAGCAATATAGATGTGGAATCCAAGACTTAGAGTTCACACAGACAGTAAGTAGCAGACCCAGGACTTAAACTCCTATCGTGTCTGACTCACAACTTAGGCTCTGGAAGGGAAGGAAGCAAAGAAGACATGCTTGAAGCTCCACACTGCATAATGGATATAAATCTTAGGACTTTGTCACACCAGGGTAGGCTAATCACTACACAGAAGAGGACCCTCAAACAAACCTCATGTCCACCCTTTTCTGCCTCTTACAAAGATTGCTCATGTGCTAACTTCCCTTCCTTCTAATTTGGAGTCCTTTGTAGAGCACTCCTGCAGAGTTCAGTAACTTTCTAAAAGAGATGCTATAACATAGATGCTCTTAATAGGAAACTGGTATGTGTCCTCTGGTCAGTGTGAACACAGTTTTCTTAGAGGTCAAGGCCAGAAAGCTCTGGCCATAATCTCACCCAAACTATATTTGAGCACTAGAGGATTCACTGTGAGCCAACAATTACTGTGGAATTCGTTGCTTATTATTTTTTCCAGAGACTATGGCTTTTCTTCTCTTACCAAGATTTTTGTGCAGATGATTGTTCCCAAAGAGTTTGCAAGGATAATATACAAATGTGCAAAAGTCACAAATTATTTTCATGCTGATATAATTTAATGCTTTAATGAAGCCACTGAACAATGTGCAACAGGTAGCAAGACTTGTATCTCTACAACTCATGATAATTAATTCAAGGGGTAAACAACTGGAGCATTGAATAATGTTGTCCTAAGGCTGAGCAAAAGGGAAAAAGAGGAATGAGAGAAAGAAATGTAAAGCCTGAGAGCTCTCAAACCATGTTATGGTGTCAGTCATATTTTGAGGGGACTTGCAGGAAGAAACAGCAACAAAATTTAGAAGAAATAAAAAATGAGTCCATCTCCTTGTTATTTATTTGTTGCCATCTTTTCATGACCACATGAAATTAGACACAGCAGCCCTCATAAAAACTTGGTCTATGTAGTGAGGGAGTCCATGTTTACTCAATTACCTGTACCACTCTGGATTGTGTTAGCTTTGTCGTCATTGAAGTCTCAATGTTGTCATCCTTCAAATCATTATTTCCAAATTTTCTAGAAAACATTTTCCTGGTATTTTCAGGAGAATGAATTGTCCCCACCCTAAAGTACTCTTCTCTCCAGTCACTGTCACCTCCTTCCAGAGGTTTACAATAGTTGCTTGCCCCTTCCCTTATGCTATCATCTCCCAATCTAATTTTGATCAAAGCTAGAGAATGCTATGTCATACATTTGGATCATTTTATCACTGTCTGCAGTGATTTTCCAGTTCCTGTCAGAGTCTTTGACTCTAACCTTCCAGAGATGCACAATTTGTCTTTTAAAGCTTTTAGCCAAATATAAGTTGAGTCATTTTGGAGCTTAGAGCTCCAACATAGAACCAAAAATTAAGCACGAACATATGTCTTTGATGTGGAATTATATTCCTGTTCCCTGTGTACTGTGTTCATCTCTCCTCGTTACACTGTATTATTTCTGATGAGACTGCAACCAGATTCAAGAAATACCCTCTTTCTTGGAACAGTAGATCCATCCTTAGATTATTTTCTCTAGGTTCTCTTTGTTTCATACAAGAAGGACCATGTAACTCAATCTACTCCTGTTTCCTGTAATTTTCACCTCTTTACTACCTTCCTTCTAAGATAAAAGAGATATGATTTTCATTTCCATAGTGGAAACTACTCAATAAGAGTACAAGTGTATGTGGCTCTAAAAAATTTTTTAAAAAACACACTTGATACAATAAAATGGAATCTTACATGAAATAAAATAATTTACCATAGAGCTTTAATTATGATTCAGCTTACAAAATGACATTTACAAACAAATGTTCAGTTATTAATGGAAGAAATGTATCTATAATTATGGGAGCAAGGTTCTGAAATCTTCATACCCTGTCCCATTGGCAGCAAGCAAAATTTTTATTGACATAAATAATTAACACTGATAATAGGTTTTTCATGGAACAAAATTCGATAACTCTTTCTTCCTATTTTGAAAGAGAAATGCTACCTCATCATGTAATGACTAGGCACCATTTAAAAAAAAAAAAAAACAGCAAGCCGGGCACGGTGGCTCACGCCTATAATCCCAGCACTTTGGGAGGCTGAGGCAGGTGGATCACCTAAGGTCAGGAGTTCGAGACCAGCCTGACCAACATGGTGAAACCCCGTCTCTACTAAAAATACAAAAATTAGCTGTGTGTGATGGCCGGCACCTGTAGTCCCAGCTACATGGGAGGCTGAGGCAGGAGAATTGCTTGAACCTGGGAGGCGGAGGTTGCAGTGAGCGAGATCACGCCACTGCACTCTAGCCTGGGCCAAAGAGTGAGACTCCGTCTTAAAAAAAAACAGCAAATATCTTGGTGAAATAATGGGAATTTCCCCAAACAGAGAATTAACATATGCCTATAGTCATAACCACTATCAGAACCAACTATCTATCTTTTAGTATTCAGGTCCTTCCAGAGTCTTCTGGAATATAAGGTAAAAATAGACAAGAATCTGCCAGGTAGAATATTTGAAATTGTTATACAATCCAGTCTACTGGCATCATGGAAATAAGTAATGAGATGCCTCAAATGCAGCCCAAAGGCAAACTTTCTAGAAAAGATTCATTTATAAGTTAAAAATCTTTCCACATTTCATTATTAGCTTAAAGTTTAACACTACACTCATTACCATTAAACTCTTCCACAGTAACCACTGGGATATAAAAAGAGGGGAGGAAAAAAAATCAAACAATGTGGTGTTCTTCTGCAATTCTGAGATATTGTCCTTGTTGGGGAGTGTTAGCCAGTGACTTCGTCTTCTTTCTGAAGACGTTCTGGAGTGTTCTGGCCCCTCATGGACTCTTAGCCATTAGCACTGGAAAAGGTCCCCAGATAGATCAAAACACTACTGACATCATATCAGCAGGTATGTTATTTAGATCTGTATGTTGTCTTCCCAAGATCTAGTTAAAAAGTAAAAATTAAAATATGTATAAACAAATATCAAAATTACATAAAAGAATACAGAAAGACAAAAAGGAGAGGAATACAGACCAAGGTGGATTCAAAATATCCTTTATCTTCAGACTTCTGTTGCTTAAACTGAGTTCTAGCATTTCTACATTAAAAAATCTGTTTTAAAACTTAATCCAGTTACACAAAAGAGAAAACACATCTGCCGTTCTACCCACTTTATGCCAGCCCCTTTCCTCTTCTCCCCAAGGGAAGAGGAAATGCTAACCAGATTGATAAGGTTCAAAATATTCCTTTGGCCACACTTAAAAGTGCAAGAATTCACTATGCACTTGAAGTGCAATATCTGCACACGGATTCTCTCTTGGCCTTCTTTCTTGGGGCTGAGCATGTAAATCAACCTGGAATTGCCACCAAGGAAAAGCAGGGTCTTCCAGGCCTTAGGAAGCTGATCATTGTTCTTACTACTGTAACTTGTGCTGCCCAGAGAGTGCTTAACATGCCAAAACAGATATTGGGGTAGGGGGCCCTGCTTAGGTTTACATGAATGCTTTTAAAATAAACACTGATAAATTGGAGTGTGTCTGGAGGAAGGTAACCCTTTGAGAAACACTGATCTAGGATATGTGGATCAGATAAATCGCCCTGGGCTAACTGCCCCTCCCCTTCTCTCCTCTTGAAAGATAAACTGTAATTCAAGGAGGCAGCCATGGGATGAGGCAAAAATTGATTCTGCTGGCAAATCAGACTTGAGTCCTATGTATAAACATTCAGTCCATAAAAGTGCCTTCTTATCCTCATCCAAAAAGCTCAGCTGGAGGAACTGCTTCTCCTTCACTTCCCTGCACCATCCTCAGGTTATAGCCATTTCAGAAACTCCTCTTCATCAAGGCTGCCTATTTTCTTCATAACTTAATAGCACTAGATTAACAGGACTGGTAGAGCAGAGAAGGGGGCACACAGTGTAAATTGCCCCAGGTCCTGCACCCTCCACCCCACCCCAAAGGCTGCCCACTTCCTAGAACTAATTAGAAAAAGTTCAATAAATAATGCATTAGCCATCCTTTTGAAATTCTTCATGAGTCTGCAGCCATAGGTCCTGCTAAATTTTACACTTGATAAGTTAAACAATTCTTGATTTAATTTCAAAATTCAGAGGAATAAGGAAACTGCTTCTTTCTTTTCCAGGAAATTCATTTAAAAATTGGCACCTCACATATAATAATATCACTCATAGTATGTCTGAAGCTGAAGAGAGGGGAGCAGGGTTTTCTCCCTAAATTTCATCCTACTAATCTTTGAAAATCCTCAGGTATTAATCTTAATTAATAGTATTAGTAATATCTCCCAGCCAGGCATGGTGGCTCATGACTGTAATTCCAGCAATTTGGGAGGCTCAGGCAGGCAGATTGCTTGAGCCAAGGAGTTCAAAACCAGCCTAGGAAACATGCAAAAACCCTGTCTCTACAGAAAAAAAAAAAAAAAAAAAAAAGAATATATCTCCCTCTCACCAGCAGTAACGGAGGAAGAAGTCACAGAAACAAAAGTATTCTAAGATACAAGTATCAAGATATTCACTGCCACATTTTTAAAATGGCAAACACCTGGAATCAACCAAAATATCCAGTTTGACAAAGAAAACTATTTTTAAAAAACCTTTGGTGAATCTGTGGCATTTTTGGGGGGAATATCTTCATGATATATACTTAACATTTTTTATTTAAACAAAAAAGATGGCTCTCTTGCTCCTATTCCCACCTGTGAGACATGCCTGCTCCCCCATCACCTTCTGCCATGATTAAAGGTTTCCTGAGGCCTCCCCAGCAGCCAAGCAGATGCCAGCATCATGCTTCCTGGAATGCATGCATAACGAGTTTGGCTCCTCTTTACCATCTGGTCTCCCAATTATCTCCTGAGGTTTCTAGGACAGACTTCCACTGCTCCAGTGCCTACTTGTAGAATGATAGAATGTTGAATGTGGACAGGCCCAGGAAATCTTCTATTCTCTTCTCCAGTTTTCAAGAGGGGAATCCAAGACATCAAGAAGGAACTGGTTCAAAGTTATTGAGATGGTTCTCAGTGGAGACCTGACTCACCTTGAAACTCCTATAGCCCCTACACCAGAACACAACATTTAAAACTAGATGATATAGTCTATCTTGAGATATTCCTGTCCTTGTGCAGAGAAGTCAACTTGAGGAGTTTAATTTATATCCCTACTCAACTTATGAGGCATTTCTTTGCTGATACAAGGTCTCTTTTAGGTTTTGTATACTTCCATCCCCACTGACACTACAAAGAAGAGTCCCTTGGGGTCATCCTCATAGCTGTCACATTGGCATCTGCTGACCTTAGGTTTTTCTTTCAGAATACTCTGAATTACTTCATTTACCTTCTTTCAATCTTAACGTGTTCTGTTTTTAGTATTAAATGTCCTATCATCTGTATGCATTTTTGTGAGCATAGTTTTTAACGTAGCAATAACCAGGAAAGACCTAAACAAGCCCAGTCAGCAGCCATGCTACACAGTAATTCAGGTTAGTGCTTGAAATGTTAATAGTAATTCACATTAGTACTGTGTTCATTTAAATGGAATTGATATAGTTTTGGCTTAACTCTGTATTATTTTGGTGCTCAGCTCCACAGAAAACGTTCCCCTTACAATTAATTATAAAAAAATTTCAAAATATGAGGAATAATTGTATGAAGTGTATTTTCAGTGTGGAAAGGCAAGAAGAGTTCATCTTCTATTCATCCTGAGTTGTCTGTCAATTGTCTCCTGTGAAGCCACCAGTCAGCTCAGTGATCTTGATTACAGGCTTGATTCTCAAGCCCCAAGAGCGGCTGATCACATGAAAACACAAGCTTTGGGTTCTAAACAAACCAGGCAGTAATTCTGGGAGAGTTTTAGAAACATTTCTGCATTGCAGACTGCTTTAATCACTTAACTCCCCATTTTTGTTTGTTTTAAGTGTTTCTTCTTATTTATTGAAATTTACAAATTAAAATTGTATATATTTATGATATACAGCATGATGTTTTGAAATATGTATACATTGTGAAATGGCTAAATCAAGCTAATTCACATATGTATTACCTCACATACTTATTAATTTGTGGTGAGAATACTTAAAATCTACTCTTACCAATTTTCAAGTACACAATACATTGTTATTAACTATAGTCATCATGTTGTATACAATAGCAGCCTCTTCAACAAATGGTGTTGGAAAACCAAAAAAAAAAAAGAATGCCGTGACCCCCATTGGGGTAAATTTCTTTAAGTGCATGTGTGTGTGTTTGTGTGTGTGTGTCCCCATAAAGGTATATTCATTCATTCAACAGACATGTACTATGATCTATTATGTGCCAGACACTGTTCTCTTCTAGATAGTATGGAAACAGAGGGGAAAAAGACAAAGTCCCTTTTCTCATGGAGTTTGCTTGTGAGTGGAGGAGAAAGACAATAAACAAGTAAACAGATAAATAAGATACTTTCAAGGAGTTATCAATGCTATAAAGAAAATAGAAGAGACTAACTGACAAATCACATAGATAGGGTGAGCTAAGACCTGAAAGCCAGATTCAGTTAGGGAAGAGTCTTTCAGGCAGAGAAATTATCTGATTAAAACTCTCAGACAGCACAAAGCCGTTGAGGTGAAATATGGCCAAGGGAGATGACAGACAAGGAAGGAGTAGGCAGAGCCAGATCAAGAAGAGTCTTGTGAAGCTAGAGTTCAGGGGAAGGTGACCCAGAATGACTTACATATTTTTAACAATGCGTAAACATACTCATGCTGGTCCCCTAGGATGCATTAGAAACAGCTAAATATTGAAGGAAAAACTTTTCCTTTATTTTTTAAAAATTACGTGCATACAATTTTTGAATGTTTAATGAAAAGTGTGCTAAGAAGAGAAGGTGGCAAACTAATCCTAACAATTTCTGTGTGCTTCTACATTGTTTAATGTGCAATACTTTTTTTTTCTAAGCATACCTGTAATGTTACCCTCACCAGACTCTGGACAACAATAATGTCATATTAACATCAACTAACATCTGCAAGCTTTTAAACTCCCCACCAATTCAGGCAGAAGTTACTTTTTAAAGTTCCTCCCTCTCTTCCAGCCCAATTTGAACCAATTACTTAAACTCCCTGCACCCTAGCTTGGGTTTCGTTAAAGGAGAATAGTATCTGCCACAGAGGTAATGAGTTAATGCACTTGTTCTCAAACAGGTGTATATTGAAACCGCACAGAAAGTTAATACAGGACAGACAGGCTCAGAGAAATAGAGTTAAGACTCAGCGCTCTCAATAAGTGGCAGTGTATGGTACTGTATCTGCTTTAGCCTCCCTCTCCCCACCATGGGACAGTGATGTATTGGTGTCCAAACCTGCCCATGCTATTGGCAGCATCTCCCAACACCACTGGCTGACTCGGCAGCCCAGAAGTAAGGGCTAGGCTCTGGCATGGCAGCCACTGTGCCTACTATGAAAGCCATCACAGTTCCTGTGTCCCAGCCAGACTGACAGGATCATACTAAGGCTCTGGCTCTTGCCTCCAGCTCAGAAGAAGAGCTGCATGGGATCTGGGTCCCCCAGTGCAGCAACCAGGCAAATACAACTCACAAGTCTGGAGAAGATTACATCTTGTGAGAGACGAGATAAAGAAAAGAACCAACACATAAATTCCTTGCCTTTCTGGTTCCATCCCCTACTCTCCTGCCCACATCCTCAGCCCCAACCAAACCTTCACACTGGATGGATGGTTCTATGAATCAGTCTCTAAAGCCATTATCCAGGTCCCCAAATTCATGCCAAGCCAAAGTGCACTGTTAAAACTGGTTATGAAATACAGCAGACAAGGAGCATACCCTACAGCCACGCACTCCAAAAAGTACGAAAGGCTGTGGAACACAGCCCACAAGACAGATTTCCGAGAAAACAGAAACAGAGTCTGCTGGGTTGGCAGAAACCTCCTTGATACAACAGAGAGTCCTTGCCACTCTTGCCCAACAGAGCTTGATATTTGCTGTGGACCAGTGACAGCTGGATGTTTTTCACTCTGTCCCTTTCCAAATGGAAGCTTATTCTGCAGTTTTTCCTGCTTTTTAATCATTGCATATGATTGTGTTGGGAACCAGTAACTTTTATTTCAGTTTACATGTCATCTGACCCTAGGGAAACACAAGGAGACCTGATGGAAAGGAATGAACAAAGATCCTGAACTTTGAGAAGAGAGTAAGAGAATTAGATAAACAGGAAGAAAAATGTGACATTGGTGCCAAAGAGGTGGACTATGAAAATTCTCTTTACCAGCATGATACAACTGCACTCTAGTTCCTTTATCTCTGCTTGCAACAGCTGCTATACCTTAATTTTTTTTTTTAATGTTTGCCACTCTGGGAGGTACAAAGCAATATGACAATGTTAATTTAGTTTTCATTTTTATGACTTCTAGTGCATTAGAGCCTCTTTTTAATGTATTTATTGGCTATTTGGTTTTGCTCTTTTGTGAACTGCATATTCATATCTTGAGTTTATTTTTCCACCAAGTTGTTTGGGATTTTTGGTCAACTTGTAAGAGTTCTGTGTATATTAATTATAGTTATAAACCCTTACTAGGTCCATCATCTGCTTTGCAAATATTTATTCCAAATCTAATAATTGTCAGTTAGCATTGCTTACAGTTTCTTTTGTCATACAAAATTTTTAGTATTAAATTCTCAGATATATTACTCTTTAAAAATAGCTTCTAGGATTCTTTAAATTCAGGTTTTTCTTTCCCCTAGATTTTCTTCTAGATTTTTTCTAAAATTCTTATTTTAATTGTTATGTTTAAGTCTTTTAACTGAAATTGACTTTTGAATATGTGAGATGTAGGAATCCAATTCTTTTTCTTATAAAGGAACAGTCAGTTGTGTCAACACCAATTATTACATAAACATTTTTTCCCTAAATTGAAATAATAATGTCAACATGTTAAATTTTCATCTTTCCTGTTGTGGATGGACTATTTGTTTACTCCTATGCCAGTTCCACATGACTTGGATTATGTTGGTTTTATGTTCTGCTATCTGAGAAATCCTCTTCATTATTCTACTTCTAGATACACATATTTTTCTCGGCTATTTGTGAGCATATTTTTCTTCCAGCTGAACTTTAAAGTCATTGTATATAGTTCTAATAAACAAATCCAAGTTAGTATTCTAATTGGAATTGCAAGAAATATATTGAGTTGAGATAATTAGCTTTTTTTTTTTTTTTTTTTGGACAGGGTCTCACTCTGTTACCTAGGCTCACTGCAACCTCAGCCTCCTGGGCTCAAGCAATTCTCATGCCTCAGCCTCCTGAGTGGCTGGGATTATAGGTGTGTGCCACCATGCACAGCTAATTTTTGTATTTTTTGTAGAGACAGGGTTTCACCATGTTGGCCAGGCTGGTCTTGAACTCCTGGGCATAAGCATTCTGCCTGTCTCAGCCTCCCAAAAAGCTGGGATTACTGGCATAAGCCACCACGCCTGGCCTATAATTAGCTTTTTCATAATTAAATCTTATTCAAGAATTTAGTGTGCCTTTCAATTTGTTCAGACCTTGATTTTTATATTGAAAATGTTATAGTTTTGTTCATGTCAATCCTTTATTTATTTTGTTAAAATTTTTGATAAATTGATTGCATTAATGACATCACAGAGGAAGACTACATTTTTCCATCTCATGTAACTTACTTTGGTCAAAAGAATGCAGAAGTGACCGTATGCTATTTCTACTCCTAGGCTTTAATATGCCTTGTATGTTTCTGCTTGTTCTATTTTACCTTTCCCATAGCCATGAAAATAGCTTCTCCCATAGTTGCTGCCCCTTTAACGTGGATACAGGCCCTGAAACAGTCATCTACCCAAGCCCAGCCAAGAATTGTGGGTGAAAATACCTCATATGATGATCCATGCAAAGGTACCATTTGCCATTCCCACTGTGCTCTTATGAGGAAAGCAGCTCCCTGTTTTATCTGCACAAAGCTGCTGTGACTTATGCCATATACATAAACTATAACCAACCCTGCCATTTTGATCACAGCAGATTGGAACAGATATTGTTGTATATTATAAAGGCAGACAATGTAAGTTGATCATTAGGAAGAACCAATTCTTCAAGAAACTTGGAGTAAAACTGCCCAAGAGGGATGCTCTGTATCAGATGCTAACATCAACACAATCCATTCTTCTTGTTAAGGATGAAGTCATATGCACACAGAAGTGAGTCACCACAGCCATTGCACGATAAGCAATTGCTCCACTTCTCCACGTAACTTGCTCACATGCCTATCTTGGAAGTGCTGAATATTCTCTTTGGGTCTGACCTATGAATGTCAACAAATCTCTACTTTCTCCACATGTCACTTGACTACCGTTTAGCCTTTTATTCTTCAACAACATATAATAATAATTTTTAAAATTATTATTTTAAAATATATCTTCAACAAATAATTTTTAAAAACATTTACCATATAATAACAAAAATAGTACTGAAGAGTTCCAGTATTTTATATTTACATGTCTTATTTTGTTTAATCCTAATAAACTAATCTATAAGGTACTTATTGTTGTCTCCTATTTACAGATAAGGAAACTGAGGTCTACAGAGGAAAAAATAACTGCTTCGGTGTCACATAGGTTGTAAGTAGAGGAACTGGGCTACAAATCCAGATCTGTCTGGCTCCAAAGCCAGACTTCTACACTTCTATACAGCAGTGGTTCTCAAAGTGTGGTCCCCACACCAGCAGCATCAGCATCACCTAGGAACTTGTTAGAAATGCAAATGCAGTCCCACCCAAACATACTGAATCAAAAACTTTGAGGGTAGGGCCCAAGAATCTGCTTTAACAAATCTTCCTCACTAAGATTCTGAACCCTGCTCAAGTTTGAGAACCACTGCTCTATACCACACTACCTTTACATAATAATATTAAGGGAAGTAAATAATTCTGCGAGCAGAAATTATCTGAAAGACTTCCTGAAGAAGGTGTGCTGTAAGCCGAGCCTTAGAGGATAGAGAGAATATAAGTGGGTATAAACAGTGGCACTGTTTCTAGCATTTATTCCTATCTTCTTTATTGTTACTATGAACTTTTAAGGAAGTATAATACAATGCTCATTTCAGTACTGATACATATATATACTCAAGGCATTTTGCTCAATGAATAAAATTTTTGATAAAGGGTACCTAAATATACCAAATATAATCTTGTTTCAGGCCTTAAGTGAAACTGATTTTTACACTTCTGGGTAATCTATGTACAGCCAATTATATTTCAATTTTCTTATCTTTAAGGTCTATCTCTGAACTCTTAAACCCCTCAGCACAAAGTGTTTAGGCCCTTATCTTGTATGGCTCTCCACATGAGTGCCATGTGCTTCTATAACACCGTGAAGATAACATGGACAATTATGGTCAATTAGCTTTAACAACAAGTAGATTATTGCCTGAACAGTTGAAAGAAGGCACGTCAAATTTAGTCTTGTTAAATTGAGAGTTTTTCAGAATGGGAGAAAAAAATTAAATCCTATGGAAAAGAAAAATAATACATTTTGTAGAATATGAGATATACTTAATTCATTAAAATCTGAAGTGGGCCCCATATCTAATATGTAGAAGATTATAATTGGTATTCCCATTCTAATTCATACAATGCTAAAATGTTAACATTGTGAATTCTCTTCTATTAGAGATAGTTCCATTGGTACAGATCACATAATAAAAATTATATTTATTTTTCATAGTAGCAATGTCCTTGCCATAATTTTGATGAGCACTCTTTAGATATGCATTAGCACATAAATGCTTATATAATTTTGAATTCATAGAGTGCTCCCTAAAAGAATCTTATGTCCTAAAAACTTATACTCAAAATGGCCTGACTTTTCACTGTGAGAAATGTGCTCCTCCCCCAAAAGCAATTGGGAAATGAGAAGCAACAAGCAAACAAGAGGCAGATAAGTCATGTCTTAATCAAATATATATATGGAGTCTTAAATATTCTTACATACTTTTACATTCTTACATATACAGAAAGATTCTTTAGGAAGATGGCTATTTTTGTTAGTATATATATATGTGTGTATCATAACTTCCTCCAGGACATTTTAAAATACGGATCTAATTTGACAGAATCTAGACTGCTGGAAAAGAAGTAGTTCACAGCTAAGATAAATAAAATTTAAAGGGCAGAGATCAATGTCTGTGGAATTCAAAATGCTTTGAGCCAACATGTAAAAGCTATATTATAGCCTATGGCTTAGGACAGAGAAGTCCTACTTACAGCAAATAAAAGCCTGATCCAGGCAGTTAAGGTTTATAATCTCCCTCCCATCAGTGTGGGCTGGACTTAGTGACTTGCTTCTTACAAATAGAATATGGCAAAAGTGATGGCATGTCACTTCTGAGATTTGTTTTCATAAGTTGTGGCTTTCATCTTAGATGCTGTCTCTCACTCCCTTGCATACTTGCTCTGAGAGAAGTCAGCTTGCTATGTTCAGGGCCCACATAGCAAGGAACTGAGGGAGGCCAATAGCCAATAAAGAACAGAAACGTAAGGCCAACATTCCAAGAGGAAGTGAATCCTGCCAACAACCATAGAACGGAGCTTGGTAATGCATCTTTCCCCAGCCAAACCTCAGATGAGATTGCAGCCCCATCCAACAGCTTACCTATAGCCTCACAAAAGACCCATAGTCAAGACTCATAGAAAATATGAGATAATGAATATTTCTTATTTTAAATCATTAAGTTTTAGGGATAATTTGTTAGGCAGTGGTAGAAAACTAAAACAAAGGATGATTTGGAGTCCTGAAGAGAAGCTAAAATAGAACTCACCACTATAGCTCAGCATTGACTCAAACTTGAAAAGGGGAATGTATTTTTGATGTGTGTAATGCAAAGGTCAATCCTTAGGTAAGAGAAAAGATCTTGAGACTCAAGTAGTAATGACAGCAGAAGAGATTGGAAAGATGAATCCAGGTTCTATATCCTTCTCAAGTAACCCAGTAAAATGAGAATTTACTTTTAATTTTCCTTAAAATATATGCCTCAAAATTTCTTTGTGAAATATAAACATTTAGTTGTACATTAGAACTAACTCTTCTGGACTATATTAAAGAAAAAGGTAGAGAGGAAAATGGGGAACTGATATGGTTAGGTTGTGTCCCCACCCAAATCTCATCTTAAATTGTAACTCCCACAATTCTTACATGACATAGGAGGGACCTGGTAGGAGGTAATTGAATCATGGGGGTAGGTCTTTCCCATGCTGTTCTCCTGATAGTAAGTCTCATGAGATCCGATGGTTTTAAAAAGGAGAATTTCCCTGCACAAGGTCTCTCTCTCTTTGCCTGCCGCCATGGGTAAGATGGGTAAGATGTGACTAGCTCCTCCTTGCCTTCCACCCTGATTGTAAAGCCTCCCTAGCCATGGGGAACTCTAAGTCCATTAAACTTCTTTTCCTTCACAGTCTTGGGTATGTCTTTATCAGCAGCATGAAAATAGACTAATACAGTAAATTGGTACCAGTATAGTGGAGCACTGCTGAAAAGATACCTGAAAATGTGGAAGCGACTTTGGAACTGTATGACAGGCAGAGGTTGGAACAGTTTGGAAGGCTCAGACGAAGGCAGGAAAATGTGGAAAAGCTTGGAACTTCCTAGAGACTTCTTGAGTAGCTTTGACAAAAGTGCTGATAGTGATATAAACAATAAGACTGAGGTGGTCTCAGATGGAGATGAGGAACTTATTGGGAACTGGAACAAAAATGAGTCTTGTTATGTTTTAGCAAAGAGACTGAAAGCATTTTGTCCCTGCCCTAGAGATTTGTGGAACTTTGAACTTGAGAGAGATGGTTTAAGGTATCTGGTGGAAGAAATTTCTAAGCAGGAAAGCAGTCAAGAGGTGATTTTAAAGCCATTCAGTTTTATAAGGGAAGGAAAGCATACAAGTTCAGAAAATTGGCAGCCTGACAATGAGATAGAAAAGAAAATCCTGTTTTCTGAGGAGAAATACAAGCCAGCTGCAGAAATTTGCATAAGTAATGAGGAGCCAAATGTTAATGGGGGAAATGTCTCCAGGACATGTCAGAGGTCTTCACAGCAGCCTTTCCCATCACAGGCCTGGCGGCATAGGAGGAAAAAGAAGTTTCATGGGCAGGCCCTAGGGTCCCCATGCTGTGTGGCGCCTAGGGAGTTGGTCCCCTGTGTCCCAGCCACTCCAGCCATGGCTGAAAGAGGCCAATGTAGAGCTTGGGCCATGGCTTCAGAGGGTGCAGGCCCCAAGCTTTGGCAGCTTCCACATGGTATTGAGCGTGCGAGTGCACAGAAGTCAAGAATTGAGGTTTGGGAACCTCCGCCTAGACTTCAGAGGATGTATGGAAATGCCTGCATGCCCAGGCAGAAGTTTGCTGCAGATGTGGGGCCTTCATGGAGACCCTCTGCCAGGGCAGTGCAGAAGGGAAATGTGGGTCAGAGCCCCCACACAGAGTCCCTACTGGGGCATGGCCTAGTGGAGCTGTGAGAAGAGGGCCACCATCCTCCAGACCCCAGAATGGTAGATCCACTGACAGCTTGCACTGTTCACCTGGAAAAGTCACAGACACTCAACTCCAGCCCATGAAAGCAGCCAGGAGTGAGGCCATGCCATGCAAAGCCACAGGGATGGAGTTGCCCAAAACCATCGGAACCCACCTCTTGCATCTGTGTGACCCAGATGTAATACATGGAGTCAAAGGAGATCATTTTGAAGCTTTAAGATTTGAATGCCCTGCTGGATTTTGGACTTGCATGGGGCCTGTAACCATTTTGTTTTGGCCAATTTCTCCCATTTGGAATAGCTGCATTTACCCAGTGCCTGTACCCCATTGTATCTAGGAAGTAACTAACTTGCTTTTGATTTTACAGGCTTATAGGCGGAAGGGACTTGCCTTGTGTCAGATGAGACTTTGGACTGTGGACTTTTGAGTTAATGCTGAAGTGAGTTAAGACTTTGGAGGACTGTTGGGAAGACATTATTTGTTTTTGAAATGTGAGGACATGAAATTTGGGAGAGGCCAGGGGTGGAATGATATGGTTTGGCTATGTCCCCACTCAAATCTTATCCTGAATTGTAACTCCCACAATTCCCACGTGTTGTGAGAGGGACCCAGTGGTAAGTAATTTAATCACTGGGGCAGGTCTTTCCTGTGCTGTTATCATAATAGTGAATAAGTCTCACAAGATCTGATGGTTTTAAAAAGGGGAGTTTCTCTGCACAAGCTCTCTCTCTCTTTGTCAGTTGCCATCCATGTAAGACATGACTTGTTCCTCCTTGCCTTCCACCATGCTTTTGAGGCCTCCCCAGCCACGTGGAACTGTAAGTCCATTAAACCTCTTTTTCTTCCCAGTCTTGGGTATGTGTTTATCAGCAGTGTGAAAACAGACTAATACAGGAACTATAAGAGGAAGAAAAGATTAGAGGGACATTTGACCCTACAAGGTTAGCCTTTGAGAGAGAAAGTTTCCTACTTGGGCTTTCTAAAAAAAAAAAAAAAAAAAAAAAAGGCTCACTATAGCACTTATTTTGTAGTATAATTATTGGTTTATCTATCATATGTACCAGACAGAGAGAAACTTGGATAGAAATTAGGCCTTATTTAGATATGTATTCCAACACATTTTTCAGGGTAGAACAAAGTAAGCATTTATGTATTTAGTGAATAAATATATCAGTGAGTAACTCTAATGGTTAGGGTTCCTTATTATGGTGTCATATTGAAAGTATCAGATTACACAGAATGAGCTATCTCAATTTAAGAGATAACTTAAGAAGTTCTTGGTTCCATTTAAGATGGTGTTAAGCCCGCCACACCCTAACTAGCCTATTGTACAGCATTGAGTTTGCCAGCTTAGACATCAGGGCAGCCCAAATCCTAGAGCTGTGCAGCAAGTGTGGGCAGGAAAATCTCCAACAGAAGTATTATTTTTATGATATCAGAAGACTGGGTAGAAGCATGCCTGAGAGTGTGGAAGAAATCTCTGGGTTTTGGTTTATTTATTTATTTATTTATTTATTTATTTATTGTTTTCTCTATTCCAGCCCTACCCCAAAGTAAGCCCCCATGTTTGTGACAATGGTGGTTATACAGATTCCGAAAAACCTCAGAAAAAGCACTTATCTATAGCCAGAAGACCCAGGAAAGAGCCCTCTGACCACCCTGAAGGGCGTGGCAAAAAGTCAGGTTATTCCTCTTTCCTCTTGCCACTGTGTGGCAAATAAAGACTCAGTTACAGGAAAGGCACAACAGTGTGAGAAGGCTAAAACTCAGGGAGAAACTGCAGCTTTCTAGCCAGAGAACTGGGATAAGAGATCCCTGGAAGCTGGGGAAATCACAGAAGAGGTGAAGTGCTGAAGGAATCACAGAAGAGGTGAAGAGCTGATGAAGGAGATTCTCTAAATCTGTGTACCTCTATATGTACTGACAGAAGTCTTAGGCTCACCCGCAAGATGAACATGCTTAAGACAGGCCAAAAAGAGCAACATGAAGGCTTTAGAAATGACCTAGAGTGTAGACTCCACAGAGGTCCCAGATTGGCACCCAGTGGCACACACATGGGATAGGTACAAACAGCTGTAAAGTCTTTAAAAACTGAACCACTGCCTACAGAAGGCAGTCAGAACATGTAGTCTAAACCTCTCCGGGTTGATTATCTACTAAAACAACCAGAACAACAAAACCAACGATTTCCAGGAGATTTTTACATGACCCCAAGGCTCATAACATAATGCTCGAAATTTTCAGGATGAAATCCAAAATTACTTGGCATATAAAGAACCAAGTAAATCTAAATGGATCATAAGAAAAAAGCAATCATGAAATGCCAATCCCAAGATGCCAGAGGTTGGAATGATCAGACAAATATTTTAATTCAGTTATTATAATCATCTTCAAGTATACTCATCTCCTCTTGCTAATGTGATTGTTGTAATAATAAACTGTCTTTCATCTTTGACCTAGAGGCTTCATGTTTTTCTGCCAGTATCTATGAAACTGTGACAAACTTGTTAGTTTACAAGTAGAGTAAAATCTCAGATTCTTCACAATTCATGACATGAGAGTTTAACAAACATCAAAAATGAAAGAAAGAATATCACGATTCCTGACATGAGAGTTTAACAAACATCAAGGATGAAAGAAAGAATATCACAAGTCCTAAAGACATTTAAAAAAATAGCAAAAGAATACTACAAAAAATTATATGTCCATTAATTCAACAACATACACGAAATGGACTAATTCTTGTGTCTTTCACACAAAGAAGATTCAGTACTGTATACAAAGGACAATACACCTAGCCAAATGTGGTTTGAGAAATGTAAGATTGCTATAAAATTTGAAAATCAATCAGTGTAATTCACCA
Source organism: Hylobates moloch (assembly GCF_009828535.3). Taxonomy (NCBI): domain Eukaryota; kingdom Metazoa; phylum Chordata; class Mammalia; order Primates; family Hylobatidae; genus Hylobates; species Hylobates moloch. Next base: position 173,477,105 of record NW_026652276.1, on the reverse strand, counting down.
TATTAACAGAATAAAGAAGAAAATATACATGATCTTTTCAGTAGATGAAGAAAAAGTATTTTACAAAATTTTATGAAAGATTTTCATCCATCTAGAAGAGTAAAAGTTTGTCTTAAAGCCAATGAAAAGATTAAAGAATATACAAGGTCTCTTGTTAACCAATAATTAGGCAAATTTATTTGATTACATAAACACTTTCACAGAACCAAGAACCATGAGATGACTATTTTAGATAAGAAAGCCTCTGGGCCAAAAGTAGGAACCCTTAGAAACCATCAAAACCTTGAAATCTGCTCTGAATACACTCACATTCTGTGGACGCTGACAGCACAAGACAATGATCAGGAACACAGACTGATGCCTAGCCGACTGGGGTCCATCCCGGCTCCAATATCCGTCCATCTGCCAACTTTGTAATCTTGGGGATACTCAAGTAACTTTTTGGTGCCTGTTTCTTTTTTTTTTCTTTTGTGTGTGTGTGTTTATTTTTAGTGGAGACGGGGTTTCACCATGGTGGTCAGGTTGGTCTCAAACTCCTGACTTCAACTTATCCACCTGCCTTGACCTCCCAAACTGCTGGGATTACAGGCATAAGCCACCACTCCTGGCCTAGTGCCTGTTTCTTAATTTACAAATGGAGATAACAATAGTGCCTAACTTATAGGACTGTTGTGAGGATTAAGGGAGTTAAAACATATAAAACCCTTAGAGCAGTTGCTCGGGAAGCCTTGAACTCTGCAGAAAACAAGGCAAATGGATAGCATCGTTTATGTATTCTTGAGCCTGCTCCTTCCTTTTCCACTCCCTCTAATCATAGTGAACATTTACTGACCTCTTATAATGTAACAAGTGCTATACTAAATGATCTACATTCATTATTCCATTTAATCCTTCCAATATCCCTGTAAAATAAGTACAATTATTATTTACATTTTTCAAATGAGAATATTGGATTGATTCACTTTATATAGAGACAGAAGTACAAATACAAACATACACACAAATCACCATTTACGTTATCATCATGTCTTACTTTTATTTATGAGTCTGTCTTCTTGGGTAATCTTTTATATCTGGCTCATCCAGTATGTATTAATTTTATAGTTTAAATCTCTAAGAAAAAAAATCTCATTTCATTACGGGTGGCAAACTACTATTTTGCTCACATACCACCTACCTGATTACTGACTACTTTTTACTTTAAATATGTTATTTTATAACTTTTTCCAAGGGTGTGGCTATTTTGGCCTAGCAATGGGCATACTGTGGTATGTGTACAGAAACCTGAGTCAGCAGGGTGCTTACTGCACCCAGGAGTAGGCATTTGTGGAGTCAGTGTGGGAACATCTTTCAGTCATCTCATCATGTATTAATAACAGAAACATAGTATTAATGAACAGATCAAACTCTCCCTGATGTTTGGAAGCAGACCTGACTCTTTTGGAATGTTTTCTTAGAAATAAGTTGATCAATTTTTTTCTGTACTTTATGCCAATGGCTGTGTCAGCATGGCTGATTTGGAGGCTAATTATGTGATTTTTATAGCTATTCTGGGAAAACATGAACATACTGGAAATAGAATGGGGGAGGATATGAGAGTGTTGACCTAAAAATGGAGACAAACCAGACTGTTAATGATTTCCATGCTGTTCAGCAGAAATCATCTCCCATGGTCTCTGTTGATAGTTTGAATCTAGGGATGACAGATTTCCAAAATATGGTTACTTAAGAAGTGATTATAGGAAATCTTCTCTTCCTGTCATTAAAAGAAAATAAATCTGGGGCCAGGCACAGTGGCTTAGTCCTGTAATCCCAGCATTTTGGGAGGCCGAGGTGGGCGGATCATGAGGTCAGGAGATCGAGACCATCCTGGCTAACCCAGTGAAACCCCGTCTCTACTAAAAATACAAAAAATTAGCCAGGCGTGGTGGTGGGCACCTGTAGTCCCAGCTACTCGGGAGGCTGAGGCAGGAGAACGGCATGAACCCAGGAGGCGGAGTTTGCAGTGAGCTGAGATCGCACCACTGCACTCCAGCCTGGGCAACAGAGCGAGACTCCATCTCAAAATAAATAAATAAATAAATAAATAAATAAATAAATAAATAAATAAATAAAATGTCTGTGGTCTACTTTAAAATAGATCATTATTGGGCTGGGCGCGGTGGCTCACGCCTGTAATCTCAGCATTTTGGGAGGCCGAGGCGGGCGGATCATGAGGTCAGGAGATCGAGACCATCCTGGCTAACACGGTGAAACCCCATCTCTATTAAAAATACAAAAAATTAGCCAGGCATGGTGGCACACGCCTGTAATCCCAGCTAATTGGGAGGCTGAGGCAGGAGAATCACTTGATCCCAGAAGGTGGGGAGCTTGCAGTGAGCCGAGATCATGCCAATGCACTCCAGCCTGGGTGATAGAGCGAGACTCTATCTCAAAAATAAATAAATAAATAAATAAATAAATCATTATTACCCAACAAACATTTTATTGACCAAATTTCTGCCTTAGTCCTTATGTGAAGGAAGTATAGTAGATTTCACATAAGAAAAATTAGTTGTAAGAACATAATTATCTCAGGCAGTCCTTCAAAATTAAATAGGAGGAAGAGGTGGAAGTTAGGTAGCGATGAGAACGGAACTATTTATGAGAGTTAAGGCATTGAAACCTTTCATTTAAGTAGCTCCTTCTCATTCCTAAATTAATATACAGGTGAAATCAGGTAAAACTGTATATCTATATCCTTTAAAATAATTTAACTCTTGAATTCATTAACAATCATTACATGTGAAAGAAAAACCAGCTCAAATTGGCTTTAACAATAAAGGTATCTATGTCATCAAAGACTCAGTTTCTCTCCATCTCTCCATTTTGCCTTGCATAATATAGGCTTTATCCTCAGAGTCTATATAGTGGCCTTCCTGGGAAGCTTTAGGGTTTTCCTGATGGTGACCACAATAAAACCAACTTTCAAGCTATACCTCAACATCTCGGAGAAAAGAGATATCTCCCCTGGCATTTTCCATAGAATAAAATGGTTTTTTTTACCTTTCTTTTCACAAGATAGCTCAATAATGTCACCTTAAATATCATTGTTCTTATCCAGTTATGCACATAGGTCTGCAACAATCACTGTGGTCAGAAGGATGTGATAAACAGATTGGCTCAAACCAGCATGGACCACATATTCTTCAACAGATGTGTGATGGACTCAGCTCTGCACTTACGCACCTCCAAGCCTTGATTATCAGACCATGTCCTTCTTCCCTAATGTTTAATTTCTCTTTGGGGGACTTTGAGGACATTCTGTCATTTGTCCTCCATCAGAACTAACACAATCCATTAAAGAGGTGCAGTAATATTGGACCTCAAAAGAAAAGCACTTGCTATTTCTATTTCTACTCTCCCAGGATGTGTCTCTTCTATATAAATTACTCACCTCAGTGATCAGCTCTGCAATACCAAGTGGTCATGGGAGAGATTGTTCTTGTAATGCCACATTTCCTCCAACGAAATTGGTAGCTATTGGCTTTTCTTTGCATAACTTTACTCTGAACATAAGTTAATAACCTACCTCTTAAAAGAAATTAGGCATGTTCACTTTTAACCTTTGTATAAATAGAAAAAAATAGGGAAAGAGAAAAGTGGATAAGTCATTACTGTACAACTAGATAAATTTTCACAAAGTGAACATACTTTGTAACCAGCACTGAAATAAAGATATAGAACATGATCACTGGCCCAGTAGTCTCCCCCTCATATATGCTCCAAGTTACTCAAACCTACCCACCAAGACTAATCAATATCCTGTCTTCTAATACTGTAGACTGGTTTTGCCTAGACTGACTTTATATAAATGGAATTACACAAAGTATCTGTTAATATCTTCCCAGTTTCTGTAGCTCAACATTATATTATTTTATACAGTTATAGTTTCTTTTATTCTTGTGTGAGAAAGAAAAATAACTGATGAATATATGAGTTCACTTAGAGAAATACACAGGAGGGCCTTCAAGTAATATAAACTTCCTCCAAAGAAGTAGCACTAAGCCTGATTCTAGAGCTCCACAGGCTGCTAGGTAGTAAGATGATAATGAGTGCAGGCCACTCTGTTCAAAGCAGATGATAATAGTTAACATTTATTAAGTGCAGCCAGAAACTGTAGTAAGTGCTTTACATGGATTATTTTATTTAATCCTTACAACCTACGATGTTTGATGTTTTATAGACTGAAGAAATTGGAGCTTTAGAGAGGGTATCAGATTTGTCTAAGGTCATGGAGCATGATACAGCTTGGATATGAATCCAGAAAGTGTTTCTGGAGCCCAAGCTCTTTGCCATAAAGCCACGCTCTTCTGTGAGATACTAAGTGACATAACACTTTCCCACCATTCAATCCAAAGTACAAATTTATCTCCACTACACTACAGATGCTACTTCACATCAGTAATAAAAATAAAAGGAAAATTGCCCTAGATGAATTTCCACTGATGTAAAAATAATGCCTGTAATTTCAAAGATGATATTTGATTAAATCAATCAACTAATTAAATAACTTATAGCCTTGATTTTTTATCCTGTAGTGGACATTTCCTCTTTCTTCCTCCTCTTAGTATACCACAATTCTCACTTCAATATCTTCCTCCACCCATTCAGTCCATGAGTATTGTTATACACTGATGGGTTTAAGCCAAACCACACATCCCATCACCTGGTCACAGGAATTAATACAGAGAGGGCACATAATCCAATTCAGGCCAATAAAACAAGAGATGTTTGCTGGAGGCTTTTGGGAAGAAAGCTTCACTATTCGCCTACTGAAGCCTCACTGAAGAGATAATCTTGATCTTTCTGATCAGTGGGACCTTTGAATGTGAGGCCTAGAATTGCAGCTGTTTTGCTAGCATAAGGGAAGTCAGCCTGAAGATGAAGCCAAGGTATGAAGGAAGGAAGAGCCAAGATAATCACTCAGGAATGAAGAGCCCTGATAAAACCATTCCTGAAATCCCCCTCCCAATGTTTCAATTTAAATATTACATAAAGTTTCAAAACTATAATACCAGAGCTATATATGATGAATTTACTCGGTTGTCACTTCCAGTAATATCTCTCAACCATCATCCACTTAACTGCCCTGCTGGTAAAGTGATACTGTCTATTTCTTCTGTAAAACATACTTACTAAGGCCCTTGTCACGCTGAACACTCATGTCTAATACTCCTCTGCTTTACACCCACACACTTATGTGCCCATCAGTTAAAGTATGTTGTCGCCAAGTCAGTTGGGTTTGCTCAAACCTGTTTACTCTATTTGAACATATTATTGTAAATATGTAATTCAAATAAAGATCTCAAAAATCAATGAAATATAATTTTAAAGTTGTTTTAATAAAAACTAAGTTAAATATTTTAGACAGGATAAGTAATAGAATCATACTATCTCTTAATCATTTTAGTGATTACTCTCATTGAATTAAGTGTTAGCCAGGCACTCCTAAAGATAGGTGAAAAAAAAAAATTACCATAATATAGGAGCTTTCTCTCAGTTTACTACACAAGTATTTTAAAGTTTCCATTCTGTTTTAAAGAAACGTAGGTGATAACTATTGTGTATATACATTATATACATATATACATGTAAAATATATATAGTAATATATAATGTAAAATATATACACGTGTATATACGTATACATGTATATATGCACATGTGTAAAATATATATACATATATACACATATATATACATATACATGTAAAAGATTTTAAAACTCCAATCATGAGAAACATGTGCAAAAAAAAAAAAAATACCATGACTCTATTTTGTAAATTTAGCATGTAAATATATCTTTTTTTTTTTGAGTTGGGTGTCTCGCCAGTCACCCAGACTGCAGTATAGTGACATGATCATGGCTTGCTGAAGTATCAAACTCTTGGGATCAATAAGTTTGATCCTCCTACCTCAGCCTCCTGAGTAGCTGGGACTACAGCTTTTTAAAAATTTTTTTAGACATGGGGTTTTGCTATGTTGCCCAGGCTGCTCTTGAACCCCTGACCTCAAGCAACCCTCCTGCCTTTGCCTTAAGTATACCTTTTTAAGTTTGAATTACATATATAATATATTAAATTTAAGGATATTCTGTAAATAAAAAGAAAAAATATTAAGAAAAGATTCTAGGTTTTTAGTCACATTGCTGATTAGCCAAGCAGCATCAGTCCTAGTTGTGTCAGGTAAGTACATTTCCACCGTTGTTCAAAAACAAGTAAGGTTGTCCAGTATACCCCTTTCTGTCCCCAGCAAGTATGTTAGGCCCAAAGTGAGATGCAGCAACAAAGTGTGGATTATTACAATTAAATCCAAGCTTATATTGAAAACAATGATGACTTACGGAGTCATGCTGTCTTTTATTATATGTCTAAGAACTGGAATGATATCTCTTTCATAATTGGTGATAAAAAATTTCTTCTCAAATAAATATTTTGTTTAGAATATGCTATTTGTGTTAAAGACTGCCATTTAAGCAGCTGGACATCAGTAAATCATTGAACTTTTAAATCATTCTTCGTGTTGTACCCTAAGGGGTCTGAGATTTTTTCCTTACCACTTTTTCAAAAAACTAAAGTAGGAGAAAAAGCCAACAAAAATGTCTCCTACACATTTACTTTTAATTATATTCAGCCTCATTTTTAGTCATTTGTTTTACCTGGAAATAATCTTTATAGTGTACTAATTTTTCCAGTATACTAAATGTTCTAATCTCAATGTAATTGTCTCATTAATATTGAACTATTAAATAGCCATACATTGGTTTGTCTGTATTTCCAAAACGGTTTCATTTAATTAATTTTTACCCTGAAAGGTAAGGGTACATATAGATAGTAACATTTACTACCATGTACAAATTGCTAAAACAGAACGCTTTTCCTTTATTGTTTTTATCATCTATTTTATGTATTTGCTGTTTCCAATTTATTTAAATAAATTAAACATTTGAGTTAAAATTTTAACTTCTGGGATAATTTTCAAAGTAACTAAGATAATATAGAATAGAATATGAAAAAAGGCAGCTCCTTTAAAGGTAACAGTATAATTTATATTCCTGTTCACATTTTTTCCTGGTTATCTAGAATTACAAATACATTTGGACTTTTTAAAAATATCATTAAAATTTGTCTTTAAAATCTATGCTTCTCAAAAGATTTATCTATGCTTCCTATTTCTACCTCTATACCTCCCATACACATTTTTCAAACTCCTAGAATCTGGTTTCTGCCCCATCACTATCATCACCAATGAGCTGTATGTCACTAAACTCAAATAATATCTTTCAGTCCTCAGATTTCTCAAAGCCTTCAACATTTGGACCAATTACACTCTCTTTCCTTGGATTTTTTGACTCCACGTTCTCCTGTGATCCTTGACCTTTCTAACCACTCCATCTGTGTCTTCTTTGCTGGCTTATTCTCTTCTACCTGGCCACTAAATGTTGGAGTTCCCTCAACGTCAGTCCTAGGCTGTCTCTTCATCTCACTCCTTACTTTGTTTCTAGGAAATTTCACATTCACACAGTGGTTTCACACAGCCTATTACACCCATCCTTACACACAGATGGATTGCAAATTTATATCTTTGGCCTGGACAAATCATCTAAGCCCCAGACCCAGTTATCCAATGTCTAATTGTGTCAGACACTGAGAAGCACTGCTTAGACCTTACGCCTTTCAACAAATGACCCATCATTCAGCTGCAAATAATGTGGTGAGCTGACAGAGCTTGACTATTGGCTTCATCGGGGTCCATCTCAGGTTTCAAGACAGTCCAACTCCTCAGGAAGGCAGTGATGGTGGAGCAAGGTTCAAGGCCTAACCATGTCCACAAAATCCAGGTCTCCTCTAACAAACAGTCTTTGCCCCACACTACCCACTGGACTTTGGGTAGTCTTTGCTCCAAACTACCCACTGGACAGAGACTTGTTGTCAGCTCTGCATCATCAACTGATGGCTCCCCTGCCCAATCCTCCTTCTTCCACTTTTCTTTCAGAAGTGTTACTCCCCAATAAACCTTTAAATTTCTAACTCCATCTCAGCATCTGCTTTCTGGAAAACTCAATATTTTGTACTAGGAGTCACCCATGAAAACCTATATGGATAGACATGGGAATGGGTACAAAGAGTAGATATCTTTTTTTAAAATTTTTTTTATTATTATACTTTAGGTTTTAGGGTACATGTGCACAATGTGCAGGTTTGTTACATATGTATCCATGTGCCATGTTGTTTTAAAATATCTTGGTAGCACATTAACAACCACTGGAAAGCACCCACTGTGGAAAAGGGACTACACAACTTAAGCAAAATGAATTGACTGATTGGTGGTAGCCAGACTCTCAGCAGCCACTCCAGTGTTAGCTAATAGCTCTAGCAACAAGTTGTCAGGGTAGTCAAGATGGAGGCTATGCATGAGTCCTACACCATAGATTCCCATGGCTACCTCTGAATGTCTTACCTGCCAACAACAGAGAGCAAAGCTGAGTCCCTAATATAGTACTAGTCTTTGAGGAGACCAACTGGCTACTTGGCAGCAAGTTGAGTATATTGGACACCTTCTATCCAGAAAGGCAAGCAATTCTTGCCATAAGAATAGATAGACACCTGTGAATTTGCTTTTTCTATCCTCAAAGACTCAACCAGAACCACTATGCCTGATCTATGGGCATAAAATCTCACACAACATAGCATCTTACCCAGGAAACCCACTTTATAGCAAAGAAAGTACAGGGATGGGACAATAAGCATGGGATATACTGGCCATATCACATAACTTGCCACCCAGAAGCTGTCGGCCAGATAACATAATGAAATGGCCTTCTCAAAGTACAGCTGAAGCATCAGCTTGTAGGCAATGTCCTTTAGAATGAGGCACCATTTTTCTAGGACACAATATATGTTTTGAGTCAGAGATCTTTACATAGTTCTGTGTCCCAAATAGAAAAGAATACAAGGGTTCAGAAACCAAGTGTGGAAAAAGAAATGGCCTCAATTTCCATTATTCCCAATGACCTACTGGGGAACTTTGAGGCTTTCCATCCTCTCAACCCTGGGCTCTGTAGGTAGCACACTCTTGCCAGGGGACACAACAAGGATCCTCTTGAACTAAAAGCCACAGACACCACCTGGGCTCTTGCACCTCTTTGTGTCTAGGGAGCAGCAGGCTTGAAGAACAGTTACTTTAGCATCACAAGTAAATGACCATAATCTGCAGCAGATGTAGAGTTCTGTGACACATTCACAGCAGGGAGGAATAAATGTTAAACTCAGGGGATCCACATAGGCGCGCCTTTTGGTTTCTCTCTCTCCAATTGTGATTATGAAGAGAGAAGTGCGGTAACCCTAGCCTGAGACGAATATGATTACCAGCAGCTCTGACCCCTCAGGAATGAGAGTCTACCACCAGGTAGCTCACGGAGAGCAGCAGAAATGCTATCTGAGGTTGCAAAATTATTCTAATAGAGAAAAGTAGTGAAAGAATTGAGTCATCAAGTGACAAGCATACTAAATTCAAAAAACCTATACTAGATGGGTCAGTATCATATTTATGTTTGCAAATAACAATTTACTTTCAGTAAAAGAGCAGCATCTTTCTCACTAAGTCTTGTTAATGTGAACTTATTTGGTTTTGTTAGATATTTTTGTATTTAATTTGTAAATTAACTTTGAGTCTGTGAATGTGTATCATCTACATACATGAGGAACTTCAACCTAGTTTTATGGTTATATTTATACAGTAACATTTGTCATCACTGGGAATTCATGAAAACTGGTTTCTTCAAAAGAGATTTATTTATAAATTACTGGGGTTTGAGAAAACACTATGCAACATTAGTACTTGAATGACTGGCCCAGTCTCCTTAAATTTTCTCTGAATCAGAATAGGGTCAGCTTGGAGCCTGAGCTAAAACAGCTCTTCAATAAAAATTACATGGCTCTGGGGGCATACATTGGAAGGCCAACAAAAGAAAAATGCAGTGGACAAATCCTAGTCTAGCTTTTGCCGTGGTGAGTTTTTCTGATCCTAGTCAAACAAAAATGATTTCTGACAATTTGTTATCATAGAATGATTGCTACTCAGCATGGAAAGTTTAACTTTTTAAACATGAACAAAATTAGATCTGTCCTTGCAGCCATCTCACATTGACTTCTTTCACATTCAAGAGTTTCATCCAACTCATTTCTGACAGCAAACCTAAGTGTGTTCTCCCATGTGACTTGGAATGTGATTATTTCAAAAATGCAAATAATACTATAATCATCAACAAGTTTTCAAATATCCTATTCAAATGGAGTATCAAATACTACCATCAAATAGTCTTTTGCGCTTAGGTTATGGGAAACTGAAGCCTAAACAATTTAAGTATGGTCATAAAAATGTCACTGAATAGCATGTCAGCAAAACCAAGCTCAATATTCTGGCAATCTAAAAACAGTATAGATTATGACACTGAAGAAACTGGGTGGGGGTCTACATAAAACAAGACAGTCACAGTGACTAGAGCAGTTGTATTTTGATTCCGATATTTCTATAGAGAAAGGCTGAATAAAAAGGAACCACCTAGGTTTATCTTATCAATATAGAATCTGGAATTTAGCAAAACTCAGAGAGGTTGCTTAAATTAAGTAAATAAACACATTAATTTCCTACTTTTTCATCCCTAACTTTGTGAGAGAAAACCCAAGCCCCAAACTTATATAGTAACTGACAGAGATCCTTGCTCAGAACAATACTTTTAATATCAAGAGGAACAAATAAACTTTAGGATCTGCAGAATAGAAGGGACAGAGGCTGTCATCAGACCTAGCTTTTTTTCCAGAAAAAGAAAACAAAGGAGCTATTTCTGGCAAACTGGTGCTGAATTCTTTTGCTAAAACAAACAAACTCGATTAATTAATTGATTAATCAGTCAATTTAATTACATTAAGATAAAAAGTAAAAAAGAAACAAAACTTGTAAAGGACACCTGTCAGGAAATCCTTTCTTTTATCTAATTTCTCATTTGTGTTCATAATATCCCTATATTTCCTGCTGATACTTTCACCCCAAAATGGAGGCAGGAAGGAGACTGTGAATGTGTGTGAATACCAGTGTGCCACTAGTATTGATGCACTTACTAGAGAGTTACATGGATGAGAAATCTGCAGAAAATGTGCTCACAACGTGGCCACAATCTGGAGGGAGATGACTAGGGAAGATTGCCTAGCTACTCATTTAGCTGCCCTCAGGATGGCATTAACCTTAGTGAATTCCTCACAGGCTCAGCTCTCAGCCTGGAAAGCTCATAAACCTGGTCTGTCAGTTCACCAGGTAGTATCTCATTAGACCAGCTCACAAAGACTGACGTATAAACGCAAACTCATGTATGCTAATTTGCAAAGGAAAGCATTTACTGCTACACAGTCTCACAGCCTACACCTTCTTTACCTATAGGAGCACTATATGAAAAGTTAAATTACAATCAAAAGGTTTCTTGGTAACCATAACCTTGGAGCGAGTATTGTCATTTTTCTGCTGTCTCTGCACCAAGGTCTCTTGTCTCGAGATACATTCCACTTTTGCCCCTGTGATCTTTCTCTTTCTGAAATTTCAGGGCTAACCAAGCTCCCATACCTTCTGGCTGACACGTTCTTTCTTTAGCTACTAAATACATTCAATCAGGTTACAGTCCAATGTTACCCGCTGGGAAGCCATTCTTCCTATTTAGAGAAGATTTTCCTATTCAATGCTGTGATCCTTTTAAAACATTAATTCTCAACAGGCAATCCAAAGTCTCTCTGAGGAGGAAGGGAGCTCACCTTCACCCCCAAATATTCACAGCACATCGTAATCTTGAATTTTAAAAAATCCTCTTTCTTTAGCCTCCCTTACATGTCTCCAAAGTGTCATTTGGATAGAATTCTGTTTTAAGCAAAACTACATTTAAAAAGGAAAGAGAAATAATTGGGAAGTGTTAGTTAGTACTTAGATGTGGGATTCAGCCAGTACTTAGATGTGGGATTTAGCCAGTTTACTTTAGCCATAGTCAGTCCCGAGACCAATAGGTCAAAAGCTCAAAAGCACACACAAGGTGAAAGTAAAGACAAGGAAACCAAGAAGAGTCAGAAACTAGAAAACAGAAGTCATGATCCATAAATAGCGAAACCCAGAACATAGAGTCAATCAGAAAACTAGTGCAGGCAAGAAGGGAAAGAGTCAGAGCAAGATTACAGCTGCCCCACTGGACAGTTCTAGGGGGCACTTTTCAGATCACCATCTATGTGAATGGTGCCTGCTGGAGTTTTGCCTGCACATGCATAGTGTTTACAGAAGGCCTGGAGAGAAGAATTAGATCAGAGGCCTAGATAGTCAGGAATAAATGAACTGAAGAGGAAGGGAAAAACAGGCAGGTCAGAAGATGTGAAGTCATTGCACTAAAAGGACTTTAAACATTCACTTTGTTTTAGGGAGCTTTACTATATTTCTGCCAAAGTGGGAAAGAAATTCCCTGAGTACAATTGGTCTATGACAGCAAATTGAAGCAGGCTACATACCCTGCTATAGTGAGGAGAGGTTGGGTGAGGAAGATGGCAAATCCCAAAAGGAAGATGTGTTTACTGTTAGGATTTCATTCCAAGGTTCACCCTTAATCTAGAGTGATGTTTCCAAACATATATTCCAATCCAGCCTGATATACTATTGAAAACAGCTTCTGTGGCCAAGAAATGTTTGAGCAATGAATACAATGTATTCCCCAGAGGGAATTTACAATTCTCAATCATTTACTATTGTTCATACATATATGGTGAATGTAGTTTATTTGAATATGGGATATCTTTTTGGTAACATTAATATTCCATGGAATACAGTTTAGGAATAGGAACTTACTATCATGTGAGATAACTATTTAATTCTTCCTCATAGAGTTGATAGTACATTTAGGTTTACAAATATACTGTATTCATAACCAGGCAAGATGAAAGAAAAGGAGATTGGGGAAATGCATCAGTAAGGAAATGGTTTGGACTGGTAACTGTTTCAGCTACAATGGCTTGATCCCATTAGGATCTCAATCTCTCTCTCTCTCTGTGTCTCTCTCTTTCTCGTGCACACACACACAGGCACACACTAAGGAATTCACTAAGCTTAATGCCATTATGAGGGGAGCTAAATAAATAGCTAGGCACCCTTCCCTAGTCATCTCCCTCCAGATTGTGGCCATATTGTGAGCACATGCATTCTGGAGATATGCAGTTCAGGGATGCTATGTGATGCTACCTACAATGCTATGAGGAACTTAAACTTTGTCTTTCTTTCACCACTCATCTTGTGGCTGCCATCCTGTGATGGTTAATTTTATAATGTGTCAAATTGACTAGGCCATGGGGTGCCCAGATTAAACATTATTTCTGGGTGCCTCTGTGAAGGTGTTTTGGGGTGAGATTAGCATTTGAACCAGTGGACTTAGTAAAGTAGATTGCCCTCCCCAATGTGAGCAGGCATCATCTAGTCTATTATGGGTCTGAATAGAACTAAGATTTATGCCATCTGCTCTCCTGGTTCTCAGGCCTTTGGTCTCATCTCTGTACAAAACTATCTCATGTACCCCATAAATATATATACCTACTATGTACCTACGAAAATTAAAAATTAAAAAATTTTAATTTTCTAAGCAGTATTTCATTGCATGAATGTACCACAATTTTTATGCATTCTCCTGTTGAAGACATTTGTGCTTTCAGCTTTGAGCTTCTATGGATAAAGCTACATAACTATTCTTATCCAAGTCTCTTTATGAAGATATATCTAAAGTTCTGTCCACTGAGAGGACCTCAGAATAGCCACATTCCAATAGTAACGGCCACACCTAGTGTCCACTTCTTTATTGGCAAATACCATTCTCTACTAAAAGAAAACCAGGCCTTCTTGGAATAATGACTGACTTAAGGTGTGGGGCAGAGAAAGTACAAAACAAGCCTGGAACAAGAGGTTTGTTTGTTTACTTATTTATTTTATAAATAACAATTTATAGAATTTTATTTCATAATCCACCAAAACCCATAACAAAATAACTAACTAAATAAATAATTCTATAGAGAATGGGATATTTGCATAATACCAAAAATTTCACCCATAAAAGTTATTATTTATATTGAGAAAACAAAGTGAAGGAAACTGGCAGAGATATCTGCACTTCCATGTTTGTTGCAGCAGTATTGTGAACATCACTAAAAACGGGTGTGGTAGGCAGAATAATGCCCACCTCTGATGTCACATCCTAATTCCCAGAACTCGTAAAGATGTTACTTTATATGGCAAAAGGAACTTTGCAGATGTGATAAATTAAGGATTTTGAGATGAGGAGACTATCCTGGATTACCAGGGCTGGATCAATGTAATCACAAGGATCCTTAAAAGTAGATAAGGAAGGCAGAAGGAGTCAGACAAGGAGATGAAATGGACACAGAGTTTGAAGTGATGTGATTTTTGGTTCTGAAGATGGAAGGGGGCCATGAGTCGAGAAATGCAGGAAGCTTATAGAAGCTAAAAAAAAAAAAAAAAAAAAAAAACGGAAGGAAACAGATTCTGCCCTGGAGCCTCTAGAAAGGATACACCTATACTGATACCTTCATTTTAACCCTGTGAATTCGTTTCAGGTTTCTGATATCCAGAAGTGGAAAATAATAAGTTTGTGTTATTTCATCCACTAAATTTGGGTTAACTTATTACAGTAGCAATAGGACATTTTTTAAAAGACAGCATAAATCAAAATATTGTGCCACCTGATAGGACACAATGCATTAAATAAGGCATTTTTTTCTATGTTATTTCTGACAAAGCCAGAGAACATAAATTTTCTCATGAGGACACATTAGTCAATTTCAAATGGGGAGATAGTTTACAAAATAACTGGCCTGTAATTTTCGTAAGTGTCAAGTTCATAAAAGTCAAGGAGAGGCTCTTCCATATTGAAGGAAACTAAAGAGACATGACAACTAAATACAACACATGATTCTGACCTGGATTCTCTTTCTATAAAAGAAATATTGGGACATCTGGTGAAATTTGAATGATATCTGAAGATCAGATGGTAGTAACGTGTTGATTACAGGTATCTAAGAAAATGTCACTGTAGGAAATAACACTTTATTCATGGATGATGGTGCATCATATCAGCAACTTATTCTCAAATGGGCTTAGAAAAATGTTCATTATACTGTACTTGCAACTTTTCTATAAATTTGATATTGGTACTATTTGAATAAAAAATAAATCAAAACTGGGTGGCGGGGGGGACCAAACTCAAGTCTTCAGAACTCTGTGTATTAGTAAACTGACTTTCAAGTGTGAATTAACTAGTCCAAGAGCAGGTAACTAGTAAATGACAAAAAGTAACATTAAATAACAGATGCAAACTTCTGGATCAGATTTATAAAGACTTTTCCCTGCAGGAGACAACTCTATTACATTATTTTGGGTCATTTTAAATTGTCCAGTTTTTCATTTCAAAGATTTCAAATGTTTCTGCCTTCAAAATCGAGTTTAAATCTAGCTTCTGATTCTATTTTCATTGTGTTGTTCAAAGCAGGCACACGTAGAGATCTTTGATCTCTTTGGGTTTAGGACATCCAAATTCAGTTCTCTAGTGGTGGGGGTGGGGGGAGATGCTAGGGGAATGAGAAATGGGAAGTTAGGGAAGATACTCTTTTTCTCCAATTTAACTCTGTGCGCTTGCCAGCATTCTTCCCTTTTTCCATTTTCTATCATTCTCCCCAAATGAAAACCCCACATCAGAGATGGGTACCAAAATATTTGGGGAAAGTAAACAGTATTGTGGGAGAAAGAGAGAACCATTACATTTCCTTCACCCCAACCTAAGAAAGTATCACAATATGGCCCATATATCATTCTATATTTTTTTCACACATTATAAAAAGTAATTCACATTATGACTTTTCCACTTGATTAAAGTGCCAGTGTTTCCACTGTATTCTCTGAATGCATTCTGCAAGATCTTCGATCTAATTTAATATCATTCCATTTTTGTCAACAGCTCATCTAAGTGCTGACAGGTCAAATAAGCATTCATTCTGTTCTCAATTATTTGAGCAATTATTAGTTAAAATTTGCCATTTGTTAGAAGTTATTTTTATTCCTTTATTTAACTATCAAATCCCTAGTCTGTGGCTTACACTGAGATAGTGTAACTTCTTATAAGTACATTTTGCTCCATGGAGCTCAATCCCATCTCTCTCCCTCCCTCTTCCATAGTCCTCTACCTTGGCCTAACACTCACTAGCTCTTGTTGCATTCTATTGCATCTCTAACCAGTTGTGAAACTCCTTGCACTCTCAAACACTTTTCCAAAAGTGTTCTTTCAGTTAAAATAACATTATCAAAATCTATCTTCCCCCGATTATATCTTTAGCCTTGAAACTTGCTATAATGGGTTATTATTTTCTCCAATTCACATAAAAAGAGGGATAAACTTTTCCCTGCTTCCCAATGCCCTTTAGTTGTCCTCATGCCATTTCCTCTTTTTGCCAGCCATGCCTTAGGCCATCTGCTCCTTATACGTGTATGGCCTGGCTCACAAGGCCACATGGTCTATATACTAACTAGATCTATATGATCCAGGCTAAATAAAGGCCTATGACTATGATACAATGTCATGATAACTCTGAATATGCCCAAATTTTATTAGTGTAGCATACCACTGCTACCTTGATTACTGGATTTCATTTTCCCTTTGTAAAATTTTCCAACAGTTATTTCATACATGCCTACCATTTACCCTGCCTGTACAGTTACTGCACTGTCTTCCATATTCTTCCATTTGTCCTTCTCTAGTTCTCTCCAGGTGATATAGACTGCCCTTGAAGTTGCCCAAAGTGACACTATTTTTCAATTTCTACCTATGAAGTTCCTTTTTTTGCTAATTCATTTTTATTTTTCCAAACTTGTCCCCACCCCAAGTAGTCCCCAGGGTCTATTGTTGCCATCTTTATGTCCATGAGTGCCCAATATTTAGCTCTCACTTATAAGTGAGAGCGTGCAGCATTTGGTTTTCTGTTCCTATGTAATTCACATAGGGTAATGGCCTCCAGCTGCATCCATGTTGCTGCAAAGGACATTATTTCATTCTTTTTTTATGGCTGTGTACTATTTCATGGTTTATATGTTCCATATTCTCTTTATCTGATCCACCAATAATGGGCACCTAGGTTGATTCCATGTCTTTACTATTTTGAATAGTGCTGCGATACACATATGAGTGGATGTGTCTTTTTCATAGAATAATTTATTTTCTTTTGGATATATATCCAGTAATGGGATTCCTGGGTTAAATGTTAGTTCTGTTTTAAATTCTTGGAGAAATCTCCAAACTGCTTTCCACAGTAGCTGAACTAATTTATATTACCACCAACAGTGTATAAGTGTTCTGTTTTTTCCACAGCCTTGCCAGCATCTCTTGTTTTTTGACTTTTTAATAACAGCCATTCTGGGATAGCTGGCAAGCCACATGCAGAAGAATAAAACTGGAGCTCTACCTTTCACCATACACTAAAATTAACTCAAGATGGATTAAAGATTTAAATGTAACACCTCAAACTATAAGAATCCTAAAAGAAAACCTAGGAAACAATATTCTGGACATTGGCCTTGGGAAAGAATTTATGACTAAGTCCCCAAAAACAATTGCAACAAAAACAAAAATTAACCAGTTAGACCTAACTAAAGAGCTTTACACAGCAAAAGAAATTATCAACAAAGTAAGAAGACAAGATACAGAATGGGAAAAAATATCTGCAAACTATGCATCCAGCAAAAATCAACTATCCAGAATATATAAGGCCCTTAAACAATTCAACAGACAAAAACCAAATAATCCCATTAAGAACTGGGCAAAAGACATGAACAGGCACTTTTCAAAAGAAGGCATATAAGCAGCTAATGAACATAAAACAATGCTCAACATCATTAATCATCAAATAAATGCAACTCAAATGAGATACCATCTCACACTCATCAGAATGCCTATTTGAAGTTTCTAGGAGAAAAATTGTAGGGCTCAAGAGATGTGGTCAGGGAACCCTTCATTACATTTGTAACCTACTAAATTCCAACACTGTCCTACCTTCAATTATTATTTTACCCTCAGGTTTAGATTCTTCTCTCTAATTTTGGACACTATTATCTTTTGACTTCAACATCTATCCTAATTCATTTAATATTATGGACTCATATCTTAACCACCAAAACTATTCTCAGCTTCTATCAACCAACACAGCCATATCATAAAAACTTCCTTCTAAAGTATACTTTCTCCATTGCGAAAATCTGAAATTCTGAGTTTCAGCTCACTGTCCCTTCTCTTCAACTCTATTCCATCCTCATGCTCTGCTCCCCAAGGGACTTTATGTTCAAGTAGAACATTTAATTACGGATAAAAAGATCCCAACTTTGAAACCAAATTATTTTTCCCTTGCCTAATGTTTTTATTAAACTGAGATCTTCAAGGGCAGAAACCATACATTTTATTATTCATCATTATATCTATCCTTCATTCTTTGACAAATGATTAGCACATATAGAAACTCATAAATGTTTGATGAGTGAATGGTCACTCCTGAATTATTAAATATTGTACATTATTGTCAGGCTTGCAGATATCTTTCATAATGAGTAGAACTGGGAGAGGTGGAGGCAAAGGAGGGACAATAACCAAATTCTTTCTCAAAAATGTTCCCTCTTTGCCCTTCCTCCATGAGATATATTTATATTATTAAACAAATCTAGAGCCATAGCACCTGAATATCTTATGTGTAAACTATTGCATGATCAGTATTAATCAAAGAGGGAATTCAGAGTACAGAAAAGATTAGTTGGTAGAAATAAAATGAGGTAAGTCAGTAAATTCAAGAGAAAAGATACATGCCAGTGAGATCCTGGGGAGAAAAAGACAAAACAATGTTGAAAGTAGAGTAGTGTAGGATTTTTTTTTTTTTGCAACCATGCTAATATATTACAAAGCTGGAAAAAATTGAGCAAAAAAACAAAAAAAGTTGTATTATATTATAACACAATGTATATGATAAACATCTATGAACTTATACTGATATAAATGATTGAATACATTAATAAATGGGAAAGAATAACTAAATCTCCCATGTAGAATAATTCCTAATAATTTATGTAGATACTCTACCCTAAAGATGGAAGGTGTAAAATAACTCTCTAATCCTTAAGTGTGGGCTAAGAATAGAGACTTCCTTCCAAAAAGTACACAAAATGAGTGCAAATGTGTAACTGTATAGTAGAGAACAAAATTTCCTCAGCAGGTGATCAAGATTCACATTAACTGTGGGAAGTCATGTGAATAGTGTGTACCTTTGATACAATGCAATGAAAATGGCAATTTAGCTCTGTGGTCTTCCTCCCAAAAACCTATAATCTAAGTCTAATCATAAGAAAAACATCAGACAAATTCCAGTCGAGGTGCATCCTAAAAAATATCCAACCAGTACTCCTCAAAACAGTCAAAGTCACCAAAAACAAAGTCTAAAAAACTGTCACAGCCGAGAAGAGTCTACGTAGACGTGACAATTAAATGTAATATGTCACCCTGATGATATCCTAGAACAAAAAATGAACATTAGATAAAAACTAAAGAAATATGAATAAAGTATAGACTTCAGTTAATAATACTGTATCAATATTGGTTCATTAATTGCAACAAATATACCATACTAATGTAAGATGTTAATAATAAGGAATACCTCGCATGGGGGATATAGGGACTCTTTGCACTGTCTTCTCCATTTTTCTGTAACTCTAAAACTGTTCTGTAAATCAAGTCTGTTTTTTTAAAGACCTTTTTTGGTTACATCTAAGGTTGGTCTCTAAGTTTGTGCCCTTCCTTCCTCACTGCATACCAATTAAAAGTCCAAATTTCTTAGCTTAGTATCCAAGGACCTAGAAGATTGCAAAACATTGTCCCTTGATAATTTGCAGCTCTCCTTATCAAGCAGTGAAAGCTTTTCTTTCAACTTTTGTATGTGGTCTTGGTCAACGACTTGCTAGTATAAAACAACTAGTGGCTTGGAAAGTGCTTGAACACTGAGTCCATTCTTATGCTCTTGGAACATTGCTGCTATATGAACAAGACCAAGCTAGACAACTGAAATGATGTTATGGAGGGAAACTAAGTCATACTAGTCATCAACCTGTCAGCTACACATGTTAATGAGGTCATCCAATCCCAGTTGATCCTCTAGCTGACTCCAACTGCATGGGTAAACCCAGGTAAAACAGCACAAGAACTGACCAACTGCTGACAGCCCCAACTGCCCACCATTTGGTAATGAACTAATAATTGTTCTAATACACTAAAAGTTGAGGTGTTTTGTTATGCAGCAAAGCAGCAAAGGTTAACTAATATACCTCTCCATTACTTTATCCCACCCAAGTCACATTTCCAATGTTGTTTTCCAGAATTCTCCTATGTCCCACCTAAACTGCATGATGTTTTTATTCCATAGAAATGCTTTGCACTTTCCGGAATATTTAGTTATGAAATTTCCCTCTGCCTGAAGTGCCTTTATTCTCAAATCTCTACTAAAGGAAATGTCACTCATCTTCCCCTTCTACAGAAAGTAATATATAAATATAAGAAAGAGGAGAAAACTTGGTTCACCAGATTTCCTCTTAGAAAGAGCATTGTATTCTTAAGAAATGATGGGTGAGAGGCTGAAGAAAATGGTATTGATTAGGATGTAGACTCACCTGCAGAAACAGAGACCCAAACTATAAATTGATTAAACAGAATAGAAGTTTACTTCTTTCTTGTGTAACAGGACGTAGTCAACCAAAGATAGGCATGAGGATTTGACAGTGTCAATCTATCTTCTTGCTTCACTATTCCTGTTGGCCTTATCTACACAGTTCCAGATGACTCATTACCACCACATGCCAGGCAGAAGGAAAGGGTCAAGGTGAAAAGGAGGGTGTGCTCATTCCTTTAGGGAAAAAGACAGACATTGTACTTCAGTTCTGCTTGCATCACATTGGCCATGGTCATATAATTATACCTCGTTGCACAGAAGGCTGGGGAATATATTGTTATCTTGGCACTCAAATATTCTACTATTACTATAGAAGAAAGGAGGAATGAAAATAAGGCTCAATACAGTCACCAGCACAAGGAAGATCAAGTATATCAGCCTACTAAAATGCTATATAAAGGGCAAGAAGACAAATTGGCTTTGTTCCTGAGAGGTAGAAGAGTACGAAAGACAAAAAGGAAGCCACGGGAATGATAGAAGGCTATGATTCCTCTCAGAAACTTTTAACTCTATTATGAATTTCTTTTCCAAAATCTTGGAATGAGAACCCTGACGGAAACTGGTAAAGAAACTCAATTTTTTAAGGTAAAATAAAGTACTATATTCCTGAATGCAAAAATTAGAGGAAGAGAGAGCCATGATAGTATGAAACCCTGATAACATACAGAAGACTGTGGAAAGCTTTGAGTGTAACTGGACTTTGGAATTGGACATTAAGAAAACCTTACACTGATTTCATGAAATAGGAGATAGGAGGCCTTGCTGACGTCTGAGTACCAACAGTTTCTTTTAAAATCTGTAACATTTAAACAAACAAGGGTGCTAAAAGCAGAATTAAGCATAAATGAAAAAAAAACATGGTTTCTTTAAAAATAATCAGTGTAGAGTTCCTAATCATGCTACATATAGCAATCATAAAGTTGGCAATTTTAGAGAGCTTTAGTTAGACTTAACATAGTGTTAGTTTTAGCTACTGGAAATAGAGATGAAGTATGAATCACTTTCCTAACTGAAATGTAGGCTAAATGTAACTATCACAGATTTTAAGAATGCCACCTAAATTTCTTCTCAACCACATTTTGTGTACTGACACTAAGACATCAGTAAAGGAAACAGGATGAATTTCCAGTCTTCCCAAAAGAGGCCAAATGGACTATATAGCTTATAATGTTAGTGCAAACTACACAACAGATGGACAACTGTGCACTTCTGACAGATTGAGGCATGCCTGATTACAAAATAATTCATTGCTGAAGAGGCCTCGTTACCAGTAGAAGCTCTCATGGAGAAAGTTTAGTCAGAAACAAATAAATATTAAGTCATCAGGAAAACTTAGGTAAGCTTTGATGTTTCATTATTCATAGAAAGTGAACTTTCAGATGTTAACCACGTATAACACAGGCAGTCATCTTAGAAGAAATTGCTGTTGATCAATTAGTCCACTCCTTCCTATATAAGCTGTGGAAGAATAGAAGTTTAAAATATCTGGTCAACTGATGTTCTATACAGAACATCATTGTGTCCTATTTTGAACTACTGGTGGGAACTTCAGATTTCTGCCCGGATACTCAGGTAATGTCTATGTTACTAATTACTGACATATAGAATTCAGGTAATTTTGATAACTATTTTACTTTGTTGCAATATAATAAATACGGGAATGTCTATTACACTGACAAACACATTTCTTTTCTGCACACACTATGACTTGCAAGTGCTTGTGTCCATTATATATTAAAATATGTTGAAAGTAATAAGCAACAAATTCAGCTTCTAACATGTAACATTTGCAAAATCCTCATCTTTTTAATCCTTTAATCTCTTGTGAGCAGGCTCAACATCTCTGAATTTTGCCCTATAACCACTTCTGATCTTGTCTCTATCACTTGGAAAGGACTGAGGTAAATGCTCCATTTCCAGCCCTTTTGACACTCAGGGGCATCTCTATAGTCTTTAGAATACCCTCAGCTGTGCTGCTTGTCTCCTAAGAATACTGGAAATTTCCAAGTACGTGTTTCTGCCAATCTGCATTTCCTATGTTGCAGTGTTGTAAACTGGAACTCTAGTCCTGGTTATCCATTCCGTTTCTCCCAAATCTCAAAATCTTTTGTAAAGAAAAATAACATAATGAATTATGACATATATACATATTTTGTGCAAACTTGTAACTACGTAAAACCAAATACGACTTAATATAAATGATACGTGTCAAATATTTCTTTAGCATAATAGTATCTTTGAGCTATTAATTGGTTGCTACTTCTTCCTGCACATTCTTGTACCCATTATGCTTCCCCCATGTAAAGGCAGCTTTGATACTTTCTATACTGAGAGAGAACATATATATGAACTAGAACAAATAAATATTTAATGGATTGTTATAAATTTATATGAGCCAATAATATTGAAATCCAGAGCTTTTGATCTTTAAGAGCCAGGAATTATGGAGAAAAAATGGACTTGGAGAGTCTAAAACCTTTCATTTGAAAACTAAAAGAAGGGCATAGATTACCTAGATCAGAGTTTATATCATAAACCAGAGCACAGGAAGACTGCTGATGACATAAGGGCAGTTTTTCCAACCAAAACAAAATGAAACTTTTGACAAACTTACAAGTACCAGTAGGCACCTGAGAAAAGCCCCCCATATGATACTCCCTTCTTGGAGTCAAAATCCTAGGGTGGCAGGGGAGAAAATAATAGAAACCCCATATTTTGGGGAAATCTCAGAAAGAAGGAATTACTTTCTGGTTTTTCAGAGTTCAGTCCAGAAGATTCTATGTTCTGGTTAGCTAGTGCTAGGAAAAAAACGACCTTGAAACATAATGGCTTAAGACAACAATCATCATTTTATTATTATTCATAGTTTCTGTGAACCAGGATTTTGGGAAAGGCTGGGATAAACTTCTGGGTGTCTCATGCTTTTGCAGTGAGATGATGGCTGGATCTGCAACAGTGGATGGAGGGTGTCCCCAAATCCCTTCGAAAGGTAGAGTCTCATCTCTGTTCCCTTGGGTGTCTGCTGGCCTTAGTGACTCACTTCTTTTTTTTTTTCATTGAGACGGAGTCTCACTCTGTCGCCGAGGCTGGAGTACAGTGGAACAATCTCGGCTCACTGCAACCTCCGCCTCCTGGGTCCAAGCGGTTCTCCTGCCTCAGCCTCCTGAGTAGCTGGGATTACAGATGCCTGCCACCACACCCAACTAATTTTTGTATTTTTAGTAGAGACGGGGTTTCACCACATTGATCAGGCTGGTCTTGAACTCCTGGCCTCAAGGGATCACACAGCCTCGGCCTCCCAAACTGCTGGGACTACAGGCGTGAGCACTGTGCCCGGCCAGTGACTCACTTCTAATGAATAGAATAAAGTCAAAGTGACAATATGAACTTCTGAAACCACAAAAGGCATTGCAGCTTCCTCCTTGCTGTCATTCTTAGATCACTTGCTCTCTCAGGAAAGCTGGCTGCCATGTTGTGAGGACACTCAAGCAGCCCTATAGAAAGGCCCATGTGATGAGGAATTAAGGCCTTCAGCCAGTTGCCAGGGATGATGCCTCTCATCAATAGCCATGTGAATGAGCCATCTTGGAACTGGATCTTCTCATCTCGGTCAAGCCTTCAGATGACTGCAACCTCAGCTGACATCTTGATTGTAACCTCGAAGAAGTCCCTAAGCAAATCAGACAGACACACCACTCTTGAATTCCTGATTCACAAAAATTGAGCTCAATAAACTCTGTGGTAAGCCACTACATTTTGGGGCAATTTGATATTACTATGAGGCGACAGGTAACTAATATGGAGGAGAGGCTGGAGCAGCTAATGGCTCTCCACTCATTCGCCTCTTTTCATATAGTCTCAGGCCTCTCTGTATGGCTTTTCTGCATGGGCTAGTTTGGCCTTCCTCCTAGTATAGCAGCTGGACTATTTACATAATGGCTGATAGGTCTTTTATGACCTATTTTCAGAAGTCACATAGCGCCACTTCCTGCATATTCACTTCATTAAAATTGCCACAAAAGCTTTCCAGTTTCAAGAGGAAGGAGTCATATACCACCACCTGTCACTGAGGGGAGTGTCAGAGTCACATTATATAAAAAGGTTGTTGGATGGGAGATACTGCTGTAGCCGTCTTTGAAAAAATATGACCTGCTACATTGCAAGCCTTATAGGGAAGTTCCATAAGGAATAGGGCATTTGAGTAGTAGATTATTAGTTATAAATTTAGGAGTCATCAGTGTATAGAGGGCAATTGAAGCCATTGGAGTGGATGATATTACTTAGGGAAAGAGGATAGAATAAGAAAGAGACATGGGCTTAGGGGTCACCGTGAGGAACTCTAAAATTTAAAAATCAGGCCAGCAAAAAAGTGTTTAAAGAAGTAGGAGGAATTCCAATGTACTGTATCAGAAAGTCTAAAAAATGCATTTTCAAAGAAGGAAGAAGTGGTTATTTCAGGAGCAAATGTTGCTGACAAATTAAGTAAAATGATCATAGAAAATTGTTCATTGGATCTAGCAGTGTGGAGGTCACTAATGATCTTCATGGCATGTTATGAGCAGAAATCAGACTATAGTGGTTGAAAACATATAAAAGGAAGTAAGCGTAGTTCTGTGGGGAGATGAGATCAAAAGCACAAAAGGAGGAATTAGCCTTGAATAAGAGAAGGAACATCTCTAGGATCAGAGGGAAGGAATTTAGAATGAGCACAGATGAACGCATGGGGATGGAGGCAGGCTATTGAGGGAGTTTATGCTTAAAAGTCTCTGTAAAGGTCATTTATTTATAGAGAATTAAAAGGAACATCCATCAGGGTGTGAGAAGCACTCTGAAAGCTCATTACAGGGTGAAAAACAGTTACATTCCTTGCAAACCTGTAGTGTATGATCCATGACTTCTAAGATTTCATTGGAATTGAATTTCATTTTTTACTTGTTTAAACAACAATAAAAAGAAAAACAATCAACCATTTTTCTATTTAAATTTTCAAATAAATAAAGGATTTAAGAATATCACACTGTAACACCAAGTGAATATGAGAACGGTAAGAAAACCCTGGTCACTTGTTGCATGCTACCATCAGTTGTAAGCCATTTACCCAAGAGAAATCTAAAATCCTTCATTCGATTTATTACTTTATCAAAAATATTGTTGCGGTAAAGACAGATAAGAAAGCCCTAAAAGTAAAAGGCTTCAGATTTATTTTCAGTGTTACCCATAGCAGGAGACGGATTTCTTATATTGTACTATATTTACTGTGACCTTTTCAAATAACAGTTATTTATAACATTATGTACGAGACGTTGTTGTATCACATATTTCTCTAGCAATTGGTCTACAATGGTAAAGTACCATGGATTCCTTCCCAGAGGAGATTCTTGTGAAAATTTATCACAGGCTCAAGATCAAGAGTGTTCTCAGAGAATGATTCCATGGCAGACAGCTGTTCGGCAAAAGAATAGAAAAAAAAAAAAAGATTCCAGCATCATATGAAAATAGACTTCTGTTCAACAAAAAACAGAGCTTATCCAACAGAGATAGAGAAAGGAGTTTCACCTTATTTCAGAAAATGACTGCAATAGCCTTGTCTTGCTACACCAGGTTGAATTAACATAGGCCAAAAGTTCTACATAAATGTATATTTCTGGTTAAGAAATGTAAATAAACACAGAAAACAAGACATTAGAGATACTGTGACTGCTGAATTCACATGTCTTCCTTATCCTAGGTTTGCTAAAATAGATATAATACTACTGAAATTACAAAATATGATTATATATAATGTTATTTTCAAGTCTAAACAGCCCATAGAAACCCTCCTTTCCTAATCCTATTAGCCCCGATTTTATTAAATTACAAATTATATATTATATGACTTCGCCTCTGCCCACTTAAGATGCAGTCACTATAACAAAAGTACTATGCTATGGAATTTAATTTGATACAGTTATATTTACTACAACTTACTACAATGTAATTCTTAAATTAGGTATTAAAAGACTGGGTTGATATTTCAGGTAATTTTAGAGGAGAAATAACATGTTTGGCAGCGTTTTCTGTTGGTTCAGATCTTAACTCTTAACAACTTCAGGTCCAGAAAGACCTCTACATTGCCCGTGTTTATGTACATACATTGTATGTCTATTAAAGGGATTCAGAGAACACCAGCCAAAGGAGATTCAAGAGGACATATGTGTTTCTCTTGTGCATAAAACACTTTGCCTAGAAAGATGAAAACAGAAATTTCCAAGAAGAAACACATTGACCCATCTTTTCTAATACTAGTAATTTAGCTTAATCTGATGATACCAAGTGATTTTGTCATAGGATCCTTTGGGAGTCACGTCGCCAGCCGGAAACCTCTGTGGCCGGCAGCACCTCTGCTTAACTTTCACTCGCACCCGCTGGGCTCCTTCTGCCCACTTGGCCTGGCAGACTGCCCTCGCCTCGCACTACCAGCCTTGATCCCAATGCCTGAGGATGGCAAGCCAGGCGTGAAGCGGTGAGGGGTGTGGGAGTGAGCGAGCGTGAGGTCCGGCCACTGCACACGGATAGGCACACTGGATGCTGCAGGGAGGCAGGCCGCTCCAGGCATCAGCACAGGCACCTGCTCCACGCGAGAGGCTGCAGCTGGACCAGGCATACTTCAAGCGGCTTCCACTGTGGGCACCGGAGTCTGGACGAAGGGAACATGGTGGCACCTGAAAACTTGGGAGTCACCAGCAACTGCAGAGCCCCCCAAGGGCGGGGGGTGGGGGTCATGCTACAGCTCTCTTTCCCACTGCCTGCAGCTCAGGGAACCAGGGCGGGGACATGTTTCAGCTCACTCAGTCCCGCTGCCTCACTCCAGCCCACCACTCCTGGGATGGCTCAACCCCACCACTGCTTCCCATCACGTGGGGCAGCTGCCCAACACCGGCAGATGGCGGGAGGGCTATAGTGTTACAGCTCTGGCTCAGGGAATCCCAAGGTCTGGGCCTCCAAAAGAGTCGCTGCTCTTCACTCCCCTAGTCCAGCAAGTGGGAGTGTGTCATCGCCCACTGCTCAGTGAGCCAGCCAGGAAAGCGTTATAGCCCTTTTCATGCCCTCTCTTCTGCAGGTCATGAGTTCTTGTCCCGCATCCAGGAAAAATGAGGTTATGTGGATAATCAAGAGGGTGAGCAAGGCAGAGAAGAGTTTCATTGAGTGACAGACAGCTCTTGGCAGAGAAGAGACCCAAGTGGGTAGCTTCTACCTGCAGGCAGGTAGTGTTGACTGGTGGATGAGTCCAGGGTTTTTATGGGCTCAGAATGGAGGAAGTGTGTGTTAACTGGCCCATGGGTGGGAGGAAGTGCGTGCTGATTGGTCCATGAGTGGGCCTGGGAAAAGCACCATTTGATTCATTGAAAGGCATTAAGAAAGTTCTCACTCTGGGTACTGGATTCTACTTGGAACTGGCGGCCCAGTTTTCAGGCTTCAGGCTGTCTTTGGCTTGAAGGTCAGGTTTCACCGGGACCTGTCCCATCCGCCGAGGAATTTGTCTGCCTCCTGCTGCTATCAATTTGATTCATATTTTGTTTTCATCCCTTATTGTTAATTATAAGCAAGTTTTATAGGCAGTTGCCAGTAATTTAGTGAGTACTTTACCCAAAAAAGTTTGGCACAAAGATGCACTATACTACTATAATGTAAGCTCCTCCATTAGAATATATGTTCCTGGAGAGCAGGGATCTTGTCTCTCTTGTTCTCCATCATATTTCCTGTGCCTAAAATAGTGCTCAGCCCAAAGCAGGTGCTCAGGAAGAGCTGCTGAATGAAGTGACCGAGTGTATCACAAATGTGCTAACTCCTGAAAGTTATAAACATTATCGGAGTTCCTTGTTTCTTCCTCTTTCAGTGCATATTCTGTGCAAAGGAATTAAATGTACAGTGAATAGAAGGGAAGGGGATTAATCTACAAGTCTTTTAATTCTAGAGAGCTTTCTCGTATTTTGATTTCAAAGCAGAATCCTTATCCCTTTAGCTTTATTACTGTTGAGGCTTGTCCTTGGTCTGCCACAGCATATCATTAGCAATGAAGGCCCCAAAATTTCTATCTACTGTTGCAGTTACTACTTGGGAAAGAAAAAACAAACAAACAAACAAAACTCCTGCTGAACAATAGGGACATCTGCTGGCTAAAATGACAAGCTTCTATTCTTAAAATACCGCATCTAAAAAAAAAAAAAAAAAAAAAATACCGCATCTATATGCACAAGACTTGGGCAATAAGGTTTAGAGTAACATCAAATATGTGATGTGTTAAAATAACTTCTTTCCACTTGAAAAATAGGTAACGTGTTTGTTTTAGTCCAGAATTGTCCAAGTAGCAACACTATTTGGAAAAATACTGTGTGATCGCCAGTAGTCAGATGTTCTTGCCAAAGAATAGAAATGGCTAGCTTCCAAGTCTTATGGCTTAAGACAATTATCTTTAATATCAACAAACATTTAAATGTCTGCTAAGTTAAGGTATTGTGCCATATATTAGCAAATCAACGCTGATGGCAAAGGAGTAAGATGGCCCATTTCTGCTATGTCTGGGCATGCACTGAGCTCTAGTCTTAGAGGAATAGGAATACTATTCAGTCTTAAAAAAGAAGAAAATTCTGCAATATGCAACAACATGGATGAACCTTGAGGACATTATGCCAAGTGAAATAAACCAGTCACAGAAATACAAATACTACATGATTTCACTTACGTTAAGTATCTAAAATAGTCTAATTTTTAGAATCAGAGTGGAATGGTGGTTTACCAGGGGCTGGGGAGAGGGGATGGGGAGTTAGTAATCAGTGGGGATAAAGTTTCAAGTAAGATGAATAAGCCCTAGAGATCTGCTGTACAACATTGTACCCATAGTCAATGATAATGTTTTATACACTTAAAACTTTATTAAGAGGGCAGATGTCATGTTGTGTTCTTACCACAATAAAGTTTTTTGAGAAATTCAGCTAACATTTTCAAGGGACAGGCTATCACCTGGCAGTGCTGTGCTTTCACCATTTTATAAACATTTTACAAGCCAGTTGCTTTCTGCAAATATGCTTTCATGCACTAGCTGGACAAATGCTTTCCCACCTTGCACACCCTACTATGCTTGTTTATTCTTAACTTTCTGCTTAAGTATCTTCTCAGAAAGGCCTACTCTGAACTCTTTATGTAAAAGTTCACTTTCAGAGCACCCAAGTTGTATCTCTCTCAGGACTTACAAAACATGGCAATTATTGCTTAGTTAACTAATACATTGTCCCTCTCTCTTCCATGCTAGATTATAAAGGAACAGGTCTTTGAGTCTGGGTCTGGATATTATCCTGTTTTAGTGAAGTATCTGAACTGTTTTATTTTGTTTTGCACACCAAAATTACAAAGACAGAGCAAAAATTTTTATCCTTATTGGCTAGGAGTATTGGAAGTCTTAGCTCTCCATTCCCTTGATAAGGAAACACTTTTTTTGGCTAGTATCCTATCAATAGGTCTCAACAAAGATTTACCACAAAAGAAGAAAAAAGTGAAGTGGATATAGAGAGGTGGTCACCAGGCTGAGGTATTAAAAGGATTGTAGAGATGAGACACATAGGCAAAATGCAAGGTGGGAAAAGGATTGTAAGATGGAGTGTCATAAGGCCCAGAGGGAAGCCTACAGGAAGAATCTGAGACAGGAGATCACCTGGTAAAGCCTGGTGTGTGGGCTTAACTGGGACAGTTTATTCGTTCCTCCACTAGCACAGCAATCCCCATCAGCTGGAAGGCCCTACAGTGTATACCCATCAGCTATATTAACAGGACTCAGAGACGATGTAGAAAGAAAATTACTCAGTAATTGTATTTTTTTTTTACTTTGAACAAAAGCTTATAAACATCTTTTTTTTTCTGAATTAGCACAAGATGATCATGAAACAACAGAACCTGCTTCTTAGTATTTGAAATACTTTATATTAATATATCAACCTGTCATAAAAGGCAATTTCATCATCAATCACTGATGAGGTTCACAAAAGTGTTATAAACATCTGGAGTCCAACAAAGTCAATTTTAACTAGCAAATGCAGTAAATACCATAGCTATGCTATAAATACTTTCATAATTATTGTTTAGGATAGAAATACTTCTAATGATTTTTCTACAAAATGTTTAATTCCTAAATAGGTAAATCCTTGGATAATATTTGAAATCTCATCCATTCCCTAGGTACACATTGACTAAGTAATGAGGTACGGATAACATAGAAGTATAACTGCAGAAAATTGCTCTAGGAACCAAGTTGTGTTATGGATCGTCTTTACATTGATTATTCAAGCTAAAGGGATAGAGATGTTATTATATTTTTAATTATGCATTAAGCTAATATTAAAATACATTTGTCATCCCCAAATAAATACCAACTGACTTGGGAAAAGGTAGTTATAAAAGAAACTCAACCAGAAAGGGAGAATTTAGTTATGAGGATGCACTTGACTTTTTTGGGGGAATTAGCAGCGTGCAGGCTGACCTAAAATTTAGCAGAAGAGAATGGACAGCCCGACTATAATTTATTTATCACTATTTTATGCCTTAGCGAAAATAATCTTATATGGTTATGTCTTATGAAAAATATGGCTCATTAGGAACCACCTTCTAATCAATGTTAAATGTCAACAATTTTGCATATGTAATTATTATTTTATTAGAACGGCTCTTTGAGTAGTTGTATTGCTTTCCTGGCTTTAAGGTTTATTAGTTACCATTTTTAATGCTTAATACACGTCAGATTTTATGCAAATTACGCTGTCTACAATATTCTGGAAGGTAGATCTTATTACTCCTATTTTTCTAAAGTAAACAAAGCTAAAAGAGGTGAAGTGCCCTATCCACTACTAAGAAATGGAGCCAAGATTCACACTCAGGTCTGACTGCCTGAGTCCACAGCACAATACTATTCTGCCTCACAGTTTTGCTTACATAAACATCATTATATACTTATTAAAAAATGAAATGATACACGGCTTAACTCCAATAGAATGCAGAGTGCCACAAATTAGTAATAAAGTTATCAACACAAGAAAATGCTGCTTCTGAGATTTATTTTTGAAAATTAGTCAAACATGTCGATCCTCCAGTAAAGTAAAGCAAAGCAAAGCATTTGTAAACTGGTTGTAATCATTTGTTTTCGTTACGAAAGTACTGCCAAAGTGTATTTTGTGAGCTGCAACCGGGTAGTTCAGAACACAGGCTTTGGAGCTGAGGCTTCAATTCTAATTCCACCGCCAACTTGGGAGCCCTTGGACACATTCCTTCACTGCTCTTTGGTTCCTGTGTAAAATGAGATTCATTTGTAGTAATTGTAGCGATGCACTTAGCACTTATGAACATTAAATGAGTTTAACACACGTAAAACATTTACTTGTCACATAAGCACTCAAAGAATGCTGGCTCACATTACAGAACCCAAAGGCTTATTTATCCTTTTCGTTTATAAGGGTATTAAAACGCATTTTCGATTTAGGATGGGTTTATACGGCTGCAAACCCAAGGAGCATCTGTACTTTTAAGAGGAACTGGGCACAGCAAAACAGCATCTTCCTAGTCTAACAGTGAGACTACACTTACAGGGGACACATTTCATCAAGAACGACTTAACACGCCCAGACATCTCATATTAAGCCCCTGCGGCAAGGCAAATCAAGTATGAAGACACACACTCCCTGTTTTCTTCAGTACTGAGATGACTGGTTCCCTCCGTTCCACACCGCGGCTCCCTCGGCTGGGAGCCACAGGGAACTATGAAAATCGGCACGCTGGGCCTAAGTGTCCCCAGAACCAGAGGAACCACAGTTGCGTCATAGCAGAAGGACCTCTTTTACAGCATCAGCAGTGGGATAGTCAGTGCTGAGTTTTCCCGGCAGGACAGCCGACAACCACCGCCACAGACCAGTACCAACATTCCAACCCAGGATTTTTTTTCGCGCGCCGACACAGCCGGAAGTGACGCGTACAGCCAGCACGCGGGGCCGCCAGCGGGACAGACGAGCGGGAGGGGCAGCGTGCGGGGAGCTGGGGGCGGGGCGCGGCCGCAGCTCCGTTTCCGGTGGCTTGTCGCGCTCGCTCACTCCAGCTGCAGCCACTCTCGCCCGTGGCTGCTTCCTCCATCCTGGTATTTTTTGGAGCCTCCATCCTGGTTCTTCCAAAGTGCCCGGACCCAAAACAGGAAGTAAGTGCGATGGAACCTTCAGGTCCCAACCACCGCCAGGGCCGCTCCGCCCAGTGGAGCCTGTCCGGCCCCCTTGCTGCCCGCTAGCTCCCGCCGGCTGGCGCAAGCTGTCGGCGCCGGGGCACTGCGGGCGGGGTCGGAGCCTGGCCTTCCTGACGTTGCAGCTGCCGTCCCCGCACGTTCCGGCCAGGGCCTCCCTCTTAGGGCCGGGCGGCGCCCGTGGCTCAGGCTGCAGAGTAGGGAAGCGAGCGGCTGCCAAGGCACAGCAGCGATCCGGCGGGGGCGGAAAATGGCGGCGGCTTCGGAGGCGCTAAATGGCGCCGGGACCCCTGGGGGGTGGGGTGGGCCAGGAGGTTGAGTAGAGAACTGGGCCAGGAGTGGAGACAGTAAGGAAGCCCTACTTGTTTTCTCGTGGTGTTCTTTTTTTCGTTTTTATTTTTGTTACGTTTTTGTTTCGGTTTTGTCCAGCGTAGGAGAGGTAGGCTTGGGTGGGGTTGAGAGAGTGGGGGTGGGTCTCGACCCAACTTCCCCCCCTTTGCTTTTTTGTTCTTTTCCCTCGTTTGCGCTTTAGATTCTTCTGTAATTTTGCGGGGGTTCAGCCTTGATCGGCGATTCACGGCCCAGACATAGAGAATCGGGATAGCTGGCCGAACCGTCTCTGTCAGTCTGAGTCTCTTTAAAGAAGGGATGTGGGCTGGGGCGCGGGGACAGAGTCGTGGTGGAGCACGGAAAATGCGTCTGTAAAGTAGTAATTACCCTATTGTGCCGAGTTCCGAGAAAGTTGTTAAAATTGTTAAGTCCACTTTGTTCTCTAAAATGGACTTCGCTTTGAGAATTTCTTCAGGGAGTTATGTAGAATGTTTTACCACAATGTCCAGAGCAGATTTGAGAGAAGTGGCCAAGTGCCCTTCTGTGCAATTGAATGATAGAGCATATGTCTTTATATAAAATATTCGGTGTAGATAAGGAAAAGGATAATAGTATACAGTATGAGTCAGGACTCCTCCCTTTCATTGAATTTGTGTAGTTGCTTTTTTCGCAACTCAGTTCATCTTTGTGTACCTCTTTTTAATGTACACGGATTTGATTATGTGTGCCTCCTTTCTGACAGTCGAGGCTGCATGTTGGGACGTCCTACAAAATGCATATTCTGTGGAATTATTTTTTAATATGACATGTCTTAAGCTTAAAGTGATGCCATTTGGAAAATTTTAAATTATACCTGTATTTTTAATTCGTGGGAGAAAACCATTTGTAGCTTTTAAGCTCCAAATACGAGAATATTCTTCCATTATATTGAAAGTATTACAAAATCTGTTTTTTTCAGTTAAGGGTTTTCATATTTTTTCATTACTTCAAATTTCTTTAAGCTGGTTTTGAATTTATATTTCAAATAGCTTTCTGAGGATTACTGTCTTTTAATAATTTGAATAATTTGCCATCACTTTAACATTTAAAGAATGACTATGGCGATACACCGAAATCTTATCTTTTTGCCCTTATGGTGTACTTAGAGACAGGATTTCATGTATTTGGTTAGGATTTAGAAATTCTGTTAAGATTTAGAGAAAAAAGGTTAAAGCTACATTCCTTAACGTTACAAAACCTGTCATGCTGAGAGAATCCAATTTGGTGTGAGAATAATTTTTTTCTTCCATACAGAAAGCACAAAAACCAGCCTGATTGTATCTGGAAAAAACCATCATGTTATAGGTGTGAAAAATACATTTCATGATTTGTGGTGATTTTTATCTCATTTTAACTCCCAATATTAGGTGCTTCTGTATGCCACCGAACAAGCTAATTTTTTTTCTTACTATTTTAGTTGATAGGCTCACCCCAAAATATGCTTTTTGGGACTGATTTAGCACCTGCATATTCTGCGTGAATCTCTTTAATTGGTTGCAGTTGAGCTAATGGTGGAACCAAAATGCTATTGCCCTGTCTTCATCAACATTTAATCAGTAAGTACTGGGCATTGCATCTTTCCTAGAGCTTTAAGTTCATACTTTGCAGTTATATGAATATATTATTTTATGTAAACATTTTTCTGAGTGTTCAGGTTTTAGTAGTATTTTGAGGGGAAGAAATCAAAGTTTGGGCGTTATGACTTGAGCTTTGAAAACAGCATGGCTGGGAAATGTTTACTGGTGGAGAATCATATCAAAAGTAGGTAGCTGTCCTCTAGTCCTTTTTTTAGAGATCTCTTTTTTCAGTGCTTTAGTTATCTCATTACACCTCAGGGGTGCTTTAAAGGTGGGGAGATAGTGTATGTATTTTATAAGGTTAGTTTGATATCACTAGTTAGTATTTAAATAACAACAAAAAACTTACCTTTACCTCCTCCGCAAAAAATCTTACCTTTCTATTAGCCTCATTTATCTCTCCAACATCTATAGACTCTAATTTTTATTAATGGTGTAATAAACTTACATGTCCTGAAAATAACATCTCATTATTTTAAACAGTTGCCTTTGCCGTGCTTCATTAAGTGCATTGGCTTAAATTAACACCTGTGAGGATGAATGCGATAATGTGAAACAAGTGCCTGGCACATAGATGTTAAAATATTGAGGGAGCTTAGAAGTGTTTTTGAAAGTATTGACGTCTTGCATCACTTGTATTAAACACACATCTGTCTGTTGCAAAGACATCAAAAGCTTAGGAACAAAGTTTAGGGAGGGTTCATTCTACTTATTTTTATATCATATATAGAGACTGCATATTTAACACTGAGGTGTTGTTCTGCCTTTCCAAAATGGACTTTTCCATTTTAATAGTCCATTTTTTTTCTTACCACCATCATATTTTTCCTGTATGAAAGGATTTCCTAGGAATTGATATACTTTTAAATGCTTTGCAGTTTCAGCTCCTTTATGTCTCCAAATGATACAAGAAGACCCGAGAAAGTGGTAAACTAAATGATTTTTATTAAAGTAATTGCCAAATATTAAAGATAAAATATGGATAGTTACCAAATGTATGTGGCATCTGTCTGCTTTCATGTCATTTCTCCGTTTATCTTGATGGTGCTTTCATTTTGTGAAGAAAATTCCTGTAATAGAAATCACAAATAGATTTTGTGTTTGCTTTGATTCTATAAAGGTAGATAAGTTTAAAAGGAGGAACGTGGTTAGGTCTCCCCCGCCCCACCACCCAAGTTTGTAGAAAGATAATCCATTCCATGACTGAATACTAGAAATAAGTTGTCAGGGAAAAGCACACTGGAGAGCTCATTATGAACAGTTTAATTTTCTATCATTTCATATATTTGAATGTCATTTTGATTTTGTACACTGTTAGGTCATTCTTCCAAGCACCAGTGGTCAAAGTTGATTCGTTCACTTCCCATCAGGTGTTATGTATCAGAAATGCTCATTAGGTTTATTTTAGTGCCGGTGTATATTTTAGTATCTAATGAGTAAATGTGCTTTAAAAATTAACTTCACTGTAAATCACAGGTGTCTGGTGATACTGTATATTTCCATGTAAAGAGCCTCTGATGGTGCCTTGTAGAAAAGTACTCAGTTTTGAATGGATGAAATCTTTCAAGTGTAGCCAATAACACATTATAAGCTCCTGAACCATGCATGAAGTGAAAAATAACATTTTTGCTTTTTGAATAAACAATATAGTTTTACTGTCAAACCAGATATGAAATGCTGCACCTTAAAATGATCCTTGCTATCAAGTAATCCTCCTTACTCAAGTAATAATGACTTTGTTTTCAGTAGTTGGTAATTTTTTTTTTTTTTTTTTGAGACGGAGTCTCGCTCTGTCGCCCAGGCTGGAGTGCAGTGGCACAGTCTCGGCTCACTGCAAGCTCCGCCTCCCAGGTTCACGCCATTCTCCTGCCTCAGCCTCTCCGAGTAGCTGGGACTACAGGCGCCCGCCACCACGCCCGGCTAATTTTTTGTATTTTTAGTAGAGACGGGGTTTCACCGTGGTCTGGATCTCCTGACCTCGTGATCCGCCCGCCTCGGCCTCCCAAAGTGCTGGGATTACAAGCGTGAGCCACCGCGCCCGGCAATAGTTGGTAATTGAAATCAACATAAAGCCTGCTAGAATAGACTCCACTAACAGCTCTATTGACATTTTTATGATATATAGTCATATTTTACCATCTTAAAACCAAGCCATAGTAAACATTAATTAGGTACCTTAATTGAATATGCCTTATGTTCATTTATGGCTCTGCTTCTCAAACTTTTCCACAAAGTATATGGAGGAACAAATTCCATGGGGCCTGGCATCATAGTCCAAAACATTCTTCTTCAAGTGTGTAGTGTTCCTATTCGTATCTTGAATAAAGTTTGTACTTATGAAGATGTTATGCTTATTCTATGACCTTACCTCTTGTCTGACAGCCCTCTGTGTACCCATGTTTAGGGTGTATGAATTTGTTACCTATTATCTTCACTAAGATTTCCTACTTAGACTTTCATTATTTCAAAATAAAAATATCTTAAAATTTATCTTCCAAATTCCTTAGATGTTACTAAGCAAATTCTCTTTTAAGTAGTTTTTAAAGCATTAGTTATACAATGATAGAGTAATAGTCCATTCGGAGTTTTATAATAACATAGCCACAAAAACAAATGTTCAGTAATAGGTACGAATTAGATAAATTTAGATCTATGTGCCCATTCAAAATGTAGAGTAGTAATGATACTGGAAAATGCTCCTGATACAGTAAGTACAAAAAAGATGTGACAGTATGATCTTAATATTGTGAAAACAGTAAAAGATAGGCATGCTGATACATGGGTAGAAGATTTGCAAATCACACAAAGAATATAAATTATTTTTATTATACTGTACTGGGTCAGGAGAAAAAAACATCTGAAAACTGTCCTTACTGCCTTATTGGTTGAACTATGCCAGAGACTGTTTCTCAGCCAGTGTTTCTCAGTCTTTAACTCACCTAATAAAATTGTGGTGCTATATGTTCTGTAGCTTGCAAGATTTCACAGTATAAAGTGAGTATATTAAAATAGGGAATGTTTTATATCATGTGGTCTCATCCAATGTTCCATTTTAGAATCACAGCTGCAAGCATCTAGGGTCAGCAAATGTTGGTTCCTGTGCTTCTCATGATTGCCACTAATAGCATCTAAACTCTTTCATACTTGTATCAGTACTGTACTTGGAAATGAGTATACATCTGTTTACAGAATTAGCCCCCAAAACTGGGAAGAAAGGTGACTTTATTCCTTGATTCTGGTTTTTAGAAGATATTCAACACTTAAATGCCCAGAAAAATCAGGACGATAGGTAGACTCAGTTGATGGAAATACCAGTCTAAGATAACCCATTGGATAAGAACTTTACATCAATACTGAAAGGAAGAATAGCATGAATAACGCATTTCCTTAATTGAATTCTATATTAAATAACAGATCCGAGAGTTATTTCTTTATGCTTATCCCTTTTTGTACTTCCAGGTTGTAGTATATTAAATAGGGTCATCTTTTTCATTGGGAGCTATAAGGTTATATTATAATGAAGACACAACTCCATTATAAGAGTTTTGTACCACACTTAAGGTTGTGTGCTTTTTTTTTTTTAAGCCACCAAAATGGTTTTATTTTTGTCATTGACAATATGTAC
Organism: Hylobates moloch; assembly: GCF_009828535.3. Classification (NCBI taxonomy): domain Eukaryota; kingdom Metazoa; phylum Chordata; class Mammalia; order Primates; family Hylobatidae; genus Hylobates; species Hylobates moloch. The sequence continues at coordinate 173,438,417 of NW_026652276.1, read as the reverse complement.
AAACCTGCAATTGTATAATTGTTTTGTTTGGTTTTTAAAATACTAAGTACACTTTAAAAGTATGTTTTAAGAAATATGATGCATTAAAGCAGTTCACTGTAAACATAATTCCCAATGTACTTTCCTGCCTTGTTTTATGCATAAATAACAATCTAAGTAGTCATAAATGAAACTATCAACTTTCGTGGCCCAGAAGTATATACAAATTTTGAAGTTTGGCAGAAGGTGTTCTGTATGGTTTTATAAATTAAAACACACAGCATTTATAGTGATTATTAATGAAATGACTTATCCCAAGTCCTTATTGTATCCCAACCTGTTCTGTCAATAATAAACCTTCCAATGTACTTGGTAAAGATGCCATATGTTTAAAAACTCAATGATTAAAATAATTCTGAAAGGTAATTTAAATAGTACTCAGTCTTATTAAAACCACTTCAGCTTGTCTGAAAAAATGCTAAGGAGTGAATTCTGTACCATTATTTAAATGGCATCTAACAAAATCTAAAATTTAAGGAGCAAATCAAATACATTTTAGTCTTGCAAAAAAACTTCATTGAGATTGTTACAGGAACAGAATGCTATCCTGAGTTTTCTAAAATTTATTCTTGAGTTATCAATGAGTTAAAACTTTGAGTTATAATAATTTTAGAAAGCCATAATTCTTGATGCAGAACATGATTAGTTTTTAATGACCAGAAATTTTTCTTCAGAAAGCATTAAATAACTGTTGAAACATACCACCTATCTAGTGATTTATCAAGTAATCAATCAACATTTATTAAGTACACATTTAAATTTTATGTAATAAAAAACGAATTTTGTACATTTCACTGTATTTCATTTTATACTTTTTTTAGGTCTTCATTTATAGGGTATAAAACTTAGAAAACATTCTTAACCAATATCTTCCTTAGAGTTAAATGATTCAAACTACAAGTAATGCTAAGCTAAGCACTGTCGTTAATACTGAAACCTAAGTTTCTAAAAGTTGTATTTTTCAATCAATACAAAAATGATCTGGTTCACTGTTAACTGCCTGACAAACTTTTAAAAACTTTGTTAAACAGCAGATTACAAGAAATGTTTCCCCTGTTCTTCTAAAAAACAAGATTATGAGATACATAATCTAAATAAAAATTTACAGATGGTGGCGGAAATCCTGTCAACTTTGAGCCCAGTGTAGCAAATTCCATAGTTATGCATAAATAATTCAAAATTAAAGTTTTTAATGGAAATGTCAATAAGGCGTATAACTACATTTGTCAGGCACATGATAGACTAGAAAATTAAAGCTACCAAAGGTATAAATAACAGCAAAGCCAAAACATTAGGGCTGTTTAAACACATCTGATAGTCTTTCTGTAAGCCACTCTCCACTGATAAAGCTATGGATAAAACTTAATTCCTTGCACAGCTTTCTAATAACTGATGATAAAGCTGAATTCCTTGTTCATAAAGCTGTACACCAATAGACAGAATTTTCATATCCAAAAATCTTGAAATCTCAAGCAGATTGTCCATGGTCTTCCTAACTGCATTTAGATTTGCTGCTACTCTCAGGTATTTTTTTCTTTAATGTACTAAGGGTATCGTGCTATTTAAAGATACTCAGCAAATGATGAAAACATGCAAAAATGCCACTTCATTTAAAATGGCTGTTAAAATTGTGTTTTTCTTCTATATCTTCTCGTTTTTAGTGTAAAAATAGTACATATGGTATAACCCATTACAAAGAAGGAAAATTGAAAAGAGCTGATGTGCAGTCATGTGTTGCTTAATGACAGAGTTCTGAGAGATGCAGTTTGGGTTGATTTCATGTGAGCATCATAGAAAATGCACAGACCTGTACAGCGTGTTACTGTATTGAATACAATTTTAACACAATGGCAAGTATTTGTGTATCTAAACATATCTAAATATAGAAAAGGTACAGTAAAAATATACTGGTATAATCAATCTTTCAGGCTTACCATATATGCACGTTTGATTGTTGACCAAAATGTTATGTGTTACATGACTGTCTTTATTTTGCTCCAAAAAGGACCAAAAAAGTGATAGCAGAGTTGGCGATTTTCTTATTTCCCAGATAAACCAAATGGGGAGGGATTCCAAAAGTTAACCATAGGTTCATGTATAATGAATTGGAATAAAGGCACTACATTACTAAACTTTCTACCCTACTATCACAATTTGATTTATTCACCAATGTTTCTCAGTCCAACATCAGAATACAGATGTATTCTATGTAACAACTGTCTTGATTGCACTTGGTCCTTTTGTTCTAATTTGAAAGCTAAACTTCGTGATAAAAGTATCTGTGGTTTGTCATTTCTTTTCTTTTTTTTTTTTTTTGACGAAGTCTCACTCTTGTCCTCCAGGCTGGAGTGCAATGGTGCGATCTTGGCTCACTGCAACCTCCGCCTCCCGGGTTCAAATGATTCTCCTGCCTCAGCCTCCCAAGTAGCCGGGATTACAGGCTCCTGCCACCACACCCGGCTAATTTTTGTATTTTTAGTAGAGACAGGGTTTCGAACTCCTGACCTCAGGTGATCCACCTGCCTTCTTAGTTAACACCTCTTAGGTTTTCTCCTGCATCTCTCTAGCTGGTCCTTCTCATTCTCCTTTGCTTGACTCCCCAAATTTAGTAGAGTGCTCTAGACTGTAATCTAGGCTGTCTTCTCTAATCTCTTTAAGAAATCTTTAAAAACAATGTGTATGCCAGTAAGATTTATAGGTCTAATCCTGGCCTGTTGAACTCTCGTTTTATATATTTAACTCTCAGTTTGACATCTTCATTTAGATGCCTTATATCTTATTAGTATTAATACTAATATTAATAAAAATAACCTACCTTTTGAATCTTGAACTGTGTGTGTTACCCATTAAAAGTGAAACTAGGTCAGTTTCTTAAATATTAATAAATGTACTGACCACATAGCTCAGAATATAGGGGAAAAAAGTCAAGAACATATTTAAGATGACAGGGGACCAGGCGCTCCCTACACTTTGGGAGGCCGAGGCAAGTGGATTACCTGAGGTCAGGAGTTCGAGACCAGCCTGGCCAACATGGTGAAACCCCATCTCTACTAAAAAAATACCAAAAAATTAGCCGGGCCTGGTGGCACACACCTGTAGTCTCAGCTACTCGGGAGGCTGAGGCAGGAGAATCACTTGAACCTGGGAGGTGGAGGTTGCAGTGAGCCAAGATCATGCCACTGCACTACAGCCTGGGCAACAGAGCGAGCCTCCATCTCAAAAACCACAAAAAAAAGATGACAGCATAAAAACAAAACAAGTGATTGTATCCCCAGTACCTGCATATAGTAGAGGTAATATATTTGGATATATTTGTTGATTGAACAAATAAGCTTGTTAATTTTCAAAGTAGCATAGAATCATTCACTAATCTCTAACGTGAGTTGCAGAACTTTAAAAAAGGAGCCAGGATTCCTGTTCTTTTTCTCAACATTGTGGATTAACTTGGGTCCTGAAATGATATCATTAAAATGCTAAACCTGTGACCATTTTGCACCTATAAAATAAGCATCGTACTTTTTGCTTTGAAGTTTTTAAAAAATAACTATTGGCAAGATTACCAAGAGTAGAGTTTGCATCTCAATGGTTGGGATATAAATTTGTGCAACTTTTTGGGAAAATATATTGCAGTGTGATTGAAGAGTTCTAAATTTTGTCATATCCTTTGATTTAACAATTTTTATTTACAAATATTCAAGGAAATAGTGTAAAAATATGTTTTTCAGTATGGTTTAAGGAAATTAAAAATTGAGAACAACATAAATGTCCAGTAACAGATAACTGTTAAATAATGTCACACTTTTTATTGCAGCATAAGTTTTATTTTTTGCTTTTCTATTTTTTGAGACAGGTTCTCGCTCTCACCCAGACTGCAGCCTTGATCTCCTGGCTGCAGCCATCCTCCCACCTCAGCCTCCAGAGTAGCTGACATTATAGGCTTACACCACCACACCTGGCTAATTTTTTATATTTTTCTGGAGACTAGATCTCACTATCTCAGGCTGGTCTCAAACTCCTGAGCTTAAGTGATCTTCCTCCTAATTACAAGGGTTTGTAATCCCAATTACTGGGTTTATAATCCCAATTACTGGGATTACAAGGGTGAGCCACTATGCCTGGTGCAGTGTAAGTTTTAAGTAAACTTTTGTTAAATGCCTACCTTGGTCTCCTTCGCACTTTTCAATCTGAGCAAATTCTAAAAAGCAGGATATAAAATTGCACAATACACTATAATCACAGACACACATACACCGGGAGATGAGATTAGAAGGAACTACACCAAAGAGTATGAAAAATCATTGTTTGGGAAGTTTATGGATGATTTTAGCCTTTCTTTTTTTCTTTACATTTCTTTCCCCCATCTTTTGCAGTAGGTATTACTAAAAAGCCAGCCTTTAAAAAATTAATGGATTCGGAAATGATAACAACATGAAATCTAATAGCTTAATGTTTCTCCAGCAGGATCTGTACCTTTTTCACTGAAAATGCAAAGAGGATCTAATTAGAATGCCACAAAAATTAGAATTTTAATCCCTAATTTTTACTGAAACGTCCCCTTGAACCTCAAATCTTGTGCTTTTTTTTTTTTTTTAAGCTCTTTGGTTGGCTTTTGAGGATAAAGATGAGAAGCTTATTGAAGGAAACCTTTAAAAACCATTTCACATAAAGTTTCACACTGCTTTCAAGAGCTTGTAATTTGTCTTTTCTGGCCTAATTGTTTAAGGTTTTTTTTTTTCCCCCCCACAGATTCCTAGATAGGGTTGTTCACTTGTCATCTTAAAAGGGTTTTCTGGATGAATAGGTTATTATATAATTTTTAATGCTTTAAGGTAAAACATAAAGAGAGGTGTTAATAATTATAAAGAACTATAGTTACTAATAATATTTATGGTACTGTATTGATTGATATACACATCATGTTACATAATGGTACCATGGTCTACAGTTCATAGAACCACCAGCATAGCTGAGCCTGTTTTTTTGTTTTTTTCAGAGAACATTTGTCTGCCTGATGAGAGCCACTTGGGTTAAGAAACTGCCTGTGAATAGTCATCATTTCTGTCCTTTCTTTATTGGGGAATACTTTTAGAGGCCAATTTCCAAAAATTCTACTTAAAAAAGAATTCTGGTTTTGTCTTACTCTTCTAGATGAGATACCACAGAGGCTTGAGCCTAGACTCATCAGCATACTGCTATACTATTCGTTTGTTTTTATTAAGCCTTATTGTGTGTAATGCTGTTACTTTTTCAGAGTGTTGCAGAGATAGGAACATGGGAGAGAAACAATCTGGATAACATGAAAGTGATGCTGGTGGTTAAGGGAAGGCAACTTGATTCTGTGGGAAGGGCTGTAGCTGATCCATCTGTTGTCTAGGTAAGTCTGCTTTTGTTGCAAGGATCTCACATGATTTGCAAATTTGCCAAAACTAGATCATGATTTCCATTTACCTTTATTTTGGGAGTGGCATGATTACTATTGTAAAATGAATGATTTCCTTTTCAAATAGTAATTTGTATAGTAAAATTTTAATGAATTGTTGGATCTTCACCATGTAAATGTTAATATATTTAAGTTTTTGTGCCAAAGGAAAAAACATTCACTTCAGTGGTAAATATATGAATGGACTAATACCTTGTGTATAGGAGCCAGAGAGAGCCAGGTGTGTTGGCACATACCTGTACCCAGCTATTCGGATGGCTAAGACAGGAGTGTCACTTGAGCTCAGGAGTTCAAGGCTCTAGTGCACTTAAGATTGTGCCTGTGAATAGCCTTTGCACTCCAGCCTGGGCAACAATGAAGACCCCTTCTCTAAAAAAAAAAAAAAAAAGAAAAAAGCTTAACAAACATTGAGTAATTATATCAGGGTTTATGTCCTCTGTATTATTTAGTTGGTAAAATATACGTGCCAAAAGTGAGTATTGAGGCAAGAACCTCCTTAAACCTTATAAGGTATTTCTGAAGACTTCAACCAGGCTATTGGTTATAGTTTCATACCTTTCCCCCCACTAGCCATGAGGTACTATATTCTGAAACTAGTTATTCCATCTGTCTGAACAAGAGGAAAATAATATTTGTGTAAAATAGCAGGTAAGGATACTTTGAACAATGTTCAAAGTTACCTGTTTCAAAAGAAGGACTAACTCATCTCTTAAAATTACAATATTTTGAAAAGAACACAGGAAGAATTATTTAGTGTTCCTGTTTTTCAGATAATAGAGCTTGAATACCTGTAAAAAAAAATGTTTTGGAAAAATAATTCTTAAGGTAAAAGTTTTGATGAATCTACTGCTTAAAAAGAAGTTAAGCATCTACAAAGCTGTCCATAAAAACAAAATTAAAAAGTGGGGAGAGTTTTGCTGATAAGACAGATTCTCTTTTGTTGGATGTTGCAAAAACGTTTTTTAAAGTATTACAAATGTTGTAGGTTTTTAAAATTTATCAGAGCAAACAGATTCTTTCAGATATCTAATTCTAAATAATGGGTATAAATTTGTGAAAGGCAGTTTTTGAAATCTGAACTCTCATTGCAGTTTTACATGAAGAATACTGTAGGCAGATACCCAAATAAATGTGTGTGGTATTTCAGGGGATTATAAGGGAATACTTCATATTTGGGAATAATTTTTGAAATCCTGATCTGGAATCTGTTCTTGTACAGATTTGAGTATGAGCACAGTGGAAGAGGATTCTGACACAGTAACAGTAGAAACTGTGAACTCTGTGACTTTGACTCAGGACACAGAAGGGAATCTCATTCTTCACTGCCCTCAGAATGGTAGGAGAACTTGCTGACATATAATTCTGACTCTCTGAATTTATGAATTCCTGTCACTTTTGACCCCTATTGCCCAAATAGGGGTCTAGGTGCCTATGAGTTTAGGCTGCACAGTAGAAGAGGAGATTATCTCTTTAACATAAATGTTAGTTTTTGTCAATCTTGTTGCTATGTTATAAATAGGATCTGTTGAGCCCCCAAAGGTAATGATGGAATAACTATAATGTATACTTCTTTTTTTATACTAATTGGTACCAGCAGCATATTTAATACATTAGAAAACGTAGAATTATTCCTCAATGCAAGTAGACTTTTTTGATAGAAACTGTGTTAAAGAATTGTACGCAGTCATTTGAATATGACTTAATATGCTGATCTACAATGAATTAAGATTCAATAGCCTTCCAGCTGATAATTTTGTTGTTACTCCTCTATTTGCTCATTATTTATGTCATTTATTTATTGTGCTCTTAAGTTCACCTTTACCCAACCTAGGTTCTGTCTTCTCACTCTGTACATAATTCATAGGTTATTTAATTCAAACAGGATTTTAAGTAGCACCTACCTATAAAGATGACTCAGACTCTGTCTTTATACAGAATTCTCTGTGCTTCTCATAGGCATCTTAAGTTTCATACATCCCAAACAATCCTTACATGTACTTCCTAAACCTAGTTCTCTTTTTTCCTTTCTCTGTGAATTTCATTACTTAGTGTCCAGATCATGAATGTGGTTGGGAATAAATTATTTCTCTCATCGCCTGCATCGTTTCATTTGAAGACTTCTTGATAGTATTATGTTTTTTAAATCCATTGCATCCTGTTTCAAGCCCTCCTTTCTTAGTTCAGTTTCTCATTTCTCAGTTCAGTTTCTCATTTCTCATCTAGGTAGCTCTAATAGCCTTTTAACCGGTGTCCTACCTATAATTCATCTTTCAAGCAGCTGATGAAATTGTTTCTGATACATTTAATAGCATAAAGCTTCCCAAGGTTTTTAGAATATAGTACAGGTTCTTTAATTTGGCCCATAGGCCTCCAGTCATTTCTGCTTTCCTCATAGTCTTACCTCCTGCCACATTTCATATACCTGTGTTACAGCAGATCACACTATCTTTATTTTCCTAACATACCTATACCTTAAGCTTCTCATACTTCCATGTCACTGCACATATTGCTTCTACTGCCAAGAGAGATAGCAGTTTTCCCCAGGCTTCCCTTCTCCTTCAAGTTTAAGACACCACCTTCAGGAGTTGAATACTGCAATAGGCATAGAAAGGCAGTGTCCTTTTGAATCCTGTTTGCACAACTAGGTTTAGTTAAATGAGCAAATTGGTAAGAAAATTTTTTTAATAGGTAAGAAAATTGTAGAGCCATTATTAGAGATTTTGTTTTCCCTCATTGGTTTGAAATTTTTGTTTGTTTGTTTTCTTCCATTAGAAGCGGATGAAATAGACTCAGAAGATAGTATTGAACCTCCACATAAAAGGCTTTGTTTGTCCTCTGAGGATGATCAGAGTATTGATGATTCTACTCCTTGCATATCAGTTGTTGCACTTCCACGTAAGTCACTACGTATTAAGAGCCATAGAGTTCCCTTTTAAAATCAAAGTTTAGCTTCCAAGACATTCAGTTGGCATTTCTAGATAGACTTGGACTTACTGCTTTTTTCTTCATTTAGTCAAAACACCTCTTTTTAGCTAACAATAAACAATAAATACTAGGTGCCAGGCATATTGTTAATACTTTTACGTATATTGCCTACTTTAATCTTCCCAACCTTTTTTTTGTCAATTGCCCCACAAGGAGCCTTTTTAGACTTTTTTCCTGATAGTACTTTTCATGAAAAGTACAATATATCCTCAAAAATTGCTTGTATTTCTTAATGTACTGTCTGTATGTCCTTGCTTTGTTCATAAAGATAATAAAATTGTCACATGCATTTCCCCCCACCCCAAGAACCATGTTTGCCCTCATTGAGAAGAAAGCATGCTTTACAATAGGTACTAATATTGTTATTCCTATTTTATAAGTCAGGAAACTGAGACACAGAAAATTATAATAACTTGGCTAAGAGCATATCTAGGCATTCTGGTTCCTGTAGTACATACTCTTAACCCCAATGCCATATTGCCTCTACAGTATGCTATATGACAACATGAAAGTTAGAAGCCTAATTAGTTTATTCTTACCGAGAAAGTTCTTAATGTATTTCTATTTCAAGATCATTTAGAGTAGACTGGCTTCTATAGGAGGTGTAATATTTCAAGTGCACTACTGTTGGCACAAGACAGCATACCAACTGCAACATTAGGTTGTATTTCTGATTTGCTTAGCAAAGAGTATGGAGTGTTCAGGAAGATTCTGGAGTAGATGCTTTAGTCCATGGCAATGGGGATGGAACACATGGCTGTTGGCACTCTTAGCACAAAGGAGGGTTTTGCCATAGCTGAGAACTTTGATTTTACACTCAGCACCAGGCAAAATCACATCTTCATCTTTTGAAAAAGCAAGACTAGGTTTTCAGCATGGAAAATCATATCTTAACAAGTAGATATGTACTCTGAATTTAGAGTTAATTGCTTGCTAAATTGAACAGAAAAACTTTTAGTTTATTATAAGACTTAATTGAAAAAGAGTGTTAATATTGCTTCCAGTTGTGGTATAAACTGGAAGCATAACATTTCTAATTAAATATTCTTTCCTCTTGATGATTCCTATTTTTTTTTAAGTCTTTCCTAATTTGACTATCATTATGTTGTGATTCAATTCTAAAACTTAATTGGCCTATCTATACAGATGTAATCCTAAATATTTTCTAAGCTAGAATTTTCAAGTGGCTATTTTGATATAAATTGACTTCAACCAATTCATTTTATTAAAGTGCAATGCCTTGTTCATGATTGTAGGTTCAAACTACACTTGGTATTAGTTTTATTTTATGGTGGTAAACCAAATCCTTCATGGCGCTGTTCACTTAGCTTCAGATAATAGAGGTATGTTGACATGAAAGCACATGAGCTGCTTAATGTTGGGTCATAGCATCATCACATATGGAAGACACACTGGAGCCTAATATTTAGCAATAAGACTGATAAAGTTTATCTGTCTGGATCGTAAAAATCCTCACAGCATCAGCCTAACTCTCATATTAATCATTCTAACTCACCACTTCTTTTTGTAGTCATCTGCCACTACATTTATCCCATTCCCTATTTATAGTTGTAACTATATAGTGATTACCATATTCGTCTAGATGATTCTTTCAGTATCTTAGCCTCTTATTTCTTTTGTTCTCCATTTATTACTCCCTTGACCACTCTTACCTATTACTAGAGTCCATTCGTGATCTATTTCAGACTGTTTTCCTACCACTACTTCTGTCTTTCCAGCTCACTTCCTGTAGGACTCTAACTCCTGTAGTCTTTTGCCACACTGGGCCCCATTGATCCTATTACGTTTTCATTGTTTCTTCTCTACTTGTTTCCGTTCTTTCCTTTTTACCCTGTTTTATGGTTAATCATTATAATTACTGTCTTGCATTCACCAAGTCCTTTTTTTCTCTCACTTATTTGGTGAAATCATAACTGTCTAAATCTGTCTTTGCCTGTTTATGTCTGTACCAGTGCAGCTAATTGAAAAGTATTAGAGAAAAATGGCACAAGCAGGCTCACTATTCTCACTCTAACTCCTGATTATTAACCTTAAGTGGGCTCATAATGCTGTCCACCAGTAATGACAGCTCTCTAGTGTTCTTTTTCCCACTCTGAGATGACTATTTCATTTGTCCCGAAACTTGCAAATACCTTTTCCACCTTTTTACTCTGAGCTGATAACCCTACTCCCTCTTCACAAAGAAAATGGAAGTAACCAGAAAATAATTTCTGCAAATTCCCACTACCACAAATACATACCTACCTGCATCTATGTCCATCCATATATTTGTTGTCCTATCTTAGGCCTACCCTTCCATTTACTTGATTTCATCCCCTTTACCTACTCAAGGACATTGTTCCAATAATTATTTTGTCTCTTCTGTATCACCAGTTTTTCTTCTACTGAGTCATTCCCACAGTATCGCAAACATACTGATATTTTTCTTTAAAATAAAAAGTCCCTGGTCAGTCGTGGTGGCTCTTGCCTATAATCCCAGCACTTTGCGGGGCAGAGGCGGGCAGTTTGCTTGAGCCCAGGGGTTTGAGACCAGCCTAGGCAACAAGGCAAAACTCTGTCTCTACAAAGAATAGAAAAATTAGCCGGGTGTGGTGGTGTACGCCTGTAATCTCAGCTACTAGGGAGGCTGAGGTGGAAGAATTGCTTGAGCCTGGGAGGTTGAGGCTGCAGTAAGCTGTGAGTGTGCCACAACACTCCGGCCTGGGCAACAGAACAAGCTCCTGTCAAAAAAATAAATAAAAAGTTCCTTTAGCTCACTTTTGGTTCTTACTCAATTTTCCTCCTTGCCTTTAGAGCAGAATACCTTAAAAATTTTCTATATTTGCCTTCATTTCCTTTCCCCATTTTTCCTTAAACTTACTCCAATCAAGCTTTCACCCCTTAACTAAACTGTTTTTCCCAGCTCTCCAAAGACCTTGTTGTTGCCAAATTGAATGGTCACTTTTTTAGTGTTTGCCTTACTTGATCTGTCGGCAACTTTTGACAATATTTATTACTCCCTCCTCCCTGAAACGTTTTCACTTGGCCTGTAGAAAACATTCCTCTGGTTTTCTTTCTGTTTTTCTGTCTATTTCTTCTCAGTCTCTACTGCTGACTTTTCCATGTCACCAGAACCTCTAAATGTGGAGCACCCCAGGACTAAGTACTTTAGACTGCTTCTTTGTTTTCTTTACTCACTTTTTAGGTGATCTCAACTCAAGGTTTTAAATACTATCTGGTGTTAACTACCAGATTTATTCCAGACCAGACTTCTCATTCTCTAAATATTTAGCAGTTGTCTAAAACTATTGTGTTTAAAGTAGAGGTTCTATAACTTCCTGAATCCTTAAATTTGCTTCTTTTACAGTCTTCTACTAATTAGTAGCAGGTGTATTCTTCCAGTAGTTTTGATTTTTTTAAAGAAAATTTAACGTTATCCTTGGCTCTTCAGTCTCTTCTGTCTCTTCTTTGTCTACAAATCATAGTGGCTCTGCCATCCAAAATACATTCACAATTTGAACTACCAGCCACTCTCACTTGCCTTCACCCTAGTCCAAGCCACTGACCTTTTTTGTGTTTGCCCTTCAGACTGTTTTTCTTAACATAGTGAGCCTCTTAAAATAAAAGATTATATTATTCCTCTATTTAAAATCTTCCAGTCATTTCCCACCTAAGAGTTAAAACCAAAACCTTTTGGCTTACAAGGCCGTACGCAATCTCCTACTGTTCTTGTTTAGTCTGCTTTAGCTACACTGGCCTCCTTGCTATTCTCATGAACACTCCAAGCATACCCTGTCTCAGAGCCTTTGCACTTGGCTCTCCTTGAAATGCTCTTCCTTGAGATACCTGCAAAACTAGCTTCCATCCTCACTTGTTCCAAGTCTTGGTCACTTCTCCTAGCCTCCTATATAAAATTTCAAATGCTGTCCTCCACCCCAACACATTCCCTTTCCTGTTATGTTTTTTCTCACTGCTAATCACCATCCAACGTAGTATCTTATCCATTTTGTGTCTTTCCCCAGTAGAATACAGGCTCCATGAAGAAAGGATTTTTGTTCCCTTGCTCACTGCTATATCCCTGGCACCCACAGCAATATCTGCTATGAATTAGGTGCACATTAAGTATTATTAAGCAAATGAATATATACATGCGAAGACATATTAACAAGGAGTGTGTTAGGAAATTAGATGATCATGTTTTTTTTCCCATGGATATTTTTAGAATAATTAGAACTTGCCATTATTATTCTGGAGATGAACTGTTCCTTTTCTTGAAGTTTCAGAAAATGATCAGAGCTTTGAGGTGACCATGACTGCGACCACAGAGGTAGCAGATGATGAGGTTACTGAGGGGACTGTGACACAGATCCAGGTATAGTAAATCTTTTAACTGGCCTCAGGAGGATGATCCTTTACACATTGCTTAGCTGATAAAATGATGAGAAACCTCAGCCTCCCAAGTAGCGAGGACTACAGGCACATGCCACTGTGCCCAGGTTTAGCCCTTATTATGAAACAAATTACAAAGTTTTTTTGTTTTGATTACTGCCAAAGAGTTAATGAGTTATAATTTAATATTTAGCCTCTTGGTTTGTTATCACCATTTTAGTGAACAAAAAACTTTTCATAATAATTTCTAATATTTGTTTAATAAGATTAGACACAAAATGGACAAGATGTGGGCTGAAAGTCAGCATAGTTAAAAACCACTTCAGAAATAGTCTGTTTCTTACTGTATCTTTGCTGTAAACCAGGTGCAGCTATTTTGACATAGTTTGGTAGTTAATGTACTGTGTCTCATTCCAGTGATGAGACTAGCTTGAAAAATAATTAGAAACTGTTATAAGTCCCTATGTATATAGTACTTTGTGGTTGCAAGAGGTCTTTAGTGGGCTGAATATTTTAGATTTCTAAGCCTTATATATATATTATAGGCATGAAATCCTGCAACCAACTCATAAAAGCTTCATTTTAAAAGCAATAGCATACTAAATAAGGCTGAGTAAACTTAATAGATGCATAAAGCAGTGAAAAATGGGGGTAAAATACTGTAAGACATTAATATTTATATATCATGTATAGGTAGGTACCCTTCAAGGTACCTGAGTCTCCTGCTGTTGTACTCACTAAACTCATTGAATGAGTTAGCAGTGTTGAATACTACTGCTACTGCTTAAGAATTATTTGCTCATTTGAGGGAAAATTTGAGCCATAAAGCATTAAATGTTTGCCCCCAGATAGTGGTTAATCAGTGTAACAGACTTATTCCTAAGGTTCATGGAATGGGCTCTGCTATATAGACATACTTTGAGAAATGGTGATTTGATTCTCATATCCAGCTGATTAAAAGAAGATAATTTAAGAGTATTTTCTATATTATAGTTCTTAAAAGTGAGTATTTTATGTATCAAGGTCTTTTGATATCTCTCTGTTACACTCTTTACTGATGTATAACTCTAGGATCAAATCTTACAAAATTGTGATCTTCATAATATAAGAAGCCTTAGACACATATAGTCTGTCTCAATTCTTAGCTTTATACAGGTCCCTCTTGATTTAAAAAATCAAAATGTATGACACAAACAGAGGGCTATAAAACTTATTCACACTTGTTCCAGTGATTTCCAGCTTTTTGCCCATGGATTCAAAAACACTTTCATAAACACACTATATGTATTACTGCCAGATATAAAAGTAAAGTAGTAGGCAACAATAGAAATGTGGCTTTTCTCCTAATTGTACCTTGGTTGTCCACTGACAGCTTATCTCTTTCCAAGAGAGATGAGGACAACTTATCTCTTTCCAAGAGAGATGAGGACAACTTATCTCTTTCCAAGAGAGATGGTTTCAATTTCTCTTCATATTAGTAGTTCAGTTTCTGTTTATTCAAGAAGTAGTAGTCCAATCCTTCTTAGGATTTACCTTCAGCCAGTGACATTGCTTAGTTTTTTTTAGCCCAGAGACTGAATTGGGTTGAGTGGTCACTAAACACGTGACTCTTCCCTTATTCTGCCTGTGATAGGCTAATACCTCATATGGTAGCACTGTTGTCAGGTCTTCCTCATTTACATTATGGTTCTCTTTAGGCAAGGGTCAACTCTGCCAAAGGCAGCTTTTTTCCCCTGCAGAATTTGTTAGATTAGATATGCTTGTAACTGAAAATATAGCTAGTGGTGGTTGCACAGAAGACTTAGCTGCATTAAGAATAAGTAGTACCATACAGTTCTTTGAGAGAAAGGTGCATTAATAAGGCTCTAGAGGTTGACTAAAGCAGTTGTCAGAAGGCAATAAGTGGACCATGATTTTGCAATAATGACTTATGATTGAGCCTGTTAATATTTTAAGTTAAGAGATGACATTATTGGTGATTTAGGCAGCAAGCTTATCTCTGAGGGCATTAACAAATCATAACACCCAGCCCTAGAACTTCCATTTTCCTATCTAGAACAGATAACAACTGTATATTGTATATTATTGAGCTCATTTATATGTGTAAATATTTAAATTTCCCTGAATATTCTATGTTGATTTAAATATTTAATGGACTCTTGGCCCATTTTATATAAAACAGAAGCCAATAGTACATTTACTTACTTAAATGAACGTCATATTGTGTTAATGCATATAATTTTGTTTTCATACTGCCATAATAAAAACAGCAAGAAATATTTTTTTGTAAATTGAATATATTTTTACTATATCTAAAACAAGTGAATTCGGTATGACTATATTTAAGTTTTATAATGCTTAGCATTACAAAGATGAATCCGGTTGGGCATTAAATCAAGCTGCCGTTTTTGTTTTTTTTTTTTTTTTACTTTTACCCTTTCAAGATTTTGCAGAATGAGCAACTAGATGAAATATCTCCCTTGGGTAACGAGGAAGTTTCAGCAGTTAGCCAAGCATGGTTTACAACTAAAGAAGATAAGGATTCTCTGACTAATAAAGGTAAGATACACTGTGAATTTTAGTGCCTAGTGGAAAAAAAATGGAGATAGAAAGGGTTTATAGTCATCAGGATTCTGAGCTGGACCTTCATCACTGGGATTGAGCAGTTAGAGTAATTGAGCTTTTCTAACTGAATTAAATTTGGCCCCAAATGACTTTGAATTAAGGTTATGAAACCACCATTTGTTTTTCAGTAATAATTATTTTTCTCCTTCTGATTTGAAGTAAATTTTGTCTTGTTAATTTTTGAACAAATGCATAGTGGTGGCATTTAAGACAATATAGTTATTGCTTATGAGAGTAGGAAGACAAGCCTTTTCAAGGGTCTACTAACTTTGGTCTGATAAGCAGCTTAGAGGCTCAAGGTAACATAGTGTTTATAGTGTTGGCTATGCTCAAGCATAGCTGGGGAAGGTGCTACAAAAAAGTGAGGGTTGTGTCTGTGCCACTCTGAAGTACAGAAAGGAAGCAGAAAAACGTAAATAATTTTCAACCACTGTATAGTAAATACTCATTAAGAATACATTATTCACTTGGTATTCAATATTTACCTTGCCCTAGAGTTTTTTGTATATGTTCTTTTTGCCCATAAAATTTTCACTGGAGAAATTTTTCAAAAAGTTTTGAGCATGTTTGGCTTTTTTTATTTTTATAAGTTTCTTTTTAGCAGTTCTATATTGTTGAAAGGCTAAGAGAGGTAATTTTTTTTAAATCTTTTAATTACCATTGTCTTTTTTTAGTAGGGTCAAATAAATGTATTCTAGCTTAAAAACCAGAAGTTACAAAAGCAAGTTTACCTAGAGACCTTTCAGATTTCAGAGGAATGAGAAATGAAATTAGCTAAATTTTATCCCCAAATATAATTTAATCACAAAGGAAATCTTTGGTGTTTTATTTCTTTCAAGGAGTAACTTTTTTTATAACATTGCTTGTTTTCTTTTAAAGGACATAAATGGAAGCAGGGGATGTGGTCCAAGGAAGAAATTGATATTTTGATGAACAATATTGAACGCTATCTGAAGGTATCTTATGGCATATTTTTATGTTTCACTAATTTGTTTATTGCCAATTGCAAAAATATCAACACAGCATGTTGTATGTACTTACTAGGAGCTTTTTACTTATTTTTGTGATGGATTTTTGTAATGGCTAACATGTTGTAGCTGAATAATTCTAAAATACATTATTATAGTACAATAATATTTACTACTTTAGTTACCACCTTAAAGTTTAGATAAAATCTTAGTAGCCTCTCAACATTTTAAAGCCTTATCTTTTCAAGAAGCCTATAGAGTTTAATTTATATTGTTTAAAGCTTAAGGTATGCATCTTTGTTTTTTTTTGTTTTGTTTTCGTTTTTTTTTTTTTTTTGAGACAGTCTTGCTCTGTTGCCCAGGCTGGAGTACAGTGGCACAATCTCAGCTCACTGCAACCTCCGCCTCTTGGGCTCCAGCTATTCTCCTGCCTCATCCTCCTGAGTAGCTGGGCTTGCAGGCATGCATCACCATGCCCGGCTAATTTTTGTATTTTTAGTAGAGACGGGGTTTCACCATGTTGGCCAGGCTGGCCGCAAACTGCTGACCTCAGGTGATCTGCCCATCTCAGCCTCCCAAAGTGTTGGTATTACAGGCATGAGCCACCGTGCCCGGCTAAGATATGCATCTTTGAATGAATTTTTGATGTCATAGTGGTCCTTACCTTTTCGTACTCTTCATTAAATGTCTTTTGAACACAGTATTTTTAAGGCTTTGGATTGTGTTAAGGCATGGATTGCTTTAACAGTGTTTGCTTTTGAAGTCAGTGATGCATTTGGGCAGACTGGAAACAGGTGAAGAGTGATAGAAAGCCTGGTATCATGTGAATGATACATGTGAATTCTGTACAAGATTACAGAAAGAAGAGTTTTTAGAGCAGTTAGGAAAATTTTGGAAGAGAAAGGATTTGAGCTGTCTTAAAGGATAGAACTTGGGCTAGAGTAGAACTTGAGGGAACTGCATGAATACATGCTGAAGCAGCAAGAAATCAAAGATCAAAACCAACACACATTAAATTAACCCCTTTACCTTGAACTAAGATAAATAGCCTCTGGAAAACTGGGCTCTGAAGTCCATGCCAAAGAATTTGAACTTTATCCTATAAGAAATGAGAAGTATTAAAGGGTTTAAGAAAAGCTAGTAGTTTAGTTGAATAAGAAATTGGTGGGGTAACTCTGTATTCTCAAGGAAATCTTTCCAGAGACTTGCTGGCCATCTCTGTAATGGAGTTAGGTTCAAATAGTGTTATGTTTGAAATGTAGATCATTAGCATCATTTGGGGAAGGATGGTATACAGTGTTTAACCATTCTTCTATCATTTGATATATTGACTGCTTACTATTTTCCACTCTACACTAATGTAGAAATGCATTGCTGCCTAGAAAGTCCAAATTTTTAAGTTTAATTTTAACTGCAACTTTCCCAAGCTAAGCTTTTTGAAGTACAGAATTTTAAAACTAATTCTTCACTAATAAATGAGATCTTTCCACCATGTTTGTTGTTTTAAGAGAAACAGAAATACAGTGGCCATTGAAAATGAAACCAGAAGTGTATTTCAGTTGTCCTCTAGTCAACATATGCTTTAGTTAAACCTGAAAAATGCTATTAGTTTAGATAAAGCAGTAATCAGTGCTAAGGAACACTAAACTTTGAGAATTAAGCTGGTTTCATGTCTAGGGGATTGAAGTAGATGATCTCCAAGGACCCTTCCAAGTTAGTGATTAATGGGCAGGAGTGTGAGTAGGATTTGAGACCTTTTAGAGGACTGTTTCAGTAGACCCAACTGATTGTGGCAAAGGACTTAAACTACAGTGGTAGAAATAGAATTGGTAGGGAAAGGGCAGGTAACCACGTATCTGCAAGGATGCCTGAACTGAATGTTGGGAAAGAAGGAAAAGGAGTTAGAGCAACTTAAGAGTTTTATTTTAGGCGATTGGGAGAATGATGATCAGATTGGCAGAAATAAGAAATGTCCAAAAGATTATCTTGGAAAAAGATGATTTGTTCAATTTTGGTTTTTGACCATAGCTTTTATTATGTGGTGCTCTTCTAAGACTTCTGTAGAGCTAGTTTTAAACTTCAGAGAATTCCAATTAATTGGGTGTCATATGTTTCATATTTGGGTTAAAAGGATAAATGAAAGTTAACTTCTACAAGCAAGAAAAAGGGCAAGGAGTGTGGAGGCAGGAGAATCTCTCATCTCACTCTATGGTCATCCTGCAACACAGTGTGCTTGCATGTAGTAGCTCAGTAAATATTTAGGTTTAATCATTGGCAAAGTTGGAACTGCATAAGTGAAAGAATTTTGGAAACCATTCTAAAATTTAGAAATTTTTTGCTGTGAAGTTTCATACATTTAAAAGTGTATAAAATGCATGCACTGTGATTTCACTTTTTTGAAATTTATATAAATAGATTCATTCTCTGGATATTCTGTAACTCAGTATTATTTTAATATCCTTACCCTTTTATTTAGTTGTATTTCATTGTGCAAATGTGCAAGTTACCCATTTCACAGTTATTGGTCATTTGGGTTCTTTTTAGTTTTTTGTTATTCATTTGTACAAATCTAGTGGGTGTTAATTATGGTTTTAATTTGTTTCTCTGATAACATTTTGATATGCTTATTGGCTATTTGTGTTTCTTCTTTGAAATTCCTGTTTGTGTCTTTCACCAGTTTTTCTGTGGAGTTAACTGTTTTGTTTAACTTAGACTTTCTTAATGTATGCTGGGTACTAATGGTTTATTGGTCATTTGTATTACAGATACCTTGTCCCAATTCAGTGGCCTGTCTTTTCCTCCTCTTTAGGTGTCATTTGATGAGAAAAGATTTTTAACTGCAATATCAAATGTTATCATTTTTTTGTTTGTTTTGTGTGCATGCTTGCTTGTTTAAGAAATCATTCCCCACCTCAAGGGCATGAAGACGTTCTCACATTATCTTGTAAAAGTTTTATAATTCTGCATTTCATTGCTGTAGGTGTGAGATATCATTTCATTTGTATCTCTTTCTGTATAGATGTCTAATTCCTAATTTACAGTGTCCATTCTATTCTAAATCAAGCTGCCACAAGTTTGTTGCTAGGTTTTCTAACTTGTTTTCAGGTTCTGTTTGTTGATACTTGGCACCAGTACAGCGCTGTCTTCAGAAGTCCCAATGTCTGATGGGGCAAGGCTCTTCATAAATATCTTGGCTGTTCTTGGCCCTTTGCTGTTTTGTTATAAATTTAGAATCAGCTTACAGAGAGTGAAACACTCAAATGGAGTTTTTATTGGATAGCATTGAATTTGTACATCAATTTGGGGGAATTAATATCTTCACAGTATGTCATCTTCCTGTTTAAGAACATGGTATAACTCTTCATTTAGTTAGTTCCTCTTCAATATCAAGTTTTATATTTTCCTCCATAAAGGACATTGATAACTTGCCTAAGTTCTGATGCTCTTAATTTTGATGCTGTGTGGGAACTTTTTAAAATATTATGTAAAGTTTGTGTAGAAACGCAAATAAGTGCATTTTGATTTTGTATCTAGCAACCTTGCTAAAATTAGTTTTTTTTAAATAACAGATTTTATTTCATAGATTTTTGGGTTTCTACATATATATTACAAGTGATTCATCTTTTCTAATCTTTATAATTTTGGTTTTTTTAAAAATCTGATTATCAGTGAATCCTAATTTGGTAAGACTTATATGAATATTGAATTTTATGAATGTTTTTCCCACATCTGTTGAGATTTTACATTTTTTCCATAAATCTGCTGATGTGATTAATTACATTAATAATTTTCCTGAAATTAACACAAACTTGTATTCCTGGGATAAACTCACTTTTTTACCTGGACATACTAATGTTTTTATACATTGCTGGGTTCAGTGTGCTAAAATATTATTAGGATATCTATGTTAGTGAATGAGTTTGACCTGAAAATTCTTTTCTGAAACTGTCCTTCTCTGGTTTCCCTATTAAGGTTATGTTAGCCTGATAAAATAGGCAAAGAAATGTACCCACTTTTTTTTTTTTTTTTTTAACTTTTGAATAGTTTAAGAACAGGATTATGTGTCTATTTCATAGGATTTACCTATATAATGTCATCTATGTCATGTGGGCCTAGTGTTTTTTATTGTGGGAAGATTATTTAATAACTGATTAGATTTTCTTGATGGTCTGTGCCTATTCGATTTTCTGTCTCTTCCAGAGTCAGTTTTGGTAAGTTGATGTTTGATGTCTTCTAGGAATTGATTGATTTTACCAACATTTAAATTTATTACCATAAAATTGTTCATTTTTGTTAATGGTCTAATCTCTGCAGCATCTCTATTTAGGCCTCATTTTTCCATTTCTAATACTGTTTGTGTCTTTTTTTAAAATTTTGGCAGAACTTTAAAAATTTCAAGTTTTATTAATCTTAATGGATGTTTTCAAAGAACCAATTTCTAGATTAGTTTATCCTTTCTGTGCTTTGATTCTGGATTCCATTGATTTTGCTCTTGTGATTTTCTTCCTTCTGCTTTCTTTAGATCTATTTTTAACTTTTTGTAATTGTAAAATAGTTGATGGAAATTGAATTTATTGAATTTGATAGTTTATTCTTGGAACATTTAAGTGTCACTTTTGTATCTCTTGCAACATCTTAAAAGTTTATATTTGATTTATTAATGAATTAGTGATATATTATTTTTCTAAATGCCATTGATGACCTTTAACATTAAAACAAATTTTAAAAGCATAGTATATCCATATGCACTTTATCAGAAATCCCTAAATCAAAGAAATGTAACCCATTTAGGCACGCGGAATAAAAGATGCTACAGAAATCATCTTTGAGATGTCAAAAGACGAAAGAAAAGATTTCTACAGGACTATAGCATGGGGTCTGAACCGGCCTTTGTTTGCAGTTTATAGAAGAGTGCTTCGCATGTATGATGACAGAAACCATGTGGGAAAGTATGAGAACTTGTAATGCTGCATGTTTTCATGTAATTAGGGGAAATATTTGAGGAACTGTCCATTTTTTAAAAAAATAGAAATATGTCAAGGTATTAATTGAAGACAGCTATGAATTATTGTTAATATTTTTATCCTCCAGGTCCATGTTGTGAATATGGTGAAACCTTATTATTAAAGCCTCTTTTAGAAATTAGGATCTAATTCACTTTATATAGGTTAGATTTAAGACTTGGCTTACTTAATATGTCAAAGTCTGCTTTGTAGTTAAGTAACATAAAAAATACAGTACTGATTAAAGATTTAAGAAGTGTGAAAATAACTTGAAATTTATTGGTAACATTTTTCCTATATATTTTTAGAATATAGCATTCCTAGGTCAGTGGCCTTTTTTTTTTTTTTAAATCCAGAATGGAAAAGAACTACATTTCTGAAAACAATGCATGGATTTCTGTTTTAGGTAACATTTATGGGAAGGCATCATTAAGATTCTTCAAATGCAATGATTATATATTGTTACTGACATACTTTTAATTTCTCTTTGGAAATTTTAGGTGGCAGTAGTATGGCTTATTAGATACTGCTGAGCTAATGGTGGAGCTCTTTCTCTAGCTCTTCAGCAGCCTCCTAATGAAAGTACATTTGAAAGCTGAAGAGGATTAAATTATGTTTTTGTGACAGTGGAAAAAGAGAAAAAATTTTAAATGGAGCATAAATGACTTGTTAACAATTCATAAACTTTCTGTGCATTACAAATGGTTACAAAGTGAGCAGCCTTTCATAATTATTAAATGGACATTTTTAAAAAGAACGTTACATTGGCTGTATTGAGTACTTGCCTACTGAAATAAAGAGCATATCAGATGTCCATATCTGGGTAAAGGAAATGAAGATAATTTCAATTTGTTCAGTGCTTTGAGGGAATTTTCTGTAGATTTTCTTTTTAGCTCTAGTTTACAATGTCACCCATAAGTTTTTTTTGGAATAGTTATGATTTGAGAGTGCCAAAATCTAAGTTTGAAATAAACGAAGTGTTAGACAGCATAGGAGCAAACGTATGTTTTAAATGTTGATTCTTTTTCTAGAGAAAATTATACAATCCTTACCTTTATTACAACTAAAAATATTTAGTTTAAAAAAAAATAAAAATGGAAGCATTTATTTTCAACTTTTTTTTTTTTTGAGACAGAGTCTCTGTAGCCTAGGCTGGAGTGCAGTGGCATGATCTTGGCTCACTGCAACCTCTGCCTTGTGAGTTCAAGCTCTTCTCCTGCCTCAGCCACTCCAGTAGCTGGGATTACAGGCGCCCGCCACCAGCTAATTTTTCTATTTTTGGTAGAGACGGTTTTGCCATGATGGCCAGGCTGGTCTCGAACTCCTTGCCTCAAGTGATCCGCCTGCCTTGGCCTCCCAAAGTGCTGGGATTATAGGCGTGAGCCGCACCCTGCCTATTCTCAACTTTTATTAATCCACTTTAAAATGGGTTACTTTAAAAATATTATATGCTAAGTGACTTAATATTCAGCTCCCTAAATGAAATTCTGATTTTTATTAAGGTTTTTAGCATTCATTGTTTTAATTGATTTTTAAAAAATTTCTCTGAATTTCTAGATATACACCTGAAGAAATTGAGAAGCTCAAGGAGTAAGTTTTAAAGTTTTTTTCATTAATCCTAATTTTTTATGTCTTATGTCTTTAAAAGTTTTACTTTGAAAATTTCAAGAGGTTTTTGGCAGACTGGTATAATTGAATTCTGCTATTAAGCATGATTGGCCTTAAAAAGATCACATCAAATCCATACTTGCACAAAATAACCATTCTCATAATGTATAATCTGGTCTCTTGTTGCCATTCACCAGATGCTTCCTCAGACCACTAATAGGGGTTACAGAAAAGATTAAGGGGCCATTTTTAGTGGCCTGAAGACTAAATTTGGGGAATTTATATACCAGGATCAAAACCAGGGTTGTGCTACATGGCTCAGTTTAGAATGGTGACTTGGCAAATGTTTCAGTGAATATCTGGGCTGACTCAACCTTGCAAAGGCTATTGAATCTCAGGAAGTAGAATTTTGCTTTATTGAGTTAGACCTTAAAGTATGGTTTAATGAATTGTATGGATCATGAAAAAATTTGAAGGTAGATTCTGTTTATAATGATAAAGACCCGTGAAACTTTAGATGTCTAAAAAAGAGTTTGTTGGGTATATGCTCAAAAGGGAAAGTCTGGGGCTTGCCTGGGAGATTGTGTCAGTAACCTGAGGGGAAATTGGTCTTTTTTGAACACGTATCCAAGTTACTTATTTCTTCTCTGACCCAGGAAAAAGGCAATTGCTGCCTGTTTTTTTTTCACCCACAGACAACTGTGGACCCCAAAAAAAGGCCACACTTTCAAACTTTGGCTCTCAAAGTATTGCTGCCCACAACTTCCAAACCAGTCAAATGGGAAGAAGAAGAATGAAGAATAAATGATGAAATTAAAAGGGAGAAAACAATTGAACCAAATGCTGATTGGCAGACTCTTGTTTTAGGCTCCGGATAAAGCATGGCAATGACTGGGCAACAATAGGGGCGGCGCTAGGAAGAAGTGCATCTTCTGTCAAAGATCGGTGCCGACTGATGAAGGATACTTGCAACACAGGTACTGTGACTACTACTGACAGCGTTTTCTTGTCACCATTTAAGCCTCCTGCCCCTTAGGATACTGCCTTTTCTTTGCTCTGGGGGAGCGATTTAGATCATTCACCTTAGTTCAGACTTCACTTTCTAGTCTTCCTTTTACTTGAGCTTATTAGATATATCAAACTACTCTTTTACTTTGTTTTTGTATAAGGTAACATTGTCTTCAGGGACACATCACCTTAATGTCAAGATGATTCAGATCTAACATGTTTCAGTTTTGTAACAATTTCAATACTTCCCCAGTTGAGAAAGTATTTTGAAGACATATATGCAGCAAGTAATTTTAATTTAGGCCCATCTAACTGTTGAATTTACATTAGCAACAGCTAATCAGTGAGTGTTATGAAAAACTTTAGTCACAGGTAAGTCCCAAATTAGGAAGAAGCTGTGTTCCAAAGATTTGTACATATTTTGCTTATTTTAAACTCAAAGTATATTTTTCCATAGAAAAAATTTATGATTGATGTTTCAGTCCCCTGGCAAGACCACAAATGCCTCTTAATGCATGCAGATGTCCTGATCATACTGTTAAACCTAATCTTTGCGACCAACAACGTATTTAGGCTCTGCTGTTATCTGTCATTTAACCTTTCTGAGCCTCACTTCCCTCTGTAAAGAGATTAGAGTACGTGGTCTCATAGTGCCCTTTTAGCCATAATGTTCTCTGAAGGATCCACAATCCATGCCCACTGTTTCAATTAAAAAAAAAAAAAATTTCTGAAGTTAGCTTTAGCTTCTGGGGCATATACATTTTGACCTTAACCCCCTGCTCTAAAAATGAAATCAGAATTCTTTCCTGCTTAACTACTGTGCTATCACTGTTACCTGCAGGGCAGTGAGAACATAAGTTCTACCAACTTTGTCCTTCTGTGACATGGCTAGCTTAATGAAAGAAGCAGGGCTGTAAGCTTTAGATTTAGGATAGGATCTCAGAGGTTCATGTAAGATGCTGTGAGTACAGAACCCCTTTTGGTAACATAATTTGGAAGGACACAGTGGCATTTCCTGATTGCCAGCCTGAGGGATTGATTGATCTGCCTGCTTCCTTCTCATGTTGTGACATACAGCTGCTGATGAGGCCACGCCATGAAACAGCACAGTCTCAAAGTAGTCCCATCCTTTCACACCATGCTAGAATAGGAGAGTAGGACTTTGTCTTGAATCCATCCACAGTATTCATAACTGTGCTTGGCATATAATGAAAATTCAATAAACATTTGCTAGATGAATGGAATCCCAAAGCAAGCACAGTCTTTTTGAAATTTTCTAGAGGTTTTTAGCTAGTAATAACAAAATGGAAACAGAGGTAAAGATGATGAAAAAAATGGCTGTCTTTTTTCCCTTTCTGTTTTTCTGCTCTAGCTCCATAAGAAAGACAGAGAGGAACATTTGGGGTTATCTGTTAGTGGGTTTATGGGTTGAGAAAACACAGGAATAAAAATAAATACTTGTATCAGACTTTACTAATATTTCATCACAGTAGCTTGGAGTTGGGATAGTGGGGAAACAAGGTGGTAGAAAGCTAGTTTTCACTAAAATAGGTTGAGCCCATTGGTGTAATTTCCCTTGTCCCTCATCATTCATTCCTATAAGTAATGGCCTCTTGAACTTACTTTTGCAGAGCAGGGAATCTTAGGTGACAATAAGAAAAAAAGCATGCCATTTCTTGTCTGTCAGCCATTGATGAAGCTCTTCCCACTTCACTGTTTATAAAGGACTTAGTGTAACTTGAGAATACATTCTTCTTTGTAGTTATGTTTTGGGTGGTTTTTCTTTTCATAATTGGTCAGTGCTTTCCATTAGGATTCTTTATTTTCTTTTCTACCGAGACCCTTACTGGGCTAGTAAAATGAAACTGTCTTAGTGGGTATATATGGTTTTCCACCAGAGCATCATTCAGAAACAAACTCTTACTAGTACTATTGCTTACTGCCCATCAGTCCTTGTAAATACAGGGCTGAATCAGATTTGTAAAAGAAGTTAGCAGTGGTAGTCTGGATGATTTCCTTCTTTCAGGGAAGTGGACAGAAGAAGAAGAAAAGAGACTTGCAGAAGTGGTTCATGAGTTGACGAGCACTGAGCCAGGTGACATAGTCACACAGGGTGTGTCTTGGGCAGCTGTGGCTGAACGAGTGGGTACCCGCTCAGAAAAGCAATGTCGTTCTAAGTGGCTCAACTACCTGAATTGGAAACAGAGTGGGGGTACTGAATGGACCAAGGAAGATGAAATCAATCTCATCCTCAGGTTTGTGTCCTGAATCTTGTGATGACAAAAGCCACTTAATTTCTGTGGGTGTCTTGATAGACTTTCCTCTTTTGGTTTCCCTAGATGCCTAGTGTCTGAAAAGTATCCTTTCCATAGAGCACTACTGTTTAAGATCTTAAGTATTTCATATTTCGCTCTTTTTTTGTTTTGTGTTTGTTTCTTTTTTTTTTTTTTTTAGTGGGTTTAGTGCTCATGCAAAGTTACCAGATTGAAGGCATGGAGACTGAAGTCCTCTCTATATCCACAGAACAGGTATGGCACAGGCAGCGGCAGTGCAGCTTTTCCACTGTCCCACCAATGTGCCTCAGTCCTAGCCTAGGGGGAACACGTTTAGGATAAGAGGGCTGTTCAGTCTCTATGCCCTTCAATCTTTGGCTACTGTGCTAAGATTGCCAAGAAGGGGGCCCAGTCTGTAGTTACCTCCACACCTTCAAAGTAGACCAAATCAAACACATCCATTTCATACAAATTCGAAAAAGCTTTAAGATATCAATCCCAGCTTATTTTTTTAAGTAGTTGGTTTAACCATTAAGACTTATTAACTAAAATGGGCAAAAATACTAGCAAGAAATTATTTAAGACCCTGAGGTAATAGAGACTGTCACCATGGCTACTCCCTACTGAAAATCAAATTGTCACAACAAAGCTAGAAAATGAACAGATTTTTTTAAACCTCAAATTTTGTTGTACTATTGTGTTGTTTTTTTATTGCAGCTATTGCTTTTGTGTTATTTTGTTTTGGATTTTTTTTTCAACTAGTCATCTTTATAAATAGCTCATTTCTAAATATTTTTGCTTAATAGTGGAAACACTCAGATCTAGGAAATAAATGACTTAATAAATGCCACACTATGAAACATTGCATATATACAACTAAATCTGTTCTTATTCTAACCTTTAGCATACTTCTTTTCCTTCACAGTGCCTCATCTGGCTCTAACCATTTATGGTTTAGCCCATTGGTTGTACCTTTAATTAAAGGTGGTTGCTGTTGGTATTTCTTAGCTGTTAGCTCTGAAAGCAGATCGGCACTCCTGGAATCCTTTCCTGTGCAACTTAACAATAGCATCTCATTGGCATAACCTGCCATTCCCTTTATTTGCCAGTGCAATCACCTGTAGTCAGAGGAGGGGTTCTTATAGAGAAATTAATTTAACGTCTAACAGATGCTTATTTTGTAACTGTAGGATAGCAGAACTTGATGTAGCTGATGAAAATGACATTAACTGGGATCTGTTAGCTGAGGGATGGAGTAGTGTCCGTTCACCACAATGGCTACGAAGTAAATGGTGGACCATCAAAAGGCAAATTGCAAACCATAAGGATGTTTCGTTCCCTGGTAATGTATTACTTACTTTTTAAGCTCCTCCCCTTTTCTTACCATATTTACTCCTTAGGAGTGAGAGGTTAGAAGTTCTTTGCCCCAGCTAAAGAGATATCATAGCAGATTTCTACTTACACTTCTGCCCTGTTTCTCTCAGTAATTGTTTTCTTCCCCAGAGAAGAGTTAATACTGTTTGTAATTCCTAAAGCCCCTAAAATGAAAATGTACACACTTATTCTTGTTCTTCTGTGTAAACTATCCGGAGGAAATAAAATCATGCCACCTAACGATTTAATTTTTATGTTTTTAGAGACAGGGTCTAGCTCGGTTGTCCAGGCTGACATGCAGTGGTATGATCATAGCTCACTGTAACCTTAAACCTGTCAGCTCAAGGGATTCTCCCACCTCAGCCTCCTGAATAGCTCGGACTACAGGCACACACCACCATGTCCAGCTATTTTTTTCATAGAGATGAGGTCTTGCCATGTTACCCAGATTGGTCTCCAACTCCTGGGCTCAAGTGATCTTCCCAGCTTGGCTTCCCAATGTGCTGGGATTACCTGCATGAGCCAGCATAGCTGGCCACTCATAACCTTTCAGTCAACAACAGATGTCACACATAGTATTGGTCTCACAATATTAAAATACTGTATTTTTCCTTTTTTTCTATGTTTAGATACACAAATATTTACCATTGTGTTACAGTTGCCTACAGTATTTGGTACAGTAACATGCTGTAAGGGTTTGTAGCCTAGGAGCAATAGACTATATAGGTCATCTAGCCTAGGTGTGTAGTAGGCTGTACCATCTAGGTTTGTGTAAGTACACCGATGATCCCATGACAGAATCACCTAATGGCTCATTTCTCAGAACATATCCCCATCCTTAAGTGATTGATGACTATATTTTTATTTTGTACAAAGATGTACTTCTGAAAACCTAAGTTTAAGTCAACTTTTGTGAGTTGTATAATTTCAAATATCTTAGCTAGGTGTGTTAGAGAAATTCTGTGATAATTTTGTAGAACAGAGGCTCTGTAATTTTCTAATTTTACTAGAGATCTTAAATTGGGTTTGCTTAAAGTGAAGCATACTTACTGTTGCCTGTTTTGCATTTAGGTACTAAACGGAGTTGTACAGTCTGTTTAATTTAGGTTATTAAATTTATTCCCCTTATTATAGCACTCTTAACTTCCATTGTTCCAAAGGAAAATTTAATGCTGAGGAACTTTGGCTTGATGAAAATGTTTTTTTTAAAAAATTAAATACCCAGGTATAGGCCAGGTGTGGTGGCTCATGCCTATAATCCCAGTACTGTGGGAGGCCAAGGCAGGAGGATCACTTGATGCTAGGAATTTGAGACCAGCCTGGGCAACAAACATAGCAAGACCCCATTACTACAGAAAAATAAAAACCAATTAGCCAGGCACGGTGGGCATGTGCTTGTAGTCCCAGCTATTGGGGAGCAAGAGTCTGAGGCAGGAGGATGGCTTGAGCCCAGGGGTTTGAGGCTGCAGTGAGCTATGATCATGCCACTCCAGCCTGAGCAACAGAGCAAGAACTTGTCTAAAAATAAAATAAAAAATCCAGTTAGAGAGGTTAAGCGTATTTTATGAATAGAGCAAAGCAAAGTCTAGAATTGGCTTCCCTGTGCAAGAATACCATATTACTGTTTGGAAAAGATCAGTTGCTACCTCTAGACCAACAGTCAAGGGCCCTTCAGCCCTGGGGGGAGAAACATACACTATTCGTTTAAAAAATGAAAATAAGCTGTTTAGCATTGCCAGTATTCCTCCTAAATAATAATTCTATCAAGACACCCTAGAATAGAAAATGTCCTGTTTCCATGTTCTTTGTAATGTCTACCTTTTTTTAACATTATAAATCTTAGATGGCAAAAATAATAATATTAAGAATTAAAATTTGTTATGATGGATGTTTATAAAAATCTCAGGATATGTTGTTTTTTTAAAATATCTTATTTTTCTAAGCTCTCACATCCAGTATGCAGTTATTTATTCCAAATACTTTCCCTCCTTACCTCCCCCCACCTCCCTTGCTGCTTAGATGGTGGTCTGTCGGAGAATCAATGTTCTTTTTGTCTACCCATCTCCCTTCAGTCTTAATAAAAGGTCTTAAACAGTTACATGAGAACCAAAAAAACAACCCAACGCTTTTGGAGAATAAATCAGGATCTGGAGTTCCAAACAGTAATACCAATTCCAGTGTGCAGCATGTTCAGATAAGAGTTGCCCGCTTGGAAGATAATACAGCCATCTCTTCTAGCCCCATGGCAGCATTGCAGATTCCGGTCCAGATCACCCATGTTTGTAAGTGTTTGATCTTCAAGATTCCTTGCTATTTGATCTATATGATTTGGTTAATGGCTCTGATGTCTTTTGGTTTTCTAGAATGTTAATAGAAATTTACCCAAGTCGGTGAACTGAAGGACATCTAAGATATTTAGTTCAGTTAATATTTGCACACAGAATGAATCGTGTGACAGGAAGGATGTATAAGCAGTTGCCCAACCGTTATAAACCATTTGAAACCATCTTAATTTCTAGTTTTTAATTAATGACTTAATAGGAATTATTAAAAACAGAAATTAGAATGGATAGAAAACTACCTAAAAAGCAGTCAATCAAGCAAAGAAATAGAATTCACCAACTGGTATGTCGTGTAGTAATTTCACTAAAAGACATATCAATTGGGGATTGATTTGAGGTCGTTTAGTAAAGAAGTGAGTTTTGGCAAAGTTGAGAATGATTTTCTTCAGGGAGTAAAGGGCCAGTTTCCTATTGGGAACTGTGTTTGGACAATTTTGTGCTTAATGAGATTATGGGAACCCAGCCATTTGTTAGAGTGAGAACTTTTTTTTTCTTTAGGTCTAAGTCAAATTGATCTTTATCCCTTCCCGTCAGTCTTGAATTATAGTGACAAAAAAAGGAATGAGGATGAAATTCTCAGAACCATATTCTTCCTTGTCTTTTTTGTTTTTGGTCTACATGATGCTATCTGCATTTGAAAAGATAACCCAAGAGTATTCCAGTCACTATGTTATTCTCAACCAGGTGATTATTGGCATTTTGAGTGACAGGTTTTTGCAGACTGTCCTTTTACATTGCAGGATATTCAGTGTCCTTTGATCTTGCCCACAGAATGTTAGTAGTACATGCCAGTCATTATGAGAAACAGAAACACCCTGCATGTTTCCAAATATACCATTATGATTCCCTGGTTGAGAATCGCAGAACCACATATTGGTGTTTAACACCATATATCCATGTACATTGACTGTCAAAGTTACCTTAGAGACATTTAAACTAACCATACCTCTTAAAGTCCTAATCTGAATTTGGTTATCTTTCTACCAGTGTAATCAAGAATGAAGGATTTCTTTTCGTTGTTGTTACAGTCTGAGGATTGCAAAGCAACTAAAATTACTAGTCCAAGTAAATACGAGTTGCTATTGGTTATAAATTGATTGGGCATGTTAGTTTTTCTTGGCTATTGAGTTGACAGTATCCATTGGGAAGACAAACATTTTATAAATGATACCTTAATACTGATAGCATCATTTTAAATAGTATTTAGAATTTTCTCTCTTACAGCAAGAAAAATGAATATAGTAAGTGTTCTATAATCCACCTATTACTTGTAGCATTCTAACTAAAATCTTTTTGTTTTTTAGGTTAGGGAACAGGGATCAGCAAATTTATGTAATGAGCCAGATAGTCAAATTTTGGGCTTTGCAGGCCACATAGGTTTCTGAGGGATAGTCTTTGTTTTGCTTTTCAACAACCCTTTGAAAATGTAAAAACCGTATTGGCCTTAAGCTACATTTGTCCCTGACGGTAGTTTGTTAACCTTGATTTAGTTTATCTGGAATCACTTCAAATTGTTATAGCTGTGATCTTATGGATCCATCAAACAGTAAGATGAATGATATGAATCAAGTGCATTTCTATTGGTAAGGGCATTAGATTCCTTTTAAATAGCTGAGAAGTGTTGTAGTTAGAATTTATTAAACTATAATAAACATTACACAGTAAAAGTTCCAAATCATATTTCACATAATTTACCTATAGGTATGACTGCAAGCACAAAAAAAAGATGACATTTCTAGCATGTTCTATTTAACCTTGAGCAGACGTTGATCAAGTCTGATCCTTAGTTGACACATATGTAAAGAGATTATCCTGTCTGATCTTTATTCAGTCCTCAAATGTGGTCTTCTGAAATAATGCTGTCTTAACATTTATTTGTGTTTAAAAGCACTTTTGATCCTCACATCTGTATGAGGTAGGCAGGACAGGTAAAAAAAAATATCTGAACATTAGTTTATAAAGTAAGTTATTTACCCAGGTTTTATATTGCTAGGAAGTGATTAAAGCCTAGTATTTTTGGACTGCCAGTCCAGACATCCATACTGCTTACCCATATGTTCAAGAAAACTAGTTTTTACCAAGTTCCTGTCTTTTTGCAGGTTGGTCTTAGTGAGTTCCTCTTACTTCCTACCATTAGAAATATTTAATCGTGAATACCAAGGGTTAGCAAACCTTTTCTATAAAGGAACAGATATAGTAAATATTTTAGGCTTTATGGGCCTTCTGCTGTCTGTCACAGGTACTCAACTCTGTTGTAGTGCTAAAGTAACCACAGAAAATATATAAACCAATAGGTGTGGCTGTGTTCCAATAAACTTTATTTACAAAAACTGGCAATGGGCTGGATTTGTTTGTGGGCCATAGTTAGCCCACCCCTGCACTATATGTCATCCAAGACAAATTCATTAGATTCCTGATCTCTCAATAAGAAATGTAAATGACTTCAGGTCTCCAGGCAAATTATTCAATATTAAATTACCTTTATGATAATTGAGTACACTAGAGAAATTTAAATTTACAAAACATTTATTGTCCTTATTCTTACCACAGCTTCAACAGACTCTCCTGCTGCTACCGTTGACTCAGAAACAATAACACTAAACAGTGGAACACTACAAACATTTGAGATTCTTCCTGTGAGTAACACTTCATATATATTGGGCATTTTTATGCATGAGAAAGATCAGTTGGTATCACTTTTGTGTTTCATTTGCTTATATGATTTATAAAAGTCTGAGGCCAAATGAATGGTAGACTAAGTCAGACTTCCACTTTTATAATTTTAATCAGCTTTTCTCTCATCTGTATATAAACCAAAATGTTTATATGAAAATGACAGTGCTAATGAGTATCTACATACTGTGGATTTGTACTGAGTTATAATTTATAACCAAAAAGTTCATATTGGTTATGTGAGAAAGTTTGTGGACAAACTAATCATGAGCAATTTAACAACATTCATTCAGTAAACACTGTACTAGCCACTGGGGATACAAAATGTAAAAGTCCCAGTGCTAAGTGGTTTAGCTGCTTTGGAAATGTGTTGTAGCTCCTGAAGAGGTTAAGCACAGAGTTACCAAAGGATCCACCTAAGAGAAATGAAAGTATCTGTCCAACAAAAACTTGTACATGAATGTTCATGGCATTGAACAACCAAAATGTCTAGCAACAGAAAAATGGATAAAATGTGCTATTGCCATGCAAATATTACTCAGCAATGAAATACTGAAACATGGTACAACATTGATGAACCTTGAAAAATAGGCTAAGTGAAAGAAACCAGACAACACAAAATATCATAGTACTTGGCTCCCATTTATTTGAAATGTCCAAAATAGGCAAATTTGTAGATTGAAAAGATCAGTGGTTTCCTGCAGCTGAAAGTGTAGGTTGAAAGTGGAGCATGACTGAATGCCCTTTCTGAAACAAACCTATAATTCATATTTCCTTAAGAAAATAAAAATTTTATTAAATCAAGATTTAATTTACCATGAAGAACACAGGGTTATTAGTGCAAGACTTTATTCATCCTCTCCCCAGCCAAATCCCAAGAGGATGGCCACCTTTGGAACTTTTTACTGGCAGCTTACTTAACCTAAGTCAGTCTCCTAATCCAATGGTCTTTGAAATGGGGATGTATAAGACAGACAACCATTTGACACAGGTAGAAAACTTTTACTTTTTTAAGCCCATTCCCCTGGTAAACAATATATATACACACCTACATATTTGACGTATGTGTTCAGGTTTTTACTTATGGGGTCACAATATTTAGGCTTTCCCTTAATTTATTAACAGGATAATAATAGTACTCCAGCTTCAAAAAATTGTGAAAATTAAATGTTAAGTATATTAAATAAAACACATGTAATATATACGTGTACATATAAAGTATTTAAAATAATGCCTCACATTTGTGATTAATATATGCTACCTTTAGGAAAATGATTTAACTTTTATGGAAAGGAAAAGAAATTGAGTCCTCACAGAGTTCCAGGCACTTTCATAATCATTTCTAATCCCAAACACTTTCCATGAGAAGTAGTTACTATCTCCACTTTAGCAATAAGGAAACCTATATTTGGGGATTTAGTACCCAGGAGAGTTGTTTTAGCTAAGTACACAAGACTGAAAAACAGGCTACATGATTTTAACCCCCCAGACCTATTTTAAGTGCAAATACTTTTTTAGAATATTAAGATAAACCTAAGTCAATTTTTATATAGAAGCTTATGGTCGTGAAAAGTTTATTGGTCAATTTTATTATACTTCCTTTAAAAATTTCAAAAGAAAATGTGTTATTTAATAGTTAACCAGCTTTTTCAGATAAACATCTTTCTCCTTCAGCAGAACATTGCTCATTACTATTTCTGTACCCTGTCCCTTTCTATAAAAAATTTCCCAAAATTATACTGTGAAAAAGTGTTCAAGTAAACACTGCTGTTGTGCCTTTTTTTTTTTTTTTTTAAACTGGGAGACTGCCAGTTTTTACGTGCTACAAAGAAGGAAAAAGAGGGGTGATTGGGTGTTGTGGGTTACTGCACTGGCAACAGTGGCTCATACAACTGTCTTGGTGCCCTGAAACAAATAGCTGAGACCAGACCATAGAAATACACAGGAGCAAAGAGCAGCCTCTTAAACCTTCAGGCTAGGTAATGACTTGAGACAATTATGCCCTACAGTGTATTACTTGTTCACACCTTCACAATGGGTAAGTACATTTGTGTCTAGTAAACTAAACTTAGTCCGTTTTTGTATATAAAAGTAGACTTAATCATTGTTAAACTATCTTTTTCCTTTTTCCTTTAGTCTTTCCATCTACAGCCCACTGGCACTCCAGGCACCTACCTACTTCAAACAAGCTCAAGCCAAGGCCTTCCCCTAACTCTGACTGCTAGTCCCACAGTAACCCTGACAGCTGCTGCTCCTGCTTCTCCTGAACAGATTATTGTTCATGCTTTATCCGTATGTTACATAAATTACTTGATTTTTGAGTACCTGTTATAGACCAGGATTAGTTGATAAGGACCAAAATAGAAGGTAGTTATCTAAACAGTTCTTCCTACTGCTGCTGTTCCAGGCAGTGTTATACACCATCACTCTGCCTTCACTGGAGTGTATGTTTCATCCCTTCTCTTTATGTAAGATGGCTATACATGAGAATAGGGACAGTAGAATAACAAAGGCCCTAGCCAGTAAAGGACAGGGGTTCTAGAAAAATAGTGATAAAAGTATTTACGGTTCCAGAGGTAAGAGATGTGGGGGGAGATAGTGAGGTACCCCCATAAATGTCATTTGATTTACAACAGGTTCTTTAATGTTTTATAGCCAGAACATTTGTTGAACACAAGTGATAATGTTACAGTGCAGTGTCACACACCAAGAGTCATCATTCAGACTGTTGCCACAGAGGACATCACTTCTTCCATATCCCAAGCAGAACTGACAGTAGATAGTGATATTCAGTCATCTGATTTTCCTGAGCCTCCAGATGCCCTAGAAGCAGACACTTTCCCAGATGAAATTCATCACCCTAAGATGACTGTGGAGCCATCATTTAATGATGCTCATGTATCCAAATTCAGTGACCAAAATAGCACAGAACTGATGAATAGTGTTATGGTCAGAACAGAAGAAGAAATCTCTGACACCGACCTTAAACAAGAGGAATCGCCCTCTGATTTAGCCCGTGCTTATGTTACTGAGGTAAGTTGTACTTTAAGAACAACTGAATGGGTTATTGCCTTGAGCCTCAAACCTGCAGTTGGGGAAACTTTTTTCTTTAGACTCATGAAATTAAGCTCAAACCCCTACCTCACACCTCACAAGCAGTGTTGTTGCTGGCAGAAATGGACAGGCAGTGATCCTGTGGCAGTCAGGAAGAATAAGAAAACCATGTTCTATCTTCACAGTTCCTCACTAAAACTTTTCCCTCTTTACCTACAATACATTGAGAAATGTTTGTTAGAACCCATAGAAGCATTTTCCTGAGAGTGGTTAGTAATCTTCATGGTTCAGCCTGGGAACATCATCCTACACTGTAACAGCATTGTTTCTTCTATTATATTCAGCTGACCTATAACTGACCTAGTCCTATGAGTTCATCTTTTGTTAAAGGTATGTTAGATTGTGAGGTCATCTTTTGTCCCTGTGAGACCTTAACTTTTTATTTTATATTCTGATTTTTAAATGGGTTATGTTTAAGTCTAACCTGTACATGCCTATACGTGGGATTTTAAGGAAAACTAGTAAGGAATATGAGTCAATCTCTTTTTTTTTTTAAATGTTATTTAGGGTTTAGAGTCTCCCACTATAGAAGAACAAGTTGATCAAACAATTGATGATGAAACAATACTTATCGTTCCTTCACCACATGGCTTTATCCAGGCATCTGATGTTATAGATACTGAATCTGTCTTGCCTTTGACAACACTAACAGGTACTGTAATATAATACCTACTAGGTGCCTGATAAATTTTAGATGGAAAAAATCAGACATTTAATTCACTCGTTTCAGTCTTTCTTGATCCAATAAGCTACTAGTCCTGTTAACTTCTACACTGTTGCAGAATACCTTAAATTCTTGACATGGATTAGAGAATATATACATTTAAGACTAACTTGAAACTCATTACAGATCCCATACTCCAACATCATCAGGAAGAATCAAATATCATTGGATCATCCTTGGGCAGTCCTGTTTCAGAAGATTCAAAGGATGTAGAAGATTTGGTAAACTGTCATTAGAATAATTCTTAGAAATAGGCAGTTCAAGCAAAGAAGCCACGCTGTTAATTACAACATCGTCAAAGAAATAGGAGCAACCCCCAAGAGGCTTAATTTACCAATTTAAATAGCCACAGTGCTTAAGCCACACACATTGTTGCTGCTATGACTTTTTACCTCCTTTAAACATCATCTGAGGTTGAGTTTTATGACAGTATGTAGTTGACTGGAGGCTGGGAGTTTTAAGCATAAATCCCTGTGTTTAATGTTACATGGGAATAAGGAATTTCATTCACTTCAGCCACTAAGAAAAGTTTACAGCCACTAAGAAAAGTTTAGAATCACGAAAGCTTAACTGCTGTGGTTTAAAGTACAGTTTCTCTAAAGATCAGACATGGCACTGTCTTCTCTCAAGTAAGCCTGGTTGTAGTTCAGATGAGTCATTTCAACATGTTCTAGAGCTTACCAGTGATCTTCTGATCTTCAAGAAGACTAAGTTTGAGACTTGACCAGCATACAAGTACAGAGACCTAGGAGGTGGTCTTGTGGTTACATTTGGTTAACCCATTGGTGGCAGTGGGAGCTGATTTAGGCAGGGTAAACAGGAAAGCATTAAAAGTTAAAATTCACTACAGGTTTTTTGTTACTTTTAAAGGGAATATGGATAAGCATAGTAACAAAACCCACCAGAATCTAAGCAGTTTTCACCCCCTCAGAAACCACTGTCATTAGTTTACAAAGTTAGCACTTTGAAGTAAAACTAAATGAGGAAGGAAGTAATGTTACCTATCCTTGATACCATGACCATTTATTAGATGTTTTGCTATATAAATTACCGAGAGAATAGTTTGTCATCCACTTAGTATGTTAGCTGGTGGGGTACAATATAACCTCTCATCTCAGGCAATTTTAAAAAAAACAGTATTTGCTTCTATAACAAAAGGAAACAAATCTAAGAATCATTCCTATACTACAGAAGGGTTAAGGCAAGGTAACCTTTTGGGCTTTTTAATGAATAGGACCCCTACAGAAGAGTCAAGAAAAAAAAAAAAAAAAACCTTGTATAAATTATTTTATTTATTATTGTAATTAGATCTTCACAAAGTTGTCTTTTCACTGTCTGTTTTGTCAACGTGAAATTAAATTGTAGTTATAAGCAAAAGTTGGTTGCCTAGGGAACAATTGTATATTCAGTTTAACAGAAATAAAAGAATATTTGTCTTAAAATGCAAGATTTGTTTTTACATAGCCTTTTGCCATACAGTTATAAAAATTTCATTTCAAAAGTGAAATTTTTTTGTGCTGTTTTAGCTTTAAGGGTTGGAATGTTTAGGTGCAACATCAGCTCCTTAAAGAAAAAGCAAAGGCTCCTTAAAGAAAAAGCAAAGTGATCTAGGATATGTCTCCCTTGCAAGAGGGAATTAACATTTACAATTAACATGAAAATCATGTATCAGACTTCTGCAGGAGATTCTTCAGCATACCTTATCCAAAAATTACTCACTGTCCTAACGTATCATTTTGAAGAGTCCTGGTAAGTACTTCTTGGCAGCCTCACCTTCCCACATCATGGAAGTACAAGTTTGCACATATACACAACATGATGATAGAAAATATGATATAGTAAATTAGCTTTCTAAATTTCGGTTCTAAGTCTCCTTGTCGATACCAGTAGATCTAAAAGAAGAAGAATTAAAGTTTATAAACAATTAAAATTTAAAGTATAACATTTTCTCTACCAATTTCAAATTTCATTAGTATTTGTTTATTCCCCCAAATGAGACATTCTCCATATTCTGAGGTCTCTACATTCCTGAGACCAGTGCAGCCAGAATTTAATTCTTACTCTGAGTTTCCACATCCAAGATCATACTTATTCCTACTTTCTCAGTTTACTTTCCTCTATATTCACACCTGTATACTCCACCAGTCATCTGGCAAGCTATCCAAGAACATATATCTGGGCATACTACTTAACAGGAAAGGAAGACAACATTTAGACTCGTATGATTCATACAATTGGTTCAGACTGCAAAATAGGGCTTCCATAATATATTTGGATTAAACTAATTCATTGTTAGTCACTTTAGGCTTCAAGCTAGGGGAACAGGAAAGCTCCCAAAGTGGG
Organism: Hylobates moloch; assembly: GCF_009828535.3. NCBI lineage: Eukaryota > Metazoa > Chordata > Mammalia > Primates > Hylobatidae > Hylobates > Hylobates moloch. The sequence goes on along the minus strand of NW_026652276.1, from coordinate 173,399,509 downwards.
ATGGGCTAGTTCTTTTTCGGGTCATGGGAGTATATAGCAGGATCAGTGAATTAGAACACTTGGAGATGTCTCCTGGTTTAATTTTAACTCAGATAAGCAAATTACCATTAATTGTTTTTTCTTTTGATTCTGCCTCTAAAGGAACATGAAACAATGTAGCCAACTAATGAATGATTGAACACTGAGAAGCCACCACCATCTTTGTTTCTTTACCATAAAAGAAACATGTTGCAGTAAATCAAACATTTTTACAACAACTGCAGCTTTAGATTTCCGAGGAGGTTTTGGTGTTAATACCTCCACTGTGGGAGACAAACATGTAGATTAAACTAAACTAATTTTGGAATAATTAGAATTAAATCCAGAGTGCTCTATCTCTTCCCTTAGCAGTAACTGGCATTTCCCGAAGTCTGTTGGCCCTTATATAGTCCTTGAGTGAAGATGAATTAAGTGAATTAAAATCTTTGGCCACCTACGTCTTCCCACTAATTCTTTTTTTTTTTTTTTTTAGCTATCAAGGGAGTGGAATTTCTCTTTGGGGTTACAACTTTGGGATTTAGGAGAAAAGGAGAAGACTCAGATTTTACTGAGAATTCTAATGTACTTTTAGGGGGAGGATGAGGATATAATTAAGAGATACCCTTTTGTATAGACCCAAGGCTGAAAATTTTTGTCCTGTGCATTGCAACTTAAACCCTCAAGAACACTGTTTAAATTCTCAACAGTACTTACAAGTATGCAGGCAGTAATACTACTCAAAGAGATGCAGACAGCAAAGAATATATTTAACGGTTTTGGAGGTAGTTGAGGGAAAACAAAAGCACTTATCAGCGTTACCTGTATGAAGAGAAATTATGTAAGGCCTTAATAGTAATTCCAAGACTTGGTAATTACCAAGTGGAGTCTAGGCAACAGTACTACAAAATGCTTCATGTTATAAAATTACATCTGCCACACCAAGTTTGCTTTCTAGAACGTTAATACAGTAATTATAAATATGTTCGAGTTATTTTAGTACTTCCTCCTTTTCCAACCTTTCCCTTACTTATGAAAGGAGAGAAAACATCAGTAATACTAGCTGATCCCAAAATAACTTCATTAACTAAACCTCACTCCCAGGATTAATGATTCTGCTGGAAAAAGTTCTAGCCATTTTGTTATTTTAAATATTTCCAGCAAAATGAATACAATCAAAGCTGATTTTGCTATAACATTATGAAACACACTGAAAGACTTCTAATATTGTGTAGTTCTGTTTCTAACAGATGCAGCATTATATGCAATCTTTTCATTAAGAAAGCCATGGAAAAAAATTCTCTTTAATGTGCCAGAAAAATGTCAAACTATGGAAAATATAGCTTTTAAAAATTTTGTGATAGCTCCCAGATGTATACTGTATGCAGGATGTATACAGTAAAACTACACTGTGACCAAATCTTTTAAAACTTGACCAAAGGGTAATGGATATGTTCTTTAGGAACAAAATTAATAGAAATGGGGAATTATGGTAGATGACAGAAGGAAGTGGCTATTAGCCACTGACATTTTTACAAATTTACTAGGCAAAACATGGTAAACTCAATTATCTTAAAACCAAGTTGTCTGACTTGCACCATTTCACGTATTCAACCTGGGGGTGGGGCAGAATTAAATTAGCTACTCCAATTAGCAACTGCAATTTTGTGGCAATAAAATTAAAAAGCACTTATTTAACTTTTTTTTTTTTTTTGGAAAGTTAACCATAATTGATAAAAGTTTTCAAAACTTTGGCTAAGAGCCTGGGTGAGGCACAAAATGAGGATACTTACTAGAATCAATAAGGATGTTAAGCTGCCAACAACTAAATTGATGATTCGATCCTGAAAGAGAAAAGAATTTTTAAGCCATATGACTTGGATCCATGTTACCTTCAGTATAATACAATGCAAGGCATTTGGATGGTTTATAATAAAGAAACCCAAGATCCAGTCCTTCTCTGAGCTTTACACATAAAACTACCAGACAAAGCAAAGTGTACTGAGACATAAGAGTGGAAAATGTACTTTGGGAAAATGGCCAGCTGGGGAAGGTTTCTTGAAGGGACAGAATATTTATATTAGAGTCTTGATTGGGTAGTATCAAATGGGGAAGGGAGGCTTACAAATAATGCATGTGCTGCTGAGGATAGCATGAGCCAAAGGAGAAGGACAGGCACCACGGGAATGGCCAGGCCAGAGCATTGGTTAAAAGTATCAGGAACCAGACTAGATGTAGAGTACTATGATGTGTCTGGAACTATATTTGTAATACAGCTTAGGTATCCTTGTCTAGTCTAAAAATAGACGCTACTGTTAAAAGGGATGGGTCCTAGAGTGCCAAGGCTTGGCACTTGCAATCTTAAAAGACCATCCAGTCCAGTAGTTTTTCCAAGTTATTTAATAGTGAAAGGCTTTAGTATATAAACAAAATCTTGGTTGAATGAAGAACCTACCTACTGAGCTTTCTTGTCATTCCCATCCCACCCCAACTAACAAAGAATGTTTGAAAAACTGATCCAATCCTAATTTTACAGGTTAAAGTAAATTTAGGCCCAGTGTGGTTAAATTATTTTCTAAGACTCATATAGCAAGTTAAAAGCAATTTTGAAACCAGAGATTCCTAAATCCAGGTCACTGGTTAGAAGTAGTTTCAGGTACTACTAAAAAGGTAAAGTATGATAGTGACATGCAGTCTTATTTCTGAGAAGTCAAAGCTGAGTCTTTAACGAATCAGTCGTCTTAAATGTTGTTTTGATAATGGTCTGAGCAGAGAACGGCAGGATATGGAACATGCCGTCAATAAACAAAACCTCAGAGATGGGAAGGGCACAGGAACAATCACAGAGCAGCAACTGAATTCTCATTTCCAAGTAGTTGGCTTTTAAAGATAACCCAGAAGTTAAGAGTCAGGCAAAATTGGGAGGGAAAGAGTAAGAAAGCCAAGTATTGGATGTGTGTGATCTAACCAAGGACAAATCACAACTCTCCAGACCAAGGCCACTGCAACTGAAAGGTTACAGAACAAAAGAAACTGGACTTCAGCCACACTGTAACTCCAGAGGACTCAGAAGAGATCTTACCACGACCTCAGCTAGAGAAGCCTACGCAGCACACAGGAGCCTGAACTGAGGACCACTTGTTAGGAAAGGGACCCAGGGACAAGTCACCGCTCACTTTAACTTCTTCCCATATGGGACAAATAAGTATGTGTTTAACATAAAATGTGTAGAGAGACAAAATCCATGGGAGCCCCACTGTTTCTGAGAAGCAAGAATATCTGCTGCTGAGCACCAGGGATTTCCAAAACGAAGCACTGCATACCTCACAACAGCTCCCACCAACAGAAGTCAAGCCAATATATCACTAATTGCCAAATGACACACAGCAAGTTGCCTACCAGGATCAAAGTAGGAGAAAAATAATGGTAAAAGGATATTAACTATGCCAAGCACATTCACCAATCCTCTCCTTAAAAATTCTGGGATGAAATGGTAATATGACTGTTTCACAAGTAGCAAAACAGGTTCAGGGAAACAGAACTCTCCCAAGATCTCAATACCATTAAGTGATAAAGACAAGATTCAATGCCAGGCCTCCTTTCCCCATTTATGCTTCTCACCCAAAGAACAACCTGGAGTGCTAATGCTGGTCTAGACAAAGATGGCAAGTGGCAGATGACACCTCAAAAAGCCTATTAGCAAAGTACTACACTATGTGCTTATCTTTCAAGAATGAAGATTTCCTCATAGGTGACTTTGTTCCACATTGTTGAATTTCTCCATATAACTGATTTTAATCCTGATGAAAATATATCTAAACTTTAATGAATACTTTCCTGCCTACCTTTTAGATAGTCACTGAACAGAATTCCAACTGATTTTCATGAAGATCAGTTATTGTTATAATGTATAATGTATTGGTCCCCTCTGAGATTTCCAAGATGGGATGAACTATTTAGGACATGGCAGAAGTGTTTCTCAGAATATTTTCTTTCTCCAAGCCAAGGCCTTCTGCTGTCAACATAACCATGCATTTAGGTATGCAGAGTTAACTTCAGAAGCCCTCCTACTTCTAATGCTCTCTGTTTTAAACTTGCTACTCAAAGTGTAGTCTATGAACCAGCACATTGGCCTCACCTGAGAGACCTGCAAGAAATGCAGAATCTTAGGCCTCACTGAGACCAAATGAATCAGAATCTGCATTTTAACAGCATCTGGTAATTTATGTGCACATTTGAAATGGAGAGGCTGTGCTCTAAAGTTTAGTCTAAAGCCATTTTTAAATATTAAGTTCAAATCACAGGGTAGAGCTCCTTCCCTGGGCCTAGAGATTATTTTTCAGGGTTTTAGCAGCTCTTCTAGCTCCCAATCTCCAAAGAGGATAATAAGAGAATAATTAAATAGCTAGTTAATTAACACTTCAAAGGACAGTTCGGGAAATACATGCTCCAAATTGGAGCTAGAGTACATGGAGAAAAGTATTACATTTAAACTTTGCTGTTTATGGAATAAATTGAAACTCCGATTATTTCTACTTCTACAGCTAGTCTCCATTAACTCAATTATTTCTCGCAGAAACTAGCTCTGTCTCCTCCCCAGTTTTATTTTCACTCTAGTTCTACGTACCATAACTTGTCTCTCCTACCAGAATTTTAAACCTTGTACTGTGGCTTATTTTCACTCCACAAGGAAGCTTGACAGGACAAAGGATGGCAATTAGCCTGGATCCTTGCCTGCTGAGAGGACAGGATACACATTTAGGATTTCCTTCCCAGAGACAAAATATTCTGCAACAGGTTTAGAGATAGTCTGAATTCATATATACATTAACATAAAAGACAGATATTGTGTGCATACATACATGTGTATATATATAGTTGAGATTTCACCTATATCATCTTTTAAGTCATATATTTATGCATTTAAACATTATCTACTATAATTCAGATGCAAATACAAAAGTGAATAAAAACATCTCTACCTTCCAGAAGTTTACACTATCCAGAGTTCAGGAGGGGCACTAAGAAGACAGAAAGTGAGCTATCTTTGGGCAGTCAAAGAGAGACCAGAGAAGTCAAAACCCTAAGGAAGACTAGCAGATGAAATGGAAAGGAAAGATGGTTCATGAAAGGAATTCCACAAAGACCCATGGGAGAACAAAAGCATTGCTGTTACAAAAGCAATGGGACAAATGGAGATTGTTGACCAAGTTTCATGAGAGCTGAGAGGAAAGGAGCTGGAATGCAATGCACAGTGAAAAGCCTGGGCCTGACGGATTCATGTCTTTGTCTTCCTTTAGAATGAGGAAGGAGAAAAAGATGGAGGTATATGCAACTGGTTTGTATCTGGAATGGTGGAAAGCAAGTAAGGAATATGTTATCTCCATTTACCAATGGGTAACTAGGTTCCAGAAGACTGACTTGCCAAAGGTCACACAGCTAGGTAATGGCAAAAAATCTCCTATCCAATGCTGTTCGCAAGACAAGTGTAATGAGCAGTTCAAAAGGTCTAACAGTCCTTAAACTAATAAATACGGACCTTAACACAGTCTAGAAACCAAGGTTCTCATCTCATTCTGCCACTAGCTAGCTTTGTAACCTCAAAAGGATTCCTTAACCCATTTGACTCTATCAAATGAGAAGACTGGGCTAAATGATACCTGGTCCCTTTCAGTTCTTACACTTTATGGTTCTGAATCACCAGACTGCACTTGGGCCAGAGAAGGACTAATCCCCTACTGATTAAAAGGCAGAGAACCCCTATACTTGCCTGGTCAGTCATTAGCCAGCATCTGCTAGACAAACAAACTCAAATGATCAGGTGGTAACAATGGCCCTGGGAGGAAACTGGCAATAACATCCCAAATAACCAAAAGCTAGCTCTGCCCTCAGCTCCTCAGCTCCCTGGAAATATCCTGGTTCTAAACAGTTTGGAATGCTTACAAGTGACATTGTATTCAGCCTTCCATTTCCATGGCAATGTTTTGCCTACTTCCAAAATGAATTTCAAGGGCATGTGCTACTATAATAAAACCCTAACCTAACTAACCAACGATAAAAAGACCAAGACAAAATTTCTAAAAGGCTTTGGGGAATGGGTTGGAGGGGGAAGCTAAAGAATTTACAAAGGCCAGGCATGGTGGCTCACACCTGTAATCTCAGCACGTTGGGAGGCCAAGGTGGGAGGATCATTTGAGTTCAGGGATTCAAGACCAACCTGGGAAAAATACTGAGACCTTTTATCTACAAAAGCATATAAAAATTATCTGGGTTTGATGACATGTGCCTGTAGTCCCAGCTACTTGGGAGGCTGAGGTGGGAGGATCACTTGAGCCCAGGAGGTCAAGGGTGCAGTGAGCAAGGATCACGCTACTGCACTCCAGCCTGGATAGAATGAGAATCTTAAAAAAAAAAAAAAAAAAAAAAAAATTGTCTTAAAAAACATTTCTCATTTAAACACAAATGTTTGTATGAAGATGTCTGACAGCCAAGTGGGAAGTACAACAGAATTTTAAGTTCTAACTAATAATAAAAGTAAGCATACTGGATAATTAGAGTCAAAATTGTCCTGGCTCCAAAAAGAATTTGTCCCATGAATCAGGACAAATCTAGGGACACAGAAAATATAGATAATTCATACACAATTATTTCTTATATTGGTCCATAAAAAAATCCCAAAGGCATAATGTCAACTCATTTCCCAAAAAAGCAAGCTCTGGCATGGTTAAAATGCTACTCCCAATTTTGACTACTCATCTGTATTAGTTTCCACACTGCTGATAAAGACATATCCAAAACCGGGTAGTTTGTAAAGAAAAAGAGATTTAATGGACTCACAGTTCCACATAGCTGAGGTAGCCTCACAATCATGGCGTACAGTGATAGGCACATCTTACATGATGGCAGGCAAGAGAGAAAATGAGAGCCAAGCAAAAGGGGAAACCCCTTATAAAATCATCAGATCTCATGAGACTTATTCACTACCACGAGAACAGCACGGGGGAAACCACCCCCATGATTCAATCATCTCCCACCGGGCCCCTCCCACAACACATGGGAATTATGGGAGCTACAATTCAGGAGGAGATTTGGGTGGAAACACAGCCAAACCATATAATTTCATCCCTGGCCCCTCCCAAATCTCATGTCCTCACATTTCAAAACCAATCATGCCTTTGCAACAGTCCCCCAAAGTCTTAACTCATTTCAGCATTAACTCAAAAGTCCACAGTCCGAAGTCTCATCTGAGACAAGTCCACCTATGAGTCTGTAAAATCAAAAGCAAGTTAGTTACTTCCTAGATACAATGGGGGTACAGGCATTGGGTAAATACACACATTCCAAATCAGAAAAACTGGCCAAAACAAAGGGGCTACAAGCCCCATGCAAATCAAAAAACCAGCAGGACAGTCAATTTTTAAAGCTCCAATGTCTCACATCTAGGTCATGCTGATACAAGAGGTAGGTTCCCATGGTCTTGGGTGGCTCCGCCCCTGTGGCTTTGCAGGGTACAGCCTCCCTCCCAGCTGCTTTTACAGGCTGGCCTTGAGTGTCTGCTGCTTTTCCAGGCACATGGAGCAAGTTTCGGTGAATCTACCATTCTGGCATCTGGAGGATGGTGGCCTTCTCACAGCTCCACTAGGCAATGCCCCATGCGGACTCTGTATGGGAGCTTCAACCCCACATTTCCCTTCCATGCTGCCCTAGCAGAGGTTCTCCATGAGGGCCCTGGCCCTGCAGCAACCTCTGCCTGGACATCCAGGTGTTTCCGTATGTCCTCTGAAATCTAGGCAAAGGTTCCCAAACCTCAATTCTTGACTTCTGCGCACCCGCAGACCCAACACCACATAGAAGTTGCCACGTGCAGCTCTGAAGTCATGGCCTGAGCTGTACCTTGGCCCCTTTTAGCCATGGCTAGAGCTGCTGGGACACATAGCACCAAGTCCCTAAGCTGCATACAGCAGGGGGGGCCTGGGCCCAGCCCACAAAACCATTTTTTCCTCTTAGGCCTCTAGGCCTGTGATGGGAGGGGCTGCCTCAAAGGTCTCTGACATGCCCTGGAGACATTTTCCCCATTGTCTTGGGGATTAACATTTGGCTTCTCATTACTTATGCAAATTTCCACAGCTGACTTAGATTTCTCCTCAGGAATTTTTTTTTTCTATTGCATTGTCAGGCTGCAAATTTTCTCCTCAGGAATTTTTTTTTTCTATTGCATTGTCAGGCTGCAAATTTTCCAAACTTTTATGCTCTGTTTCCCTTTTAAAGCTTAATGCTTTTAACAGCACCTAAGTCACCTCTTGAATGCTTTGCTGCTTAGAAATTTCTTCTGCCAGATACCCTAACTCATCTCCCTCAAGTTCAAAGTTCCACAAATCTCTAGGGCTGGGGCAAAGTGCCACCAGTCTCTTTGCTAAAACATAACAAGAGTCACCTTTACTCCAGTTCCCAACAAGTTCTTCATCTCCATCTGAGACCACCTCAGCGTGAACCTTATTGTCCATATCACTATCAACATTTGGTCAAAACCATTCAACAAGTCTCTAAGAAGGAAACTTTCCCACATCTTCTGTCTTGTGAGCCCTTCCAAGTCTTTAGGAAGTTCCAAACTTTTCCTATCTTCTTCTGAGCCCTCCAAACTATTCCAACCTGCCTGTTACCCAGTTCCAAAGTCGCTTCCACATTCTCGGGTATCTTTACAGCAGCACCCCATTCCTGGTACCAATTTATGTATTAGTCCGTTTTCACACTGCTGATAAAGACATACCTGAGACTGGGTAATTTATAAAGAAAAAGAGGTTTAATGGACTCAGTTTCAAGTGGCAGAAGGCAAGAGGTACATCTTACGTGGTGGCAGGCAAGACAGAAAATGACAGCCAAGCGAAAGGGGCTTCCCCTTATAAAATCATCAGATCTCATGAGACTTATTCACTACCAGAAAAACAGTAGGGGAGAAACTGCCCATATGATTCAATTATCTCCCACCGGGTCCCTCCCACAACACGTGGGAATTATGGGAGCTAAAATTCAAGATGACATTTGGGTGAGGACACAGCCAGATCATATCATCATCCTTCAGAACTCAACACTATCAACTTCACTGTAAATCCTTTCTGGACACCACCCTGAGCACCTCCCCTCAGAGCACCCACATCACTTTGCTCAGTCTTTACACTTAACTGCATCAAAATGTATTGCTTGTGTCCCACACTGGCAGTTAACAGTGGGAAAGACAGTCTACAAGAAGTCCCCCTTACTGGCGGGGAATACACTCCAAGACCACCAGTGGATGCCTGAAACCACAAATAGTACCAAACCCTATACATACTGTTTTTTCAGTCATAACAGAGATGGCTACTAAGTATCACTAACAGGCAGGTAGCATTTACTGGACAAAGGGATGATTCACGTCCCCAGCAGGAGCAGGACAGAATGAGAGTTAATCGTATTACATAGAACAGTGTACAGTTTAAAACTTACAAATTATTTCTAAAGTTTTCCATTTAATATTTTTGGACCACAGCTGACCACAGGTAACTGAAGCCTAGAAAAGTGAAGCTGTGGATTAGTGGGAACTACTACACTTGTTTTCCTTCTTGACAGTGTGGCACGCTGTAAGTACTCGATGAATGTTCGTTAAACGAAAGACTCAAAGCAGAAATAGCCAACAGTATTTTCTTTAGAATGCCTCTCACCAGTAGAGACCATTCATCTCATCTTACCACTTATCTGGGGCCTGGCCTATCGATAGGAACATAATGTGCCTCACTGCTGCAGGGCAGGCATGCAACAGCACCACAGAAGCTGTGGCCTGATCCTGCAGACCAAGAGGTCACGGTCTGCCAGCCACAAAGGTGCAACACCCTAACAGATACCTCCCAGGCTAGGCTCTGTTGTTCCCAAAGAAATATCAATGATGAACAGTGGGGATCTCTGAGGTCCAGGTTTTCCTGAGTAGAAGCCCAGTTACTTTCTGCTAGGGCAGGACCAAGGACTGATTTATAAGGCATCACAACTCTGAACTCCAGCTGACAAATTAATCCTTCAGCAATGCTCCCCAACACTCCCAGAGAGGGGCAAGGCAAAACAGAGAAAAGTCCTCGCAGAAAAGCAAAAGCCTGGATGGACAATGCCATGAAGACATTCCCTACTACATTCTTGAGGGAGAAGGCAGGGTAGAGGGTGGAGGAAGATTGAGAACTCCATTTTTGGTGTCACTTCTAAACTTTCTATGTGATTCCACAAGTCTTTCTCCTCAGACAGCATCACAGGGAGTCTTATAGACCCACATCCCTTACCAGGTGCTCAATCCTATTTCCAGGCTAGACCTCACACCTGCAAGTGTCCTCCTCTGTCAGACATCCTACCCCTGGAAGCTGTTCCACATGAGCAAACTGCATCCTAATAGAGCTCATGCCCCTGTGTACTCAGCCGGGGCTCGTGAGACTTATTCACTACCACAAGAACAGTATGGGGGAAACCACCCCCATGATTCAATCATCTCCTACCGGGTCCCTCTCACAACACATGGGAATTATGGGAGCTACAATTCAGGAGGAGATTTGGGTGGAAACACAGCCAAACCATATAATTTCATCCCTGGCCCCTCCCAAATCTCATGTCCTCACATTTCAAAACCAATCGTGTCTTTGCAACAGTCCCTAAAGTCTTAACTCATTTCAGCATTAACTCAAAAGTCCACAGTCTGAAGTCTCATCTGAGACAAGTCCACCTATAAGTCTGTAAAATCAAAAGTAAGTTAGTTACTTCCTAGATACAATGGGAGTATGGGCATTGGGTAAATACACACATTACAAAATCAGAAAAACTGGCCAAAACAAAGGGGCTACAGGCCCCATGCAAATCCAAAAACCAGCAGGGCAGTCAATTTATTTTTATTATTATTATTATTTTTTTTTTTGAGACAGAGTCTCGCTCTGTCGCCCAGGCTGGAGTGCAGTAGCGCAATCTCGGCTCACTGCAAGCTCCGCCTCCTGGGTTCACGCCATTCTCCTGCCTCAGCCTCTCCAAGTAGCTGGGACTACAGGCGCCCGCCACCACGCCCGGCTAATTTTTTGTATTTTTAGTAGAGACAGGGTTTCACCGTGGTCTCAATCTCCTGACCTCGTGATCCGCCCGCCTCAGCCTCCCAAAGTGCTGGGATTACAAGCGTGAGCCACCACGCCCGGCCTAAGGCAGTCAATTTTTAAAGCTCCAATGTCTCATATCCAGATCATATTGATGCAAGAGGTAGGTTCCCATGGTTTTGGGCGGCTCTGCCCCTGTGCTTTGCAGGGTACAGTTCTGAAACTTTCTTTGAAAACCCAGCTCCAGGTCACCCCCAAACCTCCAACCACGTCTAGATACCAGCAACAGGCCTTGCTGTGAAGTCTTTAAGCTGTCCTAACTACATATGTCAGTTTACTCCTCTGTCTCTTCCTCTACCTTAGAAGGTCTGGGAAGGTAAGGACCATGTCTTCCTTGTTCACTGTTGAATTTTGGGCCACCATATATGGCTATATAGCTGAAGTTCAGCCCAATGTTGCACTTTCCAAGTTTTGCACCCTGGCATCAGCCTGCATCTACCCAGAGGCAACAGCACATTTTTCTAATTCAGACAAAGCCAAGCCACATGTTTATGAGGGCTCCCACTACCCAGGGTGTAAATACCCTTCCGATTGTACAAAGGTGCCACCGTATGGCTAGGTGATGGCCCTGGCCATATCCCTCTGCCAACCATGATGGCTAGCAGGACAGATAATATTAGTTGAAATAACACACTAACTGGGCTTACTACAAATTCATGTTTTCTATCCTCACCTGGGCCTTCACTGTATTTCCGTGGCCTCTTATTTTGGGTGGACTGCCCCTGCTTCTCTCCGGGAAGTGATTTGAAGCTCCAGCTCTCCTCAGGTTCCCAGTCCTACCCTTGAAGCCTTTACATCCATTCTCACACTACTAGAAAGAACTACCTGAGACTGGGTAATTTATAAAGAAAAGAGGTTTAACTGAATAACAGTTCCACATGGCTGGGGAGACCTCAGGAAACTTACAATCATGGTGGAATGTGAAGGGGAAGCAAGCCACATATTACATGGCAGCATGAGGGGGTGGGAAAGTGTGGGAATAAGAGAAACTGGGGAGAAGAGGTTGAGAGGGTGCAAGAAGAGGGGAAGAGAGGTGGGAGAGAGAGAGAGACATAGTGAAAGAGTGAGACAGTGAGAGTGAAAGAGAGTGAGAGTGAAAGAGTGAGAGAGACAGAGAGACAGAGACAGTGAGAGACAGTGAGACACTGAGACAGTGAGACACACAGAGACAGTGAGACAGTGAGACACAGAGAGACAGTGAGACACAGAGAGACAGTGAGACACAGAGACAGTGAGACACTGAGAGAGACAGTGAGACACTGAGAGACAGTGAGACAGAGAGACAGTGAGAGAGACAGTGAGAGACAGTGAGAGAGACAGAGACAGTGAGACAGCGAGAGACAGCGAGAGACAGCGAGAGACAGAGAGACAGCGAGAGACAGTGAGACAGCGAGAGACAGCGAGAGACAGCGAGAGAGACAGCGAGAGAGACAGCGAGAGACAGCGAGAGACAGCGAGAGACAGCGAGAGTGAGTGACAGAGTGAGAGCGAAAGCGAGAGACAGCGAGAGAGAGCGCGAGCGGGAGAGCGAGAGCGCGAGACAGTGAGAGAGTGAAAGACGGTGAGAGAGACAGAGACAGAGAGGACAGTGAGAGAAACAGAGGAGGGGGGGACAGAGAGAGACAGGAGGGGGAGGGGGGACAGAGAGAGAGAGAGAGATAGGAGAGGGAGGGGGGACAGAGAGACAGAGGAGGGGGAGGAGGGGACAGAGAGAGAGACGGGAGGGGGGACAGATGGGGAGGGAGGGGGGGGAGCGTGCGGGAGTGTGCGGGAGCAGGGAACTGCCACATGCATTTAAACCATCTGATGTCATGAGAACTCGTTCATGAGACAGCACTGGAGGATGGTGCTAAACCATTAGAAACTGCCCCCATGACCCGATCACGTCCCTCCCTGCCCCTCAACATGTGGAGGTTACAATTTGACATGAGATTTGGGTAAGGACACAGCTAAACCATATCATTCAGCCCCTGGGCCCTCCGAAACCTCATGTCCTTCTCACATTTCAAAACCACTCATGCCTTCCCAACAGTCCCCCCAAAGTCTTAACTCATTCCAGCATTAACTCAAAAGTCCAAGTCCAAAGTCTCATCTGAGACAAGGCAAGTCCCTTCCACCTATGAGCCTGTAAAATCAAAAACAAGTTAGTTACTTCCAAGATACAATGGGGGTTACAGGCATTGAGTAAACAGACCCATTCTAAAAGGGAGAAAATCAGCCAAAATGAAGGGGCTACAGGCCCCATGCAAGTCTAAAACCCAGCAGGGCAGTCATTAAGTCTTAAAGCTCCAAAATAACCTCCTTTGGCTCTGTGTCTCATATCTAGGCCACACTAATGCAAGGAGTGGGCTCCTAAGGCCTTGAGCAACTCCACCCCTGTGGTTCTGCAGGGTACGGCCCCCACAGCTGCTTTCACAGGCTGGCGCTGAGTGTCTGTGGCTTTTCCAGGCATACAATGCAATCCATAATGGCTCCCCCTTGCAGCAGACTTCTGGACATCCAAGCATTTCCATACATCCTCTGAAATCTAGGCGGAGGCTCCCAAACTCTTGCCTTCTGTGCACCCACAGACCCAACACCACGTGGAAGCCACCAAGGTTTGGGGCTTGGACCCTCTTAAGCAACAGCTCAAGCTATATCTTGGCCCCTTTTAGCCACAGCTGGAGCTGGAGCAGCTGTGACACAGGGCACTGGGGCCCAGGACCTGACCCACAAAACCATTTTTCCCTGACAGGCCTCTGGGCCTGTAGTGTGGGGGCTGCTGTGAAGAGCTCTGAAATTCCCTGGGGACATTTTCCCCATTGTCTTAGCTATTAACATTCAGCTCCTCAACTGCATCTCATTATTGGGCCATGAGAAATAGCAGCCCGACCCTCAGTTTGGTCTAGGAACAATACCTCCTGGCAATTTGTTCTTCCTTTTATAAAAGGCTCAATCCCATTTTATACTCATCACTTACCCTCCCTACCCACACATTCCTCAGGTCACTGAAGACAGTGATTATCTTCTCCTGGGATGGGGAAAGAGCAAGGCAACACATTCAGCACGTTTTAAATGCCCAAAAGGTGCTATTTCCTACCACTGTTTACCTGGACTGAGTGATTCACACCCTTGAGCCACATCCTACAATTTTGCCTCCAAAGTTCTGCATTTCTCAAGCAAACTTAAGGGTCCCAATACCATAAATAAAAGTTTGATTCTCAGAAATGACTTTGCTTCTCTTCTTCCAAATCACAGCAGACAGCTTCTCACCATGAAAGCTGTGTAAGTGGCCTAGTCAGAAGCCTAAGGGGCCAGGAAAAAGCATAACGAGAGGATGCAAAATGTGGAAGGTTTATTTTGAGCCCAGCTGAATAAAGAAACCTCAGGCCCTGTGTCCAGGGATTTAATATGGGTCCCTCAGAGCAGCATGGCTCTGACTATACAGGAGCTTCCCCTCGCACTGTCACTAGAGACAACCAGAGGTATAGCAGCCACACAGGTGGAGACATTTTGTCTCACTGGCTAACTCTAGGACGCAGTGAATTATGACCCATAGGTACTACTGCTCTGAGACTTCCCAAAGCAACACCAGACTTTGAACAGTGCCAAGAGCACAGGAGGTGCAAGAGAAAGCATTTGAGAATTCAGGCACACCCATCCTTTACAACTTTTACACTCGATTCTCTCCCAAACACATGACCTCCACTGCTACATGTGGACTTGTTTTTTAAAAGTTACAACTTTTAAGCCTTAGTTTTCATATTTGTACAATGTCTACCATGTGAAGTCGTAATAAGGATTAGAAGAGAATACATAGAAAGCCCCTACAAGAGAGTATCTGACATTCAGTAGAGGGTCAGTAAATGGCAGCTAATATGGTATTTGCACTATTTATACCATGTCTAAGGGGGAATCTTACCAATGAGAGATCAGGCTCCTCAGAGCTGAGAGAGAGCTGACTGGCCTCACACCCTGGCCCCAATTTCTATGGCAGCCCCAATTTCAAATGCATTCTACCATTCTCACAGGGACACCGAGGTTTATCCACCCATATGTCCCCTTCAGCAACTCAGAAAATATGGTCACTATGGCCATACATAGCCTATGAGCCAATTATAAGAAAAAAGTGACTCAATTCAGTAAGCAAAGGATATTACCAAAGACCAGCAAAAATCACATCCAGAGAAAACTCAGTAGACCATCAGCTTCTGAGAGACCAGACCTCAGTTTAAGTTTTTTTTTTAAATACAATATTGTATTTACTACTGGCCTCTGCTACATACAGCTTAGCAGAAAGAAAAAGAAAGAGAAAAATGATTTTAATTGCATGAGAGCTTGAAGCACCACTTCCTGTTTTGATATCTAGCATATCCAGGTTTCTAAACAGTCCCTGCCTTCTACTGTGAGCTCAGAATGTCCCAAGAATGTAGGTTACTTTTTGATAACGCTAAATTCTCATTTTGCTTAAAACTTAATATACATGAAATCAAGAACTTGGTAAGCCATTGTCCCTAGGGCTAAAAAGTCTACAAAAATGAGGAAACTGGCACCTACCATTAAAGAAGAGATTATTCTATAGTTAGGAGGCAAGACCTACATGAGTTCCTCACAGCACAAGGAGTAAGTGCCAGGGGACATCTTTGACAGCCAGGCTCACAGAAGGAAAGTGAGAAGAGACTGGATTACAGGGAAGGTTCTAAAGTAGGGAATCAGACTGAGCAGAATTCAGATATTTAGAGAAGAGAGGACACAGCAGAAAGGAGAACAGCATTTATGAAGAGCAAAGAGGCAGCTAAAAGAAAGGGGTCCATGGAGAGGTATTAGCCTGGACTGGGCTTACACAGAGCAAGAGTAAGGCCAGTGCATCTCAACCCTTTCTATCCACCAGCATCCCCTGAGGACCTTCCAGAAATACCAGTGCCTGGGCCCCACACCCAGAGATTACAGTCCACTGATCTAGGGGTGGAAGAGATAAAACTTACATAGAGTACTAAAGAAAAAGTGATGGCATTTATTTTTCCTAATTACTTTTCTAGCACACACAAAAAAAGGCAAAGTTGTTTTGGCAGGCTGAATGAGAGGAGAGAAGAGAACTGTTTCACCTTTGGGTGACTAACCCTCCTTTGAGAGAAATGGCTGTGCTTGATCACCTAGAAGCTCTATCTAGAGGAAATAAACTAAAGCTTGCACTCCTCAGAGAACAGCATTGGTAGCTCTAAGACAGAGGAAGGGGCTGCTGGCACAGACCCAGCTATCTTGATCATAGCTTTATTCTTTTTCTCTTCTTTGCATTTTTTAAAATTATTTTATTACCATCCCTACTGAGCCTTGTTCTTAAATAAGCGACAACAAAAATGGCATGAAGTAGCAACTCTAATCTTACATGATTATTTGCAGAGGCCAAATGCTCCAAGTTTGAATTGCTTGACTAACACTAATCATAAAAAGCCCTTGCTTTTCACCATCTTTGTTTTCCTTTTTATTGGGGGGAGGGGGATAAAGGAAGATACTTTTGTCTTTGGAACCAAAGATCTGAGCCTCAGAGCCCACTAAACTTGCCCCCTCCACAGAGGGCCTCCCTCTCACTATGGTATCTACTGAGGAATTCAGTGTATGTACCTTCTCCCCAAATCATTGACTTTATATATCACATCCAAGAAGGAATAAAGGAGAAAGAACTGTCACCACCCTTCTTAGAGGATGAGTCACTTATTTTGTGATCAGTGACCACCCACAGAGTGGGCTGATCTAGAAACTGGTTTGCACTACATGGCACCAAGTGGAGGGTGTTCATCCTTTTCCCATTTGCCCTAGCTATGGGATGCTGCTTTGCTTTCTCCAGAGAAAACCATTCTCTCCCTCTCCTCCTAGTTTCACCAGTCTAGATGGACTGAAACTGACTTCAGATGATACCACAGCCAGCTAACAAGTCGAGATCAAGACTGATTCACAAGCCCTGAGAATAATTTAGTGCTCTTCTAACACAAGACAGTGGGAAAGACTGTCCAAACTGTGTACCAAAGCTTGTACTAAAGCAAACTTTTAAAGATAGTTGTGGGCAGAAGAGGGGAGAACATTTCCAGGTTTTAGTTTACCCTAGGGGACAGGATGGGAGGGAAAAGCAGAGGAAGGCGATTCATTGAACCATGTTTCCCAAAGTATATTCTGTAGAAACTTATCTAGTGAATGCTCTAGGGAGCTGGAGGTAAGAACTGAGTAAGGCATTTGCCAGGGCTAAAAAGGCCACACCACCTAAACAGTTTATAAAGTGCTACTCATCCACCCTCACCAACTAGAGTCACAGTGAAAACTGGCATATTAAAGCTTCCAAAGTCCCACAATAAAGAAAAATGTTTCACAAACTTGGTTATAGAATCATCATAACATTTCAGCTGCTTTAAAACTAAGCTGTCTGAAATGGTTGGGTATCCCTTATCCAAAATGCTTGGGACCAGAAGTGTTTCTGATTTCAGATTTTTTTTTGCGCTTTGGAATATCTACATATACATAATGAGATCTTGGGGTGGGACACAAGTCTAAGCACAAAATTTGTTTCATATACACCTTACACACATAGCCTGGAAGGCAAGTTTTATATTTTTAAAATTTTTGTGCATGAAATGAAGTTTGTGTTAAGTACTTTTGTGTGGAAATTCCCACTTGTAGCATCAAGTCAGTGCTCAAAAAGTTTTGGATTTTGGAGCATTTCGAATTTTGGATTTGGGACATCAGCGTGTACTAGCCATATGTGGTTACTGGGCACCTGAAACATGGCTAGCGTGAATTCAGATGGGCTGTTGATGTAAAATACATACTGGATTTCAAAGGCTTCACACAAAAAAATTGTAAAAGTATCTCAGTTTCTTTTTTGTTTGAGATAGAGTCTTGTTCGGTCACCCAGGCTGGAGTTCAGTGGTGCGAGCCTGCAGCTGGGACCACAGGTGGGTGCCGCCACGCCCAGCTAATTTTGTGTGTGTGTGTGTGACAGGATCTCATTTTGTTGCCCAGGCTGGTTTCAAAATCCTGGGCTCAAGTGATTCTCCCACCTCAGCCTCCCGAAGTGCCAGGATTACAGGCCTGAGCCACCATGCCTAGTTAAAAAATTTTTTTAAAATATTGATTATATGTTGAAATTATAGTATTAATATTTTGGAAATAAGGGGTTAAATAATTAATATTTCACTTGTTTCTTTATACTTTTTCATATGGCTACTAAGAAATGTAAATTACATATATGGCTGCTCACATCATATTTCTACTGGACAGCACTCTTTTAGAAAATGCTAAGCCATAACACAGGCTTGGAAACTTCAGATATTTCTTATCATCTTGGTATCTGTGCCATGTTTTTCACCTGAAAGAGAAGTACTATAGCACAAAACTTGGGAATGGTTTAAAAAAGATGTAAAAAGCATCTGGGCATTCAAACTAGGATTCATAAGATAGCCAACCTAACATGAAAATTCCATAGGTATTAAGGAATGAGGTCTATGTTTCTTACAAAAGATGAACACCTTTC
Source organism: Hylobates moloch (assembly GCF_009828535.3). Classification (NCBI taxonomy): domain Eukaryota; kingdom Metazoa; phylum Chordata; class Mammalia; order Primates; family Hylobatidae; genus Hylobates; species Hylobates moloch. The sequence goes on along the minus strand of NW_026652276.1, from coordinate 173,380,846 downwards.
CTTTTTTGTCAATAATCCCTAGGACAGGCACGATGGCTCACGCTTATAATCCCAGAACTTTGAGAGGCTGAGGTGGGAGGATCGCTTGAGGCCACGAGTTTGGGACCAGCCTGAGCAATATAGGAAGCCCCATCTCTACAACAAATTAAAAAGGGCCAGGCGTGGTGGCTCACGCCTGTAATACCAGCACTTTGGGAGGCCGAGGCGGGCAGATCACGAGGTCAGGAGATCGAGACCATCCTGGCTAACACGGTGAAACCCCCGTCTCTACTAAAAATACAAAAAAATTAGCCAGGTGTGGTGGCAGGTGCCTGTAGTCCCAGCTGCTCGGGAAGCTGAGGCAGGAGAATGGCGTGAACCTGGGAGGCGGAGCTTGCAGGGAGGCGGAGCTTGCAGTGAGCCAAGATTACACCACTGCACTCCAGCCTGGGTGACAGAGCGAGACCCCGTCTCAAAAAAAAAAAAAAAAAAAAAAAAAAAAAAGTTAGCCAGGCTTGGTAGAAGGCGCCTATAGTCCCAGCTACTCAGGAAGCTGAAGTAGGGGAATCGCTTGAGCCCAGGAGGTCAAGACTGCAGTGAGCCGTGATCAGGCCACTGCACTCCGATGTGAGTGACAAAGTGAGACCCTGCCTCAAAGACAAAAAAATCCCTTAGATATTTATGGAACAATAGAGAACTGTTTCACTTTGCCTTTCTCTCCATGATATGCCTGTAAAGCTATTCCTAAATGGGAATAACTTAGAATGAACAATTCTCATGCTAAAGATTGAATAAATCTGAAATTTCAGTAACTGAAATCACTATGTGCACTCAGCACACATAAAGGCAAAAAAAAGTTCCTTCAGGGATTCCCCAAGAGGGTGCTGCTCAAGACCAACTTAGTTATATATTAATAGTCATTGTTCTATAATAGATTTCATTATCTCACACTCACCTCACGACTTGGGGCAAACCACTTCAACCCCTATATTCTGTGAAAGGGCAACAGGTATGCAGATGTCTGGAGTGCTTTGAGAAGCAAAAACTGCCTAATTACTGACTTCACTATTCAACTCATGAAAGGGAGTTGGTGAAGCATTACCAGAGGAAACTACTTGTATGACTGAACACGTAACTCTCTCTGAGGGTTCCACTTCATTAGCTGTATAACAGAAACAAGAGCACCCATCTGACAAAGGAATTTGATGATCAAACAAGGTAAAGCTGAATGCCCACCATGTTGCCTGGCACTCAGGAAACACAAACATACTCTAGATTCTGCTCTTTGAGCTTCAGTTCTTTTTGCCTTAGAGTTTGCACCTAAAGTTGAGAGGCTGTGTCAGTTCTCATAAAGCAAGTAAGATTACAAAATGCACAGGAAACCACCTGTGAGACTAGGATAGGAACTGGGCTCTTACTCTTTCTCGATGTTCTCAGAACTTGTAGTTCACTAACAGCAACTTTCCACTGTGAAGTGGCTATTGTGTCGTTTCCTGGCATGTAAAACAGCAAGCTGCAGACACCCACACACAAGAGCAAGTGATGGGTTTCTCAGTGTCCCCAGGACCCTGCTCTAGCAGTTGCTGTCCTCTGTGGAAATGGCTCCACTGTAATGTGTCCTACCCTTTCACTATTGAGGCTCCATTCCTGAGCCTTACCCTCCTCAGGCCCTCAAATCTTCACTTGCTGTGAACACATATGGAGGCCTCTCCTCTTTCAGATGTGGCATCTCCATTTATAAGATACATGTTTTCTCCCACCTCAGACCAGGGGTCTCTCTCCCTTCTCCATTCTGTAGAATTTATCTATGTCCAATCACCCTGTCAACTTCACAGAGGGAGCTAAAGGGATAAATTTTGAGAGATCAAGAATTAATATACATTAACTTTTTTCTCTGAATAGCCGAAGCTATTGTTACAATGCCCTAAGGTTTCCTGAATAATCCCAGTGCGATATATTCTTGTAGTAAGTAAGTACGCAATAAAAGATACGTTTGGAATAGTAAAGTTCTTGAATGGGTTTCAAATGGATCATGGGCAATGGGAAACTTAAATCATTGGACGTTTTGGCCCAAGCTGTTCAGAAAACATCAATATTTCTAAGTGTCTGCATAAATGGACAAGTCCATTACCAAGTCATCTACCTCTATAATTACAAGAGCTATGAGTTAAAAGAGGTCAAAGGTCTGGATCACCCAGAACCCCAATCTATGTGCTGAAGCACGCTGGGGAGGCACTCTCTTAGCTCTTGGGACAGATGGACACATTTCCCATACAAAAGCAACCAGTTCTTGTCCATACCCTAACATGTCCGTGTCGTAGCACTGATCCAACCACATCACATTTGTCTACATTTTTTTCTCCACCTGACAGGGTTCCTTGGCTCCCCAGGGCCAAGTACATAATGCTCAATAACGTTTGCCTAAGATGGAACATCTACTGGAGGAGGTATGCGTCTCAAATCAGGAGCACTGTGGGCTGGGATTACACAAAGCCACAAGATGAACAAGGTGCATCTTCCCGGAGATCGAGTTTAAAACGCTTTCATATTAAAACATTTTGAGAAGAGAAAGTAAAATCCACGTGGAGCTTAAAAAATAAAGTCCTGTGGCAGCCTCATAGCTTCCAAATTCAGGGCTATTCCCCAGACTGCCAGGTGTACCAGTTCCCTATCCTGTCTGCTGGAGGGCTCCTGCCAAAACTAAGAAATCCCGGAAGCTCTGGACTCTACACGTGCATTACCTTTCCAGAGCTGAAAGCACTTTATCAGATATCAAAGATCACCAATGCCACTTTTTTTTTCTTCCTTCTTTTAGGCCAGTCAAGTGAAGCAGGGAGATTGGAGAAGGAACAAAGAAATCTGTAACGGGCTGTGATCAATTAGTTGTCAACACCACTGCACTGGGACCAGCCAACCAATGCCACTTTTAGGTGAAAAAATAAACCAGGCAGACCTTGCCCAAACTACTCAGAAAGTTAATGCTTACGATAGAAAAAGATCTCTCCTCAATTGTTGGCCCAGGACATCACATAATTAATCCTTTTTTAAAGGTGTTATACATTTTAAAGCCTAGAATAATGTGCGATAGCCTGTTTGGGTTCAGGGACCCTTTGATCACTTCCTGGAATGGAAGCCATCATTCAAGAACCCCTCACCTCAAGCCTCTCCCCTTTCCTGGCTTGGCTGCTTCACTGCTCAGCAATGAACCCTTAAGAGTTCTATGTAAACAGGAATCAGAAGCACCCCTTCTCGGGTCTCTTAGGAAGCTCTGGGCGCACACCTGTAGCCTCTGGAGGGTCAGTACTCCTGCTGGAGAGTGCAGCTGTACAACCACTAAATCAACCTCCCCTCCGGAGGGGGTTCCGCACTCCCCAGAAAGGCTTCCAACAACCCCGAACTTTCTGAACTTTTCTCCACGCCAGCCTTCAAGGCTCTTAGCCAACCATGTCCCGAAGCAAGCGACGATTGGCCAGGCAAACATCTTGAGAGGGAAGCGGGACTGCAAAACCAGCTTCCTCCCTAAAAGTGCTTTTAGGAGCCGCAGAAGGACGCAGCCCGGACTCGGCGGGAGGGCAGGCGGCAGACACACCCCCATCCCAGTCTGGAGTCACAATCCGCACTCACCTTGGCGGACGTCTCCCCAAACAGAGGTCTGTTGTCCAGGCCACTGGTGCCGTAGGTTCTGGTAGCAAAGTCCTCCATTTTGGGGTTTCTTCACTTTCCCCAAGCCACTTAAAAGCAAGCCAGCATGACCTCCCGAGGTCTCAGGTCCACGACTGCAAGCCTCCTCCTCACTGCTCCCGCATAGCCGAACCCGAGTGGTCGGGGAAGCGCTGGCGCCGGGGATGGGTGGGGGCTCACACGCAGGGAACGCGAGCGCTCCGCCCCGGCCCCGCGCACCTCCTCATCTTGAGCAGCTGCCGCAGGAAGTGAAAGGAAACAAACACTGCGTGGCGGACTCTCAGCGGGACGCCCCCGCCCGGGCAGCTCCCACTTCCTCAAATCTCAGCCCTCGGCGCCGCGTGGCTCTCCGCCCCTCCGGGCCCCCAGGGCAGCGCCGCCCGCCGCTCGCCCCTGGCTGCGGTTAGCACAGCAAATTGCAGTCCCCTCGCCCCAGGAGTGACTCCCACGCGTCGGCCCCCATTTTTTACACAATAATTTCTCATGTTTTCCCAATTTTCTACGGTGAGCACGTATTCCTTCATGTTCAAGGGAGAAAAAGTTTTCTTGGAAAAACGCATTGAGAACCCCTCGCCTAGCCCACTCCGTCTCCCCCCACTACGTTCCCCAGCGGCGGCGGGAGGAGTGAAGTTGCCGGAGCACAGCCCAGCGCTCCGCACACCCCTCCCGCAGGGTGGCGGGTTCAGGTCGCTGCCGGGGCCGACCCAAGCAACTTGGATCCCCTCTCATGTGTTGCATCTACCCCAGGGCCCGCGTGCTCGTCGCATCTCCCGCCGCTGCTCTCCCCGCCCTCTTTGCCGGAACCGCAGCAGGAGTACAGTCTAGGCACAGCGAGAGGGAGAATCCAGCCTCGGCCCTGCCCATATTGGTCCCGCGCCCGCCAAACCTCGGCATCCCCTAGGCGCTCGCACGCTGGGGGGCCGTGGCCGCGCCGGGGAGAGCGGGCCCTGGGTCCACACCCCCGCTGGGATCCGGTGCCGCGGCCCAGGGACGCGGGCCAGATGCGTGGGGGAGGAATCGCGCGGTCCCTGGCGCAGCGCTGCGGATCACCTCTCGGCTCTCTCTCAGGTCCCCCGACCCGGACCCGCTGCCTCCGTCGCAAGTCGGCCCTCCCAGGTCGCGTCACAACCGAGGCCGCCAATCCCGCGGCCCGAGGCGCCGCATTGGCTGCAGAGCTTTATTTCTAGAGGTGCCAGCTTATTCCCCGTGGGGCGGCCAACCTCCGCGGCTGCACGTTTCTCAGCTCCTTAGCCCTTAGTAATTAGTGTCCATGCGATCCACGTGGGCAAAGCACATTTCTGCAGATAGCCTTGCACCTGGCTGAAATCATCTTAAAAAACAATCAACCTGCTTTAACCACCTCACTCTTCGCTTAACGAGGACAGAATGGCAGTCACTGGTAATTTTGGTTTAGGGTTGTTTGCATGTTTGCCTTGATTTGTTCTGTGACAGGGATCTTATGTGTTTATAGAAAGTCAGGAGGCGATAGTGCTAGATACTTATTTGACTTGTCCGCTCATGCCGCCAGTGATGGTGCTGACTACGCAAGTTTGCAGCTGTGGAGCCAGCGCTTCGCGTACCAATCTTGTCTTCCAGGCTCCAGGGCATAGACAACTGGAGGTGGACAGGTCGTTAAAAGTAACAACGTCACTCTGCATTTCGAATCATGGAGAAATATACAGCCGCGCTGGATTCTCAGGGCACTATATAGCACCGAGATTGAAGAGAGCTCTGAAAACGTTTGTGTGCAGGGAGGGTCTGGGTTGGAACGTTGTACCCACACAACATTTAGAATCCAAGCCATGATTCCCGGCGTCCACTCAACAGTTTAGGACACGGGATGGACTACAAACCATGTAGATACATAGATCTGGAATTTGCAACACTGAGTAGGATTAGTAGGGTGCGTATCTGACCTACAAGTTATATATTTTACAAATCATGTTTGTTTGCTCAGGACTTTCTGATAAAACAGCAATGCTACACAATCCTGCACCCAGTTAACTTAGAAGATTGAATGGTGGTACAAATAACTTTATTCACTGACATTCAGCCACTTTCAACAAAATACTTTTGAGAATCTGCTGTGTACCAGACAACTACCAGACATGGTGATATAGAGGTGAAGACGCAGGCATGGTCATAGTCTTGAAGCTAGAGTGGAAAACAGAGATGCATAATTAGAATCTAGAGAAAAGAGATACGGTGGCTAAGAGCACAAGCTTTGAGGTTGATCGTTTCTGCCTTCAAACCTTGATGCCACCATCGACAAGCTATGTGACCTTAGACAAGTTATCTAACCTCTCTTGAGCTCTTTCATATGTAAAAAGTGAAGATCATAATAATAAGTGGAACTATAGTATCTACGTTTAACTGTTTTTTTTTTAAAGTAATAAAGAATATATAAGACAACAACAAATAGTAAGTATCCAAATGGTGGCTGTCATAAATGGTGACAAGTGCTGTGAACTGGATACAATGGAATGCTATGGGGATACATGGGAGGAAACCCACTAGTTTCAGGTGGCAGGAAAAGTTTTCTCGAGGAAGCCTTCAAATCAGGACCCAAAAGGAGAGTGTGAGTTAGCCAAGATGAGGAGGAGAAGCAAAAAGCCAGTCCAGAGGGACTAGATATCCGTGGAGGCTATGTTGGAGGTGGATGAGTAAGGTATCATGACCTTAGCACTGGAGAGCTGCTTATTCCCGTCTCATCAATTTTTCATGCCTCTGCTCCATTTGTTTTCCTAAAAACCAGCTTCCTCTGCTTCCTCTGCTTCCTCATGATCACTACTTTCCCAAAACTTCAACTTGCATTTGGCTTTAGTTTGTCCTGGTGCTAAACTCAAGGAAAATGGACCTTATAGCTCCAGTGTCCAACACTGCTTGGCAGGCCCAGTCTCTATTTCTCAGTTCAGTTTCTCACAAGGAGTTTTTATTGTGTCAGTCTGGATTATGAATGGATTTATAGTTGCATCAAGCTCTTCACCCCCAGCCAATAGGAGGGACCAAGTGGCACCTAGCTTCTAAGGTCTGCCTCCTTTACCCAAGTGGGATAGAAGATTATTTAAAAGAAGACAGTATATGTGGAAGTCAATGGTAAGATTCTCTAGTGCCTTGTGCTCAAAAGTGTGGATCTCCAGACCAGCAACATGGTCATCACCTTGTTAGGAATGCAGAATTTCAAGCCTCACCCCAAACCTACTGAATGGCAATCTACATTTTAATAAATACCCAGGAGATTCCTATGCACATTGAAACTTGAAAAGTCCTTATTTCATACAACTTTATATTTACAAATTGGACCAAGGCTGTAGAGTTTACTCTCCCAATACCATGACTTATCAATTCTTGCTCTTCAGTCTGCTTCAGCCACTCATTCCCGTTTCACATTCTGGACTTTGTCAACATTCAGAACTGTACCAAGCCTGAAATAAATCCAGACCATTTGGTGAGCTTTATCTTCCAGTTCTCTCACTCATGGTCAACGTATCATTTATTTGGCCACCTTAGTGTCTCTGATCCTTTGGTCCCTTGACTTTCTCCTGGTAGATCTACTCCCCTGTTTTCGCTTTCTTCCAATTTAGATTCTGTGTTTTATCACTCTGATTGCTCTTTTGATAATATCTTCAATTCTTTTGCCTCATTTATTTTATCACCCCTGTGCAGAAAGTCCCTTGAGATATTAATCCTTCTGTGTTCTTAACACCTGTAACTAACTAGGTGTCTAGTGCAGCTGGAGGGAAAAAAAATCATAAATGCCCCTGATTGCAGTAATCTTAAATTGAGAGCAGCCAACCTCAACTGTGCCCTTAAAATCATCTGTAAATCCTGTGTTGCCTGGGCAACTCACCTTATGTTGCCTATTTTATTCAATCTCCTGGCCTCTCTCTGTTCCTCCCTTACTCTCAGCAGATAACTCAGCTGCCTACTTCACAGGGAAGAAAGTGAAGCCATCAGATGGGAATTTCCTCAACTCCCCAACAAAACTGCACATTCACCTATATCCAACCTGTTCCATTACTCCTCCTTTCCAGTTAGAATGGAAGAGATTCTTGCCCATCTCTCATATTTTATGTCCCATTGCATCCCATGATCACAGAGGTCTCACTATTCTGATTATATTTTTTTCTTTGAAAGCCATTTAAACATGATCAGTTCCAACCATGTTAAAACAAGAAAAAAAAAAACCACCTTGCATTGAGCCCATGTCTCTCTCTGGCTACCACACTCTCATCACACCCTTTGCAGAACTCTTGGTTGGCTACACAGCCATCCTTCTCCTCCCTCTTCCCTAAAAGCAGAGCCTACCTCCCAATGTAAAGGAAAAAATACACCATATAGTCACTTTCTGAGACTCCCTTGCAGCTGTGGGAAGGGATATGAGTGTTTAGGCCAATGAGTCATTAGGGCAAGTCCACTGGAAGCTTTCAGGAAGGTTTCCTTCCTGGTAAGAGAGGCCTATGAGGAGAGTTACCTTCCTAGACGTTTTCGTGTTGAGGACATGGTATTTGGAGAGGTTTCCAACATCTTGTGACCATTAAGGGTGACCAAAAGTATCCCAAAGAAGCCAACCAGAGTCTAAACCTGTGAACTACCCACCTCTGGTTTCTTCTTATGTGGTGTGTGTGTGTTTGTGTGTGTATTCTGAGTGGAGATCTCTATTGTATAAGTCACTTTTAATTTGGATATCCTCATGCTTATAGTTGAAAACATATTGATAACATTTTTTAAATAAAAATTTCCGTAGAAAAGTCCATACAGATTGTTTCCACTTCCTTACCTCCCACATTTGCCTCAACTCACTGAAAGTCTGGTTTACGTGTACTGGTCCGTGAGTATTCTCCCATGAAAGTTCCAGTGAGGACTTATTGCTAAATCTAATGGACACTCTTCAGGCCTTCTCCCACATGGCCTTTCTGCAGCATTTAGCATTGAAAATTCCTGGAAATAGCCTTCACTGTAGCTCTTCTGCTCTTCCTCTCCACATCTTTTAAATATTATCTCTCAGCGCCTTGTTCTTGGCCTTTTTCTCTTCTCGTGACGTGCTTTGCAAGAGTTAGTTATCTGCATCCATGGCGACCGTTAATACACCTCTATGCTAACTTCCCAAATGTATATGAATAGACTTCCACAATTTGGCAGGAGGCGTGTAATTTATAAAGCCAACTTTACAATTAACTTAAATAACTCTATTCATTTCAGGTGCAAATTAACTGTGTTTCTCTGCTTTTATTGTCTCTACAGTAAAGCTGTCACAGTGGAGAGAAGTGGTTCTGAATTCTGGTTGGATATTAAAATACTTGGGGAGTTATTTAATAGTCTCAGACTATACCCAGACCAATGACATCAGAGTTTCTGGAGATGAGACTCCAGCATAACTTTTTTTTTAATTTCCTAGATGGCTCTGGTGTGCAGCCACCAGATCTCTGGGGTATTGAACCCCTGGTTGAGCCTGAAGTTCTTCTGCGGATCCTCACTCTATTATCTGACAAGTATTAACATGGACTTTGGAGTCAACAGATCTTAGTTTGAATCCTGGCTTAACTCTCACTAGCTGCATACATTTGAGCAAGTTACTTAACCCCTATCAGCCTCAGCCTTTACCTTTGTGAAATAAATAAAACAATCTTGTCCTATAGGTTTTTGTGAGAATTAAATCAAATAATGTATTTTAAACACCTGACACAGTTCACACTGTAAATTATGCATATTATGCATCTACTAAAATGAACATTACAACAGTTACAGCAAAATGGAAAAATGCATATAATTTAATGTTGAAGGGAGAAAGTAAATATCAAGTAGAATTTATATAGTATAATTGTGTGAGATACCCATGCATATTGTGACATAACAAGAAATATCTATTTGATCTCCACTCCCAGATCATAGCACAGAGCTCCAAAATTCCTTAGAATGTGCCGGGTGATGGAAGAACCTTTTGTTTAATGAGGCAACTCTTGGCGAGCCACTAAATAGCTTCAGGATGGAGAGTGGTCACCAGAAAGCCATGATTCGAAGCTTGGAACTTTCAGCCCCATTCCCAGATCTTCCAGGGAGAAAGAGGAGCTAGAGATCGAATTAAAAATTGATCATGCCCTTGCGATAGTTTGCTGAGAATGTTCTCACTCATAGGTAGGAATTGAACAATGAGAACACATGGACCCAGGAAGGGGAACATCACACACTGGGGACTGTTGTGGGGTGGGGGGAGGGGGGAGTATTAGGAGATATACCTAATGCTAAATGACAAGTTAATGGGTGCAGCACACCAAATGGCACATGTATACATATGTAACAAACCTGCACCTTGTGCACATGTACCCTAAAACTGAAAGTATAATAATAAAAAAAAATTGATCATGCCTATGTGATGAAACCTCCATTAAAAAAAAAAATCCCTAAAAGATGGAGTTCAGAGAGTTTCCGGGTTGGTGAACACATCCACGTACCAGTGGGTAGGACACCCCAATCCCACAGGGACAGAAGCTCCTGTACTCAGGACCCTTTCAGACTTTGCCCTATGTACTTCTTCACCTGTCTGTTCACCTGTATCTTTTATAATATCCTTAATGATAAACTAGTAAATGTAAGTGTTTCCCTGAGTTCTGTGAGTCATCATAGCAAATCATCAAACTTGAGGAAGGGACTATAGGAATCCCTGATTTGTAGCTAAGAAGGGTGAGTCAGTGGGGATGCACTACTTGGAACTGGTGCCTGAAGTGGGGGCAGTCTTTTGACACTGAGCCCTTAACCTGCAGGGTCTGTGCTAACCACAGGTAGTGTCAGAAGTAAAGTACTGAATAGAGAAAAATTGTTTTTCCTCTTTAGTTAGTGTCAAAAGTTGAGATGAGAATGAGTAGAAAAAAATATTGTGTTTTTTCTTTTACACGTGAAACAAAACTGAAAGGGAGCATGAAAAATACAAAAATGGGTATTTTTTTTTTACTAGTCTTTCTCTCTCTTGAAGTTCTGTACCTTTGTGAGAAGACAAGAAAACTGGCAATGATGCATTTGTGCCCCTTTATCTTCTCCCCCGCCCTTAAAATATGCTCAGTAACAAGAGTGGCATCACAAGATTTTTTTCAATAGACAAGTGCTAGAGTATTCAGAAGCTGAAAGTAAAGCCAGGAGAAGGTGAGGGAGGAAGCAATGTTCAAAGTCAGTCCAGGAAGGTGAGAAATGAATTAAAGGAAAAAATCAGAATCCAATTCCTGTCAGGGTTATAATAGGAGCAATGTAAGTATCTACATGCAATCTTTGCTGGTGTATAGAATTATGTCAAATAGCTGGATGTAGGGAGGGTCACACTCAGTGGAGAAGTTGGAAGATGTGTGCTTTCAGTCACGAATGAGAGGAGAGTATACCAGGTAAGCAGAAGTTGGAAGATGTGTGCTTCTCTCAAAGCAAAAGTTGGAAGACTTGTGCTTTCTCTCTTCCCAGTGCTCATGGATGAGAGGAGAGTAAACCAGGTAAGCTGTGCCTGAGTCTTGCTGAACTGAGATGTCTCTTAAAGGGCAGGAAATGGGGAGAAACACACGTCTTCAAATTTCTGCTTTGACTATGACCCTCACAGCCTCACTCAGTGGACTTCAAGAAAAAAAGGCAAAGGGAAAAAAACAAATCAAGATGGGTGGAAGGCTGCAGTTCCAAAGAAAAGTAACAGAAGGAGATTACGGGAGAAAAGGTCTTTCAGCAGCACAGGAGCCAGATGGGAGTAACTGCTGGGGGTGCATATAGTTTGAATAGTCATGTAATGGGAAATTTGATTTACAGATACAAGGAATTTAGGCATTGCAACAAATTGCACACCTCAATCTATATGTGTCCCTAAGTGTAGGCAGGATCTGTGGACCTACTGATAAAACTTTCTGAATAGAAGGATGAGATTTCTACATACCCCTTGCATATCAGGCAGGTGCTATGTAACAACCATCTCCATAACTGGGAGACTTGAGCCTGGTCTGAGTTGGGGAAAGTCAGTGTCAGTGCCAATTTCCTCATCTGTAAAAGGAAAGACTATATTCTACTCTGACTGATCTAAAATGCTAATACATTAGCTGGGCATGGTGGCACGTGAATGTAGTCCCAGCTATTCAGTAGGCTGAGGTGGGAGGATCACTTGAGCCCAAAGTGGATCACTTGAGCCTGGAATGTCAAGGCTGCAGTGAGCCGTGATTGTGCCACTACACTCCAACTTGGGTGACAGAGTGAGACCCTGCCCCTGTAAAATAACATAATAAAATAAAATGCTAATGCACTGTGAAATAATTAGAAGATCTATTTTTAAATTTTTATACTTTTGTACCAGGCTTGGTGGCTCATGCCTGTAATCCCAGCACTTTGGGAGGCTGAAGCGGGAGGATTCCTTGAGGCCAGGAGTTCAAGACCAGCCCTGGCAACATAGTGAGGGCAGGCTTGATGGCACATGCTTATAGTCACTGTACTGGGGAGGTTGAGGTGGGAGGATGGCTTGAGACCAGGAATTCAAGGTTGCAGTGTGCTGTGATCACACCCTGCACTCAGCCTGGGTGACAGAGCAGCAACTTGTCGAAAGAAGGAAGGAAGGAAGGAGAAAGAAAGAAGAGGGAGGGAGGAGAGAGAAAGAAAGAAAAAAAAAGGAAGAAAGAAAGAGAAAAGAAAGAAAGAAAATAAAAGGAAAGGAAGAAAGTATTTCTAGATTTACATAAAAGTTGAAGAGAGAGATAGTACAGGGTATACCCTTCACCCAGCTTCCCTAACATTAACATCTTATCAATATAAAACCATGGTACATTTAACAAAACTAAAAAAATTAGCATTGGTACAATGCTATTATCTAACTAGGGGTGTCCAATCTTTTGGCTTCCAAAGGCCATATTGGAAGAAGAAGAATTATCTTTGGCCACACATAAAATACACTAACACTGATGATACCTGATGAGCTAAAAAAAAAAATCACCAAAAAACTAATAATGTTTTAAGAAAGTTTATGAATTTGCATTGGGCCACATTCAAAGCCATCTTGGACTGTATGTGGCCCATGGGCCGCGGGTTGGACAAGCTTGATCTAAACTATAGATATTATTGAGAGTTCTCTATTTTTAAATAAGGCTGCTATGTAGTGAGACCTGTGTCCTTGAGCAAATCTCAGAGGCTGTCTCTTATGTCCACTAATAAACAAAAATTTCTTCTCTCATAGAGGTGTTATAGGAATTAAATGAAATGTAATAGGTGAAATAGATTTTTTTTGTCTTTTTTTTTCTTTTTGTGGAGAACGGGGTCTCACTATATTGCCCAGGCAGGTCTTGAACTGCTGGGCTCAAGCTATCCTCCTGCCTCTGCCTCCCTAAGAGCTGGGATTACAGGCTTGAGCCACTGTGCCCAGCCGTGAAATAGACTTTTACTCTAAACTGCTATTCACTGGAATAAGTCACAATGGATAAGAGGTAATTTTTAGATGTTTTAATAATTGACTTGGCAGTGCTACTGAAGCAGATAAAATCTGCAGCACTGGTCTAGGAGCATACATTGCTGAAACACTGTTCTCAATTTGAAAGTGTAAAATTTGCCCAGAGAAATTAGAGAAATACATTCATTAAGTCAATCCTCTCAAATATGAGCAAATAGATTCTTGAGCAGATAAACAATTTCCTAAAGTTCCTACAATAATTTTGGATTTTCACATGTGAATTATTTTTAATTAATTAATTTCATGAGTCAGGAATTTGAAAATATTTAAGGAGAGGTAAATAATTTTTCAAGTTTTGAACTATATTTCTTAAGAAAACTTAGGAAAAAGTAATGGGACTAATACCAGTTGTTATTTCGTTATTTCCTTCAAAATCTAGAATATTACTGATAATAATTTTGAGTAAATTATTTAAAATTCAGGCATACCGTTAGGAAATGTGTGTACCATACCCTGGCTTTTTTTTTTTCAGTTATTCATTTAGCCTTAGGAGTTTCCATTTCTTCATTGTAAAATGGGCACAATGGAATAGTTTTGCAAACCTCTCTGAGACTGACATCACGTGACTGTTTCACCACAAGAGAAAGGCCTAACATTAAAGGGGAGAAAGAAAAAACAAAATAAATGTAAATGTAGTTCACAGATGCAGGACAGTTATAGCCATTTTTCATATAATGATATTATTGGCCTTTATGTTTTGGACGGAGTGGTGGTTTAAAGTCTTTTTCACAAAGGTATTTTCTCCGCGATAATTTTAAACACAGCATGACACAAACACTGTACACACTCAAGCTTAAACCTGCCAGCCTTGCTGTAGGTGACTTTCTCATACTATTTAAGTTGTTCTCTAAATAGACATAACAGTGGGGGTAGTAACACTTCTTTTCTTAGAATAATGCCACTCTAATATTTTAAGGAAGACTAGACAGAAATACAATCTTATTGCTTAAACATCCAGCTTCACAGTGAAAAATAAATATCTGAAGAAGTTAATAATATTGTTTAACATATCTACGACATCTTTTTCTAATAATGGGCAATATATCAATTTAACCTTTCAAGTGTACAAATATGGGCAGGGTGTGGTGGTGCATGCCTATAATCCCAGTGCTTCGGAAGGCCAAGGCAGGAGGATCACTTGAGCCCAAGTGTTTGAGACCAGCCTGGACAACACAGGGAGACCCCATCTTGAGCCCAAGTGCTTGAGACCACCTGGGCAACATAGGGAGACCCCATTAACTAGGCATGATGATGCGCACCTATAGCCTTGGCTACTTGGGAGGCTAAGGTGGCCCCCTCTAGACTTTGGGTGCCTACCAGCATGGGAGGGAGGCTGATGGGGGCCACTGAGGGGAGCTCGGAACAGGCCTGGAGGCTCCCCTCCTCTCAAACAGACTGGGTGCTGTGGACAACATGATTGATGGAGGCAGGAGGCAGACAGGCTCCTGTGTGGAAAGGGGTGGTCCCCAGTGAAGCACCGCCTTCAAGTCAAGGATGGCCTGAAGCATGAGGGCTGGGCTGTCAGTTCCAGTAGAGTCAGCCAACTGGAGTGAGAGCTGGACACACCTTGGGGTGACCTGCCAGAGGAATGGAGCTACCCACTGTGGATCTCCTCTCTGCTGAGAGATGAACAGACATCAGGATGACCTGCCTGTGGATAAGAGCTACCCAGTCTAGATCTCCTCTCTGCTGAGGGCTACACAGATGTCAGGACAACCTGCCAGCAGAAAGGAGCTAGCCACTCTGGGTCTCCTCTCCACTGAGAGCTGGACAGATGTCCAGACAACCTGCCTGCAGAAAGGAGCTGCTACACACTTCAGGTCTCCTGAGAGCTGTTCTGTTGCTCAAGAAGCTCCTCTCCACCTTGCTCACCCTCCAATTTTCTGTGTACCTCATTCTTCCTGTACATGGGACAAGAACTCGAGAGGGACTGAATGGCAGGACTGAAAGAGTTGTAACGCAAACAGGGCTGAAACACACCCCTGTCCCCATTCACCATGATGCCTAGGATGAGAAGGAGAGGAGCTGTGGCTCTTCAGGGAGCTCAGATCTAGGGTGCTCCCTGAGCCAGGGCTGTGACACCCTCTTTGGGGCTCTCCAGTTCCTAGTGTCTCCAAGCTTCTGGGTGCCACAGCATTCCCCTTATCCAGACACAGGTGCCCACAGTGGAAGCTGTATACTGTACATCTTGTCCAGCCACAATCTGTCATGGAGCCGCCAGCCCACTGCAGCAGCCAGCGTGCCTGGCTGTGCGTGGTGGCCATACCCCATGCTTGCTCACCCACACACCACTCGCTGCTCTGCACCTGGCTCGCCTTTGGCTGGTGTGGGATCTGAGCCAGTAGTGCCAGTAGTGCCAGCCAAGAGCAGCCTGCCAGGCCAAGGCGGCAGAACAAGCCCAGCAGTTCCAGCAATACTCAGGTAGAAGGTGCTGCTGGCCACAGAGGTTTCCAGCTGGCAAAGCGACAACCCAAGGATCCTGTGACATTTTCTCTAAAAATAAACAAATAAATAATACAGAAAAAATAACCAAACAAAAACAAGAATGAAAACATTTTGTCATCATGACTTCTGACATTTTAGATAAAATAAAGAGAACATCACAGAATAAGTTTGTCTAATGTGTTTCTCTCTCCAAGGAAGAACTTTTGAGAGGCTTTATTTTTTCCTAAAGAAAAACATCAAGATTGAGAAGGAAAAAGCAAATAAACAGCAACCAGCACAAAAAAATTGTCTTGCAATCTGCCCTTCCAACAGTACACATTTTTCCTTCTTAGAGAGTCATTTGCATTCTCCCCAGTGAAAACATTGGCACCACTATCCTTTGGCTGAGTTCCTTGACAATCCCTGCACTGAAGACATCTGTTACTGAGATAGATTAGGAAAATAAATAGATTAGGGGAAAGGTATTAGGTCTCAGAATATACAAAGGAAGAAATTTCATCTCTACCACCCAACATGGTGTTTTTCCACCTCAGACTTTAAAGAAAGAGATAACCAGAACCTCTGAATATCTAATGTAATTAACTTCTCTTCTGTTGCCTCCTGTAATGGGTTGAATTGTGGCCTCCCAAAAGATATGTCCACCTAAAACCTGTGGCTGTAACTGTGTTAAAAAAAAAAAAAATCCATGACACTTGTTAGAGCACAGCAAGGAAAACTTTATCCAGAAACATCATGATTGGTATAGGGACTGCTACAATGGGGTTTTGCAGCAGCGGAGAGAGATTTGGCTCAACTCTGAATACAGAATAGGCAAGTGGGAATTTATAGCCAGGGAGTAAGGTGGGACTCAGTGCATGGAAAATTACTAAAAGGAAACATCAGGAGTAAGATGGGCATTCTGGTTAAACCGGTGTCCTTGCTGAAGACACACCAGGGTGATCAGACATCACCTGGGCAATGATGGAGGATGAGGAACCCGATCAGCTACAGAGCATGATCAGATATTGAAGGTAGGGGCTTTTAGCTACCCTGACCTAGCAGGGTTCTTTTCTACAACCGGATTTTACAAGGAAGTGCACAGATGAGCCTAGAAGAAGGGTCAGGAGCCTGACTAAAGTTTGGCCAAGCAGAGAATCTTTGTCAACTGCTCTGGATTGAATGTTTATGTCCTTCCCAAATTTATAAGTTGAAGGCCTATCCCCAGTGTGATGGTATTTAAAGGTGGGGGCCTTTAGGAGGTAATTAGATCATGAGGGTAGAACCTTCTTGAACGGGATTAGTGCCCTTATAAGAAAATACATGAAAGATATTATCTCGGTCTCTCTCCCATATGAGGATACAGCCAGAAGGCAGCAATCTGCAAGCCAGGAATAAGTCCCTCACCAAAACCCAACCATACTGGTACCCTGATCTTGGACTTCCAGCTCCCAGAACTGTGAGGAATAAATGTTCATTGTTTAAGCCACCCGATTTATGTTATTTGTTACACCAGCCTGACCTGAGTAAGACAGTGAAAGTATTTGGAGAGAAGGCTCTTTGCAGGTATAGTTAACGATCTCGAGAGGAAATCATCTTGGATTGGGGTGGTGCCTAAGTCCAATGATTAGTGCCCTTTTAAGAGAAGGTGACCATATAGAGACACACAGAGAAGGCCATGTGAAGATGGGGTTGAGATTAGAGCATGGAAAGGATTATCCCTAAGAACTTCCTGAAGAAACCAACCATGACTACACTTTGATTTCAGACTTCTGACCTGCAGAACTGTGAGAGAATAAATAAATGTCTGTTGTTTGAAGCCACTAGTTTGTGGTAATTTGTTTCAGCAGCCCTAGGAAACTACAACTGTTCTACTGGGAACTGCTTCTTCCTTCACTAAAAATGTTTCAAGAATTTGTTAATGTTGACAAAGCTTTCTCCTGTGCACAGCCCCTAGAAAAACCACTTGTTTGAAAGTGAAAAGTGTTCTAAGAGAACAATTGCATACAGAGTAGGAAACCTATCACCTGTATAGTATGAAACCTACCTATAAAATAAGAACACTGAATTTTTAATAGACCCCAGAACATTAGTGTCATACTTCAATGTCATCCTTAGACTATACACCTAAATCAAATTGCTGCATTCATTCACTCACTCACCCTCTTGAAAGTCTTTTGTATTCACCTTACAACCTGTTGGCAAGTTACACGAGCAAAACAATTTCATTCATTTATAGTTACAACTCCAAGAATTATTATCCAATCTTTACTCTTAGAAAACTTAAGTTGCAGTGGCAGAAACAAATATTGAACTGGACCCCATTTTAAATTTAAAATATATGTATATTCCCAAAAGATGAAGAACTTGTTATTTTTTTTTTTTGAGACAGGGCCTCACTCTGTCACCCAGGCTGCAGTGCAGTGGTGAGATCACAGCAGGCCTCGACCTTCCAGGCTCAGCTGATACTCCCACCTCAGCCTCTCAACTAGCTGGGATTACAGGCATGTGCCACCATGCCTGGCTAATTTTTTCTTTTTTTTTTTAGAAACAGGGTTTTGCCATGTTGCCCAGGCTGGTCTCAAACTTCTGGGCTCAAGCGATCTACTTGTCTTGTCCTCCCAAAGTGCTGGGATTACAGGCATGAGCCGCTACACCAGGCCAAAACTTTATTTATTGTTTTTACACCCACCAAACTAGCAAAAATTAAAAGCCTAACAATAGCATGTTTTGGCAAAGATATAAAATATTAGAAAAATCTCATACTTTGCTGGTGGTGTGGGTGTAACTGGAACACTACTTTACTCATCATATAGTAAAGTTTAAAATGCATTATCTCTTCCTCCAACAATTCTAAACCTAGGTGTATAGAAGAAACTTTTGCACAAATATACCAAGAGACTTGTGGAAGAAGCTGCAAGGGAACATTGTTTGTAACAACAGAAAGGTGGAAACAGCCCAAATGCCCATAGACAAGTAGAACAAATAAATAGATGAAACATATTAATACAATAGAATATAGCAATGAAAATAAGTGAACCACAGTTATATATATCAACATCCCAACAAGGATAAATCACACAACCATAATGGTGGACAACAACCAAAAAAGGAAGTTGCAGAATCTCATGGAGTTTGTAGCAGACATTGGCAATGCCTTGCTTGTATCCCATTGGACACTACCATTTCAGTACAGGCCAATCCAACCTCCAACTGCCAGTAACTGCAACTGCTTGCCCAGGGGCTTCTCTTTGCTGAAATCACTCTGCCTGCATGCATGGAAGGCCAGAAGTGCCAGGGAATCACAGGTAATGTGTATAAATACCCCAGCTCCTTTACCCCATGGATGAGATAACTCTAAGGTATATATTCTGCCTCCAGAGCTCCTCCATGTGATTAAGATATAGTTGCCCACAGTGGTAACTTCTCTGATAGCAACGCTAAGCTGGCCTCCT
This sequence comes from Hylobates moloch, assembly GCF_009828535.3. Classification (NCBI taxonomy): domain Eukaryota; kingdom Metazoa; phylum Chordata; class Mammalia; order Primates; family Hylobatidae; genus Hylobates; species Hylobates moloch. Next base: position 173,361,859 of record NW_026652276.1, on the reverse strand, counting down.
TTCCTCCCCCATCTCAGTTCCCAGCTCCCCTACTGGGTTTTTGTGGCCCATTTCCCAAATCAACCACTTGCATTATAGTCCATATCTGAGGGTGTGCTTCTGACAAACAAAATTAAGACACTATAATTCTATTTGTATGTGGTTAGTAGAATGGCATTGCAGGCATACCTCAGAGATACTGAAGATTCAGTTGATGAATATTGCAATAAAATGAGTCACACAAACATTTTGGTTTCCTAATGCATATAAAAGTTATGTTACACTATACAGCAGTCTGTTAAATGTGCAATAGCATTATATCTACAAATACAATGCACATACTTTGATTTTAAATTACTGTATTGCTAAAATATGCTATCATTTGAGCCTGTAGTGATCTTCAGTAACCTTTTTGCTTGTCATGCCTCAATGTTGATGGCTCCTGACTGATCAGGGTGGCGGTACTAAAGGTTAGGGCGATACTAAAGTTTAGCACTTTCTAAAACTAAAACAATAATGAAGTTTGCCACATCAATTGACTCTCCCTTTTACAAAAGATTTCTCTGAAGCATGTGACGCTATCTGATAGCATTTTACCAATAGTAGAATATCTTTCAAAACTGGAGTCAAACCTTTCAAACTCTGCCAATGCTTTATCAATTAAGTTTATGTAATATATTAAATCCTTTGTTGTCATTTCAACAATGTTTATAGCATCTTCACCGGAAGAAGATTCTATCTCAAGAAACTGCTTTGCTCATCCATAAGAAGCAACTCCCATTTATTGATCATGATATTGCATTAATTCAGTCACATCTTCAGATCCCCTTCTAGTTCTAGTTCTCTTGCTATTTCTACCATATCTGCAGTTATTTCCTCCACTAAGTCTTGAACCCCTCCAAATCACTCATGAAGGTTGGAATCCACTTCTTCCAAACTCCTGTTAATGTCGATTTTTAGACCTCCTCCCAATGAATCACAGATATTCTTAATGGCATTTAAAATGATAAATCCATGCTGTCTTTCTGTGTGAGCAAAAATAATAAAATAGAATAAAATGATGAGTCCTTTCCAGCAGGGTTTTCATTGACTTTGCCCAGATCCACCAGAGGGATCACTATTTATGGCAGCTGTAGCCTTATAAAACGTATTTCTTAAATAATAATACTTGAAAGTCAAAAATATCCCTTAATCCATGGACTGCTGAATGGATGTTGTGTTAGCAGCATTCATCCTGCAGCCCATGGATTGAGGTGTATTTTAATGAAAATAACATTCATCTCCTTGCATATCTCATCAGAAGTCTGTTTGACCAGGTTCATTGTCAATGAACAGTAATATTTGGACAGGATTCTCTTCTTCTAAGCAGTAGATCTCAACAGTGGGCTTGAAGTATTCAGGAAACGATGCTGTAAACAGATGTACTGTCACTCTGGCTTTGTTGTTCCATTTATAGAGCAAAGGCAAGGTAGATTTTGCATAATTCTTAAGGTCCCTAGGCTTTTCAGAATGGTAAATGAGCATCAAAGTGAACTTATTATAAAATCACCAGTTGCATTAAAAAAGGAGTCAGCCTGTCCTTTACAGACTGAAGCTTTAATGCCAGGCATTTGTTTCTCCTCTCCGGCTATGGAAGTTCTAGATGACACTTTCTTCAAATAGAAAGTTATTTCATCTACACTGAAAATCTGCTTTTTAGTGTAGCTACCAATGATCTTAGCTAGATCTTCTGGATAACCTGCTGCAGCTTCTACATCAGCACTTGCTCCTTTACCTTGCACTTTTATGGTACAGAGAACATAAGCCTCATAAACCAACCTCTGATAGCTTCAAACTTTTCCTCGGCAGCTTCCTCACCTCTCTCATCCTTCATAGAATTAAAGAGAATTGGAACCTGGTTCTGGATAAAGCTGTGGCTCAAGGGAATGTGGCTGGTTTGATCCTCTATCTAGACCACTAAAACTTTCTCCATATCTGCAATAAGGCTTTCTTATCATTCATGTATACACTGGAGTTAACACTTTTAATCTCCTTCAAGAACTTTTCTTTTGCATTCACAATTTGGATAGTTGTTCCAAGAAGCCCAGCTTTCACCCAATCTCAACTTCTGACATGCCTACCACACCAAGCTCAATCATTTCTAGCTTTTGTCCTAAAGAAAGAGACATGTGACCCTTTCTACTTGAACACTCAGAGACCATTGTAGGGGGAGTAACTGGCCTAATTTCAACATCGTTGTGTCTCAGGGAATCTGAGGAGATGGAAAGAAATGCGCAAAGTGCTGGTCGATGGAACAGTCAGAACACACACATTTATAGATTAAGTTCACTGTCTTACATGAGTGCTGTTTGTGACACCCTAAAGCAATTATAATAGCAACACCAAAATCATTGATCACAGATCACCGTAATAGATATAATAAAAGTGAAAAAGTTTGAGATATTGTGAGAAATACCAAAATGTGGTACAGAGACATGAAGTGAGCACACACAGTGGGAAAACTTGTACCAATAGATTTGCTCGATGGAGGGTGGCTACAAACCTTCAATTTGTAAAAATTGCAGTATCTGTAAAGCACAATGAAGTATGCCTATACATTGTTTAGAGGAAGTAGATAGCTAATGGTTAAGGGCATTAGCTGGACTGCCTGGGTTTGAAACCACGGCCTGCCACTTATGAACTATGTGATTCTGAGAAAGCCACTTAACTTCTCTGTGCCTCAGTTTCCCTATATACTGAATGGGGATGCTAATAACAGTATTTACCTCATATGGTTGTTGTGAGGACTAGAGTTAACACAGGTGTATTAGTCCATTTTTGCATTTCTATAAAGGAATACCTGAGACTGGGTAATTTTATTTATTTATTTATTTTTTTGAGACGGAGTTTCACTCTTGTTGCCCAGGCTGGAGTGCAGTGGTGCAATCTCGGCTCACTGCAACCTCTGCCTCCCAGGTTCAAGCGATTCTCCTGCCTCAGCCTCCCAAGTAGCTGGGATTACAGGCATGTACCACCACACTTGGTTTTCTGTATTTTTAGTAGAGATGGGGTTTCTCCATGTTGGTCAGGCTGGTCTCAAACTCCTGACCCCAGGTGATCCACTTGCCTTGGCCTCCCAAAGTGCTGGGATTACAGGCATGAGCCAACACGCCCAGCCAAGACTGGGTAATTTTATAGAGAAAATAAGTTTAACTGGCTCATGGTTCTGCAGGCTGTACACAAAGCACGGTGCCACCATCTGCTTCTGGTGAAGCCTCAGGAAGCTTCCAATCATGGTGGAAGGCAACAGGGGAGCTGGGGTATCACATGGTGAGAGTAGGAGCAAGAGAGAGAAAAGTGGGAGGTCCCAGACTCTTTTAAATAACCAGATCTCCTGTGAACTGAGGGAAAACTCACTAATCACTGAGGGGATAGTGCTAAACCATTCATGAGGGATCCACCCCTATGATCCAATCACCTCCCACCAAGTCCCATCTCCAACACTGGGAATCACATTTCAACATGAGGTTTCCAAGGGACAAATACCCAAATCATGTGAATAGGTAAAGGATTTAGAATAGTGTCTAACCAAAAGCAAGCACTCAAATAACATTAACTGTTGCTGTTATTAAAGACACATACATTTTCAATAAAACCATAAAGGTTAACATAAAATTTGGAATTGTGGTAACAATTACTTATGGAAGGAAGGGAGAATGATAGATTCAGGGAGGAGCATATGAGGGTCTCAAAGTATTAGTTGTGTTCTATGTTTTAAGCTTGGGCAATGGATTTTTTTTGTTTTATTATGTTTCATAACTTACATATAAATTATTTCCTTTAACATATCACTATCATATAATTTTTAGAAGCCAAAGAAATAAAACAATCTCCACCAAATATATTCAGAGGTTTGTGTCCTTTAACGGAGTGCTCTCTGCTTCAGCTTCCGTCAGCCTCCCTCTAGAGAGGCACTGGCCTCTCTGACTTTGCCCAAGGTGGCCCCTTTGGAGAAAGTTCCCCACAGGATACCTCTGCCTTGCAAGTCCTCTTGATCCCACCACAAATCACATGATCCTTCTGGAAACATTCAGTAACTGTGCTGTTAACTTTAAAGAGATCTTGGTTTTTAGAATTTTCTTTCTTTTTAATGAAACTCTTTAAAACTTGTAAAACATAAAACAATTAGTGTATGCTTATTTTGTTAAAAAAAAAAAACCTTGTGAATAAAGGTTAACACATGCCCACTGTGAGTAGAAAAAAAATTCAAACTGTTTTTCTTCTGCTGTCACACTACCACAACAATCAACACAGAAGACTTCTGTGACCACATATATTGATGTTTATCTCCACACACTAAGCAAGCAATCAGTTCTGCAGTGGAGTGTCCTCCAATTCATTTTAGTTCTAACGCTCTCTATCTGAAGATAGCCTCAGAAACCACAGGAGGAGACCACCCCTCCTTCCCACCAGTCACCAGTCTGGGCCTTGGGAACTTCTAACCAAACAGCTTCAAATTGCGGTTCCCAGGCCGGGCGCAGTGGCTCACGCTTGTAATCCCAGCACTTTGGGAGGCCGAGGCGGGCGGATCACGAGGTCAGGAGATCGAGACCACGGTGAAACCCCGTCTCTACTAAAAAATACAAAAAAATTAGCCGGGCGTGGTGGCGGGCGCCTGTAGTCCCAGCTACTCGGAGAGGCTGAGGCAGGAGAATGGCGTGAACCCGCGAGGCGGAGCTTGCAGTGAGCCGATTGCGCCACTGCACTCCAGCTTGGGCGACAGAGCAAGACTCCGTCTCAAAAAAAACAAAAACAAACAAACAAAAAAACAAATTGCGGTTCCCACAATCCCTCTTTGGGTTTGGTTAATTTGCTAAAGCAGCTCACAGAACTCAGGGAAACACTCGCTTATGTTTACCAGTTTATTACAAAGGATATTTTAAAGAATACAAATAAACAACCAGATGAAGAGATACACAGGGTGAGGTCTGAAAGAATCCCAAGTGCGGGAGTTTCTGCTCCCGTGGTGCCGGGGCGTGCCACTCTCCCAGCACACAGAGGAGTTCTTGTTGCCCCTCCTGTCAGCCTACCCATGTTCAGCTATGTGGAAGCTCTCCGAACCCTGTCCTCTTGAGCCTTATATGAAGACATCACTGGATAGACATGATTGAAGCATGGGCAACCAAAACATGTTTGAACAAGAGTATGATCTAATACTAAGGGACAGCGGGGAAACCCAGCAAGGCGTGCTAAGATTCTTTGTGGGCTCTCTGTGAAGCATGCTTTCCTCCAGGGTATGGGACAGGACTACTCTGGAATGATGGTCTTTGACCCACATTAGATTAGAGTCCTGCCTTGGGCAGGTGAAAGGAGGGCAGGGAAAGTTCTGAGAGAGATACGAGAGGCCCGCTTCTGATGCCTAAAGTGCCCCAACATTGTAACAGAAGACTGCAACAAGGGCTATGGGAGCTCTGAGCCAGGAACTGTGGATGAAAACCAACATATTTATATCATAATATCACACCCACATTACATTATTCAGCTATAACCTCTGTTAATATCTTAATGTCTATTCTTCCAGATTTCATACTATGTTATACATTTTAAAACAAAATTAGATTTTAAAGAGGTAATATTAATATGCCTTTTAAAATTAATATACTGGAAACATTTTTCTTTTTTTTTTTTCTTTCCAATTAGGCTTCTTTGTAGGAATAAACAGAAGAGACTCAACTGCTGCTAGGTCAGCAAAAGTAGGAAGAGTTTATTCTAATGTTACCAACGCACTAAGAAATACAGGGATCCACACGAAATCTAGAAAGAGAACCTGTCTGATCGGGCCTTACAGAGCCTGGAAGCTCTTGGAATGCTGGCAGCAGGAGTCTGGGGCCTAACTCTAGGGTTTTGCCGTTAACATGTGATTACACAGTAATGCCTATCTCTTCCTGTCAACAGGCTTTCCAGCCTTGTGTCTTTCCCCCACTTATATCTCTTGCTTATTCATAGCTTCTATTTTCCCATAACCTCAACTTATTGAAACCTTTAACTTATAAATGACCCATTATTACCATTCTAGCCTCTCGTTATCTCAAGGACTTTTACCTTTTGCCTACTCTGTCAACCACATAAAATCTTTCTGCATGTTTGATTTCAGATTCATGATACAAAGACTCTGATGGACCCTGACAGCCTCTTTATCAGCAAGGCTTTTTGCATCAGGCGTTGTGATAGGTGATTGGTCAAGATAGAGACTGGCTACCCTGGTTGGGCTCTGCCCCTCAAGGGACAACATTCCTGCCCTTCCCAGGGGAGCTCCCTTGGTATATTGTGTGTCTGGCTGGAATTGTGGTGCCCTCTCGTGGACATTTTAAGTATTACAAGAGCCATAATTTTCTTCTAGGATTGTTTTCAAACTATGGGTACATTAATTTAGGATGATGAAATCAACGAGCAGTTGACAACAATACATTTAGTCCAGAATTTTAATAATGAAACGGAAAAATATGAGTGAATCTCATTTATTAAGATTGAGTATTGTTTTGGCCGGGAGCGGTGGCTCACGCCTGTAATCCCAGCACTTTGGGAGGCTGAAGCGGGAGATCACGAAGTCCAGCGATCGAGACTATCTTGGCTAACACGGTGAAACCCCGTCTTTATTAAAAATACACACAAAAAAAATTAGCCGGGCGTAGGTGGCGGGCACCTGTAGTCCTGCTACTTGAGAGGCTGAGGCAGGAGAATGGCGTGAACCCCGGAGGGGGAGTTTGCAGTGAGCCGAGATCACGCCACTGCACTCCAGCCTGGGCAACAGAGCGAGACTTCGTCTCAAAAAAAAAAAAAAAAAAAACAAAGATTGAGTATTGTTTCATGAAACTTTTGTTTTAGATGTGAGTGTGTGTGTGTGTGTGCGCGCGAGCGCGTGCATATAAATGTATTTGGTGCAAAAGCAATTGCAGTTTAAAAAATGTCAAAAACCACAATTGCTTTTGGACCAACCAAAATACGTGATATTCAAAATATTTAACAACTGACATAACATAGGCACAGACACCCATTGTAAACAACTAACACAGCTATATTAGAGGGAGCTAGCTATTCAGCCTTAAATGGATGGCCAAGATTGAGATGTAAAATGTTTATTTTTAAATATAGGTCATGTCAAAAGAATTTGAAAGATACTGTTCTAGAATATAACTCAATATAGCTATATATCATAAATTTTAATAATTACATAGTATTTGTATAATTTACTATAATTCAGGTAACCCAGTGGTTCTCTCTCCTTGTATAACACATTCCTACCAGTAAGAGAGGCTCTAGGTGATTTGGAAACACTCTCATGACACTTCTCTCTCCCATCTGACACCCACATTCTCTCTTTCTCTCTCTCTCTCTCTCTCTCACACACACACATGTTGAGCATTACTAATTTTAACAATTTTCCTATCATTGGCTATTTAGATTAGAAAGCTTGGAGAAGGAATGGAATGAATGATTAAGAATGTAGGCTCTAAAACTAGACTGCTGGGTTGAACTCTTCCATTTACTGGGTGTGTGACCAGGTTACTTCATCTGTCAAATGCGGATGATAATAGCCTCAATAGTACCTCCCTCATAGGGTTGTCTATGAGGTTTGAATGAATTAACTTATCTAAAGTGCTCAGATCAATGTATGGTAAACACTCAATTAAATGTTAGGTATTATCACTATTTCGGTTGTATTCAGTTTTTCACTATTATAAGTAAAAATATTGATGCAATGAATATCTCTGTAGCAAAATCTTTGGAAAGCAGACTTTGTTAAGTCTACTTGTGAAAATAGAATTGCTAGGTATAATGATAAGTACATTTTTAAGGGTTTTTAAAAATTTTGCTAAATTATCCACCTGGAAGGACCCTTTACCACAAGTGTTTGAAAGGCCAAACTCTAGTCAACCCTGGATCTTAAGATTTAAAACAAAAAAAGCTTTGCCAATTTCATCAGGGAATGATATTATTTAAATTTTGCTTTTCTTTGTTTACTAGTGATGTAAAACAATTTTTCACATTTTTCAAGCTTATTTGTTGATATGGTTTGGCTGTGTCCCCACCGAAATCTCAACTTGAATTATATCTCCCGGAATTCCCACGTGTTATGGGAGGGACCCGGGGAGAGGTAATTGAATCATGGGGGCTGGTTTTTCCTGTCCTATTCTCATGATAGTAAGTCTCACCAGATCTGATGAGTTTATTAGGGGTTTCCCCTTTTGCTTCTTCCTCATTTTATCTTGCTGCCACCACGTAAGAAATGCCTTTCACCTCACGCCATCATTCTGAGACTTCCCCAGCCATGTAGAACTGTAAGTCCAGTTAAACCTCTTTTTCTTCCCAGTCACGAAAATGGACTAATACAGGAAATTGGTACCAGTAGAGTGTGGTGTTGCTGAAAAGATACCCAAAAATGTGGAAGCGGCTTTGGAACTGAATAACAGGTAAAGGTTAGAACAGTTTGGAGGGCTCACAGGAGGCTGAGACAGGAGAATGGCGTGAACCCGGGAGGCGGAGCTTGCAGTGAGCCGAGATAGCGCCACTGCACTCCAGCCTGGGTGACAGAGTGAGACTCCATCTCAAAAAAAAAAAAAAAAAAAAGAACAGTTTGGAGGGCTCAGAAGAAGACAAGAAAATGTGAGAAAGTTTGGAACTTTCTAGAGACTTGTTGAACAGCTTTGCCCAAAATGCTGATAGCGATATGGACAATAAGGTCCTGGCTGAGATGGTCACAGATGGAGATGAGGAAATTTTCGGGAACTGGAGCAAAGATGACTCTTGTTATATCTAGCATTTTGCCCACCCTAGAGATTTGTGGAACTTTGAACTTGAGAGAGATGATTTAGGGTATCTGGCAGAAGAAATTTCTAAGCAGCAAAGCATTTAAGAGGTGACTTGGGTACTGTTAAGGGAATTCTGTTTTATAAAGGAAGTAGAGCATAAAAGTTTGGAAAATTTGCAGCCTGACAATGTGATAGAAAAGAAAAACACACTTTCTTGGAAGAAATTCAAGCTGGCTGCAGAAATTTGCATAAGCAGCAAGGAGCCTATGTTAATCCCCAAGACCATGGGGAAAATGTTTCCAGGCCATGTCAGAGATCTTCATGGCAGCACCTCCCATCACAGGCCCAGAGGCTCAAGGGGAAAAAGTGGTTTCATGGGCCAGGCCCAGGGTCCCCATGTTATATGCAGCCTAGGGGCTTGGTGCCCTGTGTCCTAGCCACTACAGCCATGGCAGAAAGGGGCCAATGTACTGCTCGGGCTGTGACTTCAGAGGGTGCAAGCCCCAAGCTTTGGCAGCTCCCACATGGTGTTGGGTCTGTGGGTGCACAGAAGTCAAGAATTGAGGTTTGGGAACCTCTGCCTAGATTTCAGAAGATATATGGAAACGTCTGGATGCCCAGGCAGAAGTTTGCTGCAGGGATGGGGCCCACATGGAGAACCTGTGCTAGGGCAGTGCAGAAGGGAAATGTGGGGTCGGAGCCTCCACAGAGTCCCTACTGGGGCACTGCCTAGTGGAGCTGTGGGAAGAGGGCTGCCATCCTCATGACCCCAGAATATTAGATCCACTGACAGCTTGTACTGTTCACCTGGAAAAGCCTCAGACACTCAATGCCAGCTCACGAAAGCCACTGGGAGGGAGGATGTACCCTGCAAAGCCACAGAGGCAGAGCTGCCCAAGACCATAGGAACCTACCTCTTACATCAGTGTGACCTGGATGTGAGACCTGGAGTTAAAGGAGATCATTCATTCTGGAGCTTTAAAATTTGATGGCCCTGCAGGATTTTGGACTTGCATGGGCCCTATAACCCTTCGTTTTGGCTAATTTCTCCCATTTGGCTGTTTTTACCCAGTACCTGTACCCTCATTGTATCTAGGAAGTAACTAGCTTGCTTTTGATTTTACAGGCTCATAGTCCAAAGGGACTTGCCTTGTCTTAGATGAGACGTTGGACTGTGGACTTTGGGTTAATGCTGAAATGAGTTAAGACTTTTGGGGACTATTGGGAAGGCATGATAGGTTTTGAAATGTGTGAACATAGATTTGGAGGAACCAGGGGTGGAATGATATAGTTTGGCTCTGTGTCCCCACCCAAATCTTAACTTAATTGTATCTCCCAGAATTTCCATGTGTTGTGGGAGGGACCCAGGGTGAGGTAACTGGATCACGGGGGCTGGTCTTTCCTGTGCTATATTCGTGATAGTGAATAAGTCTCATGAGATCTGATGAGTTTATTAGGGGTTACCACTTTTGCTTTTTCCTCATTTGCTCTTGCCACCACCATGTAAGAGGTGCCTTTTGCCTCCCAACATGATTCTGAGGCCTCACCAGCCATGTGGAACTATAAATCCAATTAAACCTCTTTTTCTTCCCAGTCTTGGGTATGTCTTTATCAGTAGCATGAAAACAGACTAATATATTTGTCATTTATGTTTGACCCACCAGTAGGCCCCCTTGAGAATGTGTCTTGATGTAGAGTAACTTTTACAATGTGACAATTTCCCAACTAACCTGTGAGGCTCTCATTTTATAATCCTATACCCTGGCCGAGTGCAAAGTCCTGCACGTCACTGATCTGGATACATTCAGTTGAATTGAGTATTCCAGTTTCCACATCTGATTTCTGCAATGAATTTTCGAGCAGAATTATCTGGCAGTCAGGAAAAGGAAGACATCAGATTGATCTCACCCTACTGTCTCAAAATGGCCTTAAGTTATCTTCCTTTGCACTTCTGAGAATTAGATAATTACATAAGAACATTTAAATGCATTTCCTTATTATTACTGCTTCTCTATGGTGGTTATACATTAAAATGTTCCTCTTGTCAAAGAAAAAAATCATTTTCATATTTGAGACATTGTAATTCCAAATGGGTCTGCCTTCTCATCAGCAGCAAATATTTATAAAGCACCTACTGCATATCAGACATGGGGATGGTGTGGGGGGAAGAGCATGTACAAAGAGGACGGAATACATTTCATTCCCACAAGGAAGTTAGCCCTTAGCTGGTGAGGGAAAAAGCACAGTGAGGGGAGAATGCTATGGAAGGGGCATTGGGAATTGATGTTCTATGCCCAGGCCAGATCTAACTTACTGGGTAACCATGGATAAATCCCTTAAACTCTCTGCGCTTTCATTTTCTTACCTGGGAAGTTAAGAACATGAGATTATGTTTATACCATCCTCCCAACTGCATCATTCTATAAGATACAGGGTTTAAGAAATAAAAAGATGGAGTAAGAAACACAGACAGTCAGATTACTAAGTGGTCGCTGCCAGACAGCAAGATGGGAACCAGACAACAGGGAAGGGCTTAAAGGAGAGAAAGGGCATGTCCAGTTGAGGCAATAGAGTGGGATTTGTAGAGGGTGAAGTTTGAGCTGGACCTTGTTGGGAGAGGGTTCAGTAGGTAGAGAAGATGGTGTGAAAAATGAAGTTAGAGAAACGGCATGAACAAAGGGCAGATACCAAGGTGAGAAAGTGCCACACATGCTCTTGGGACCCTGAATAGAGCAGTTTAGCTAGAACAGAAGGTTCTTATAAATTTCCAATGAGATTTCACCCTAATAATGAAATGATTTATGGGGAAGGCCTTGACTAAACAGCATAGCTTCAAGGCTTCATGTGCACCTCTGCCAGATGAGATTTTCAGGAACACTGAGTGTGAGAGGAGAGCACTGTGGTCTGTTAGTGCTATGCACTGGGATAAGAGTCAGGTGTGGGGCAAGGTGGGGCTCCTCTGTGACACGAGTTTGTCATTCCAGTCATAGATTCCAGGATGAATCAAAAGCTTTTGAACAAGGTCAACACAATGCAGTGTTTTAGGGTAACTCACCTGTGTGAAACACAGATTACGCTGGAGAAACAAGAGATTAGAGGAAGGAAACTGGTTAGGAGGTTATCATAGTACTCAAGGCCCCGTGCCTAGCTTTGGGTACTGGCCATGGGCATGAAAAAGCTATGGCCAAAGATGGTTCTGGAATGGCCAATAGAAAATTCCTAAAAGGAAGTGATGATGCAGGCCTAGAAGGTTGGAGAGGTGAGGAGAAGGCCTGGGAAACTGCAGGCAGTGGAAATGCAGAATACGGAAGGGGAAAGGAGCACTAACTCCTCTTCTGAGCTGTAAGGAAGACAAGACACTGAAAAGTTCCAGGTGGAGGAAAGGAAGCTCATACCTTTGTCTTTTTCTTTCTTTTCAATGTATGATACGGTGGGAAGTAATCTATTGGCATGGCTGGGGGCATGAGTTTTGCAGCCAGACAGAATGATTTTTAGTCATAAAGTTTTACTTCAATTCTCCCATGAGAATATTTTTAGAAAACACACTACTAAAATTTAAAAAGAAAAATTGCTGGATTAAACTGTTAAAAATACAATGAAGAGTTGGCAAGAAAAAGGAATTTTCAGAGGCAGAATAAGTGAAAGTAAGAATCAGAGAATTAAGCAGAGAAATGAAACCAGGTTTCACTTTGAGGATTTTAATTTAACCCAAATGAACTTGAGCTTCTATTCTTAATGGTTTCTATGGATGCACCGGACAGGACCTAAAACCCAAATCCTTACAAGATGGGAGTATGAGAGATCACCACTCTTCCACATTTACTGGGCTCCCCTGGGGCCACATCCTCAGTGGTAATGTAAGCTAGAAATAGCCAGCTTCTCAGAGAGCCACAAGAAAAACCGATTGCCTCAAACCTTGATACTGAGCGACGTAGAAAAAACATCTATGAGAATTTATAACCACAAAATACTCTCTCAATAGGTTCTCAGCTCCAAAACAGCCCTATCAGAGTACTTTGGAAAATGAAAAACCCTCAGGGCAAGAATTTAAAGTGGCCCTGAGTTAGCAGTGGCCTCAGGCATCTGGCAGACACAAACATATCTTCTTCGTGGAAGAAAACAGCTTAAATTTGGGCTTCCAAGAATTTCCATAAAGTTCCAAGAAACTGTAACTCACGGTCAAAAACCACAATACTCACAAACAAACATGAATGAGAGCTAAGAAGAAAACAGGCACCAGACACTAGAATCAGAACCACAAATCCTTCATATATAAGAATCATCAGACAAGTATCAGAACATACAGGTGTAGGTAAAGCAATTAACACTAAGAGAAGTAAGTAACTTGCCTAAGTTTGGAGAGCTGTAAGTGACAGCCAAAGTCTTTAGCCACAGTCTGAAATCAGGTCTGTCAGATGCTAAATAAAGCTTTTTATTTTTTCTTTTAAAGGGAATACTTAATGCATTAAGTATATACCTCCCACAGCTTTGCCAATGCTTTATCATGTTTGCTTCATATTTTTGTAAAGAAGTAAAATATATTTAATATATAAAATTGAAGCTCCATTTGCATCTCTGCCCCATACCATTTCCATCCCACATACACTAGAAGTTTATAATACCCTTGCATGCTTTTGTCATTCTTCTGCAACTTGCTTTTCCCCTTACCACTGCATTTTTTAGTTTCATCTATGTTGATACATAGAGCTCATCTAGTTCATTTATTTTAATATTGTATAATTCTCTATTATTTGAAAATATACAAAGACTCATTTACTCATTTTTACAATAATGGAAATTTAGGTTTTCAATTTTGTACCGCACTTGGGGGTTTCTTTGGTATATACAGAGGGCAGGAAGACATGAGCATCTTTAACTTATTAGATATAGCCAGATGGACTTCCAAAGTTGCACAGTTATTATTACTATTATTTTGAGACAGAGTTTCACTCTGTTGCCCAGGCTGGAGTGCAGTGGCACAATCTCGGCTCACTGCAAAGTTGCAGTTTTATGTTCCCACTAGCAATGCATCCAAGTTACTTCAGCTCCACATTCTTAACAATACTCAGTATTGTGAGATGTTTTTATTTTTGCTAATATTACAGGTATGAAATTCTATCTCATTGTATTAATTTGCATTTTCCTGATTACTAGGGAGACTGAGCATCTTTTCAGATATTTATTGGCTTTTGGGTTTTCTCATTAGTGACTTACCTATTCAAATCCTTTGCCCATTTTGCTATTGACTTCTTTGCCATTTTTCTTGCTGATTTGTAGAAGTCTTATTATATATTCTGGATACCAATTTTTCACTGGTAATAGATGCCAGTGAATCTATTAGTGAATATCTTTTCCCTATCCATGGTTTGCCTTTTCATTTTTAAAAGGCATCTTTTGATGTGCAAAAGTTTTAATTTGGACACAATTTATTAATCTTTCCGTTTACGGTTTGTTCTTTGCATGTCTTGTTTAAAAAGCATTACTCTATTCAAGGTTATAAATATACTCTTCTATACTTCATGCTAGATGTTTTAATTCTGCTTTCCACATTTAGATCTTTAATCCATTTGGAATCCATGTATGTGTTCGATGTTAAATAGGAACCTAATTTTACTGTATGCTGTGTAGGTAACCAAGAACCCGTCCTTTCCCAGTTAATTTAGTAATCTAATGTCAATGAAGACAAGGAAGATGATGATTCAGAAACTCACTAAGAACCAGGACGTTTATCAGAATATGGCAGAAATGTTTATTAAGTCCACTAGAATTGAACTGAACAATAATCTGCAGACAACACGTTCTATGCTTTGGAAACTGAGCAAACTGGCCTGCTTTCAATAGAGGGAATGTCCTTAGCTTTTTTGCCACTGTATTTCGGAAAGTCAAAGTCTATTGGCCAGTCACAGGCACTGTCTTCTGAGGCAGCCATTGTGCTTTTCCCATTTTTCCGACTGCCAACCCCATCAATTTACTCTTGTTAAAATTCCTTCTCACAATATATATCTTATTCACCTTTGTATCCCCAAGTGCCATTTATACTATTTAACTCATACTTTCGAGTAAATGTTTCTTGCATAAATATCTTAAAAGAATCAGTCCCTTTCTTCTTATATCCATCCAGGGATTGTGACCTTCAGAAAACAATTAGACAGAAAGCTATTTTCAGTCACACAACACATGCTGGAACATATAGTTCCCATAGCAAAAGCTGTAAATACAGGCAGAAACGTTCTGGGCAATAGTTTTGTTTCCGCTATTTGATTACCAAGAGCGAGGCACTGAGGGCAGAAGGCTCCACTTCATTTGGCAAAATCACATTGGAGTGACTGTCAGACACTGAGCATCAGGAGAGAGGCATACAGCTAAGGATGTGGGAGGGGTGCCTGCCAATTCAACATGCTTATTGAACATCTATAAAATGATAATATCTGTGTTTTATACAACACCTGGCATCTAGTAGAAGCATATTAAACTGAAGCTTACCATTGTAGTTACTGTTTTTATGTGCCAGTTACTTACAAACCAGAGAATAATAAGACAAGGTTCTTATCCAAGTACATTTAAAAGGGTGGTTGGGGTGGGGTAGTAAGGCCTTCAGGAGGGAGAAGCAGACATGGAAAGGAGTGGGATGTTTGATTTTGTACAACAGGTGAAATTTAAGCATGTGTGTAGACTGAGGGGAAGGAATCCAGGAAGAGAGAATAACAAAATCTAAGAGAATCAGAACATCATGCAGAAAGCTTCCAGTGAAGTGACAAGAAATTCCAAACAAGAGCTCAGATGGAGGAGTTACACTTGGAAAGCAGGGAAACTTCTCTTCTTAGAGAAGATTGGCAAAGGGCCAAAGAACTAGGGTGGACTCCAGATCTTCTGGGCTTCCCCACAAGAAAAAATCCTGGTGACCCCGGCAAGGAGACAGCATAGTGGAGAGAAGGGACTTTGGAGACAAACAGACCCAGTGTTACATCCTAATTCACCACTTACAGCTTTGGACCCTTAATCAAGTTTCTGATGTCTCTTATCTTCCTTTTCATCATCTGTAAGATGGAAATAAAACAGAAGCAATGACTGAGTGTTTACATAAAATGCACATAATCGCATGTAATTATTTGATGCATGTAATGGGCATAGCACTGTGTTGGGCAATAACCCATGAGTGGTAGCAATCATTAGGAAGCTAAGAAAAAAATGACACTAAATTCTGACCAAGTGAGTTTACAGCTTTGTATAAAAATAATTACTTGAGTAAAAATCTTTTAGACTCCTTTGTCTGCCTGAGAATGTTCCTTTATTTAAACAAATTTCAAAGTAAGCCTTCCTACATGTCTTCCCATTACTCTCTACCACACTCCCAACAACTGAAGATATTTTTTCTATTCAAACTTATTCAATTAATATTAAACAAGAACAGTTTTAGAAGTCAGCTATTTAAAAGAAACTTTTAAGAATAAAACAACTTTTAGAAAACGTATTTATTAAATACATATATTATTGAATATTAGTCATTTGGGTTAAATATATAATTTAATACTTGAAGTTATATATTATCTGTATTATATATTATATAATTTATCAAAATCAAGTAAAATATGTATAATATTTGTAGATTAATTTTTAATGCTGAATTGCCAAATTTAGAAAGATGTTGTTTTTTTGTTGAAACTTTGAAACAGTAGAAAATTATTTATTTTCTTACTAAATAAAATGAACATTTAGATATATGGCATGATCAACTACCCAATTATCATGTTATCAAAAATTTTTTTAAATAGTAGAGAAAGACTCACAATAAAAATGCAATAATCCCCTGCCCTACTTCTTCCTAGTTTGATTCTCACCTCCACAGACAACCACTATTAATCATTTGTTTTTTGTCTTTCTGGCACTATCAACAGAAAGACTATAACAGAAAGTATATATTATACTCTCTCATACTATTTTTTAAAATTCTTGTCATTGAAAAGTTCAAACAAAATAATCACATAGCAATAACTAATTTAAAAACCTAACTGAAGATCATTTAAATTGTACTCAGCTTCTGAATAGCATGTATCTACATTAAACAAGTTCTCTTTAAACATATGTGTATTAGTCATTTTCACACTGCTGATAAAGACATACCCAAGACTGGGCAATTTACAAAAGAAAGATGTTTAACTGGACTTACACTTCCACATGACTGGGGAAGCCTCACAATCATGGTGGAAGACAAGGAGGAGCAAATCATGTTTTACATGGATGGCAGCAAGCAAAAAGAGCTTGTGCAGGAAACTCCCCCTTATAATAACTGTCAGGTCTTGTGAGACTTACTATCACGAGCACAGCAAAGGAAAGACCTGCCTCCATGATTTAATTACCTCCCACCAGGTCCCTCCTGCAACATGTGGGAATTCCAGATAACATTTGGGTAGGACAAAGCCAAACCATATCATACGGTATAACTTAATTGGCAATGTATGACTCTAAATAGTCAAGTAGTTCAAATCAACAAAAATGGTCCAGGGTATGCCAACTTACGTATGCTTACAAGAAAAATTATTGACTGCCAAAATTATACTCACATTTTATTTATTTTTACCAGACTGTAGTGAAAGCATGCACCATATCACAGTCATGTATTGAAGTAGAAAAATATATCTCTCCCTGCTGGGCTACTAGGGAAATTTCAAATGGGTTCTGTGTAGTTCTTATTAAAAAGTGAGAGGCCAGGTGCTGTGGCACATGCCTGTAATCCCAGCACTTTGGGAGGCTGAGGTGGGCAGATCACAAGGTCAGTAGATCAAGACCATCCTGGCTAACATGGTGAAACCCATCTCTACTGAAAATACAAAAAATTAGCCAGGCATGGTGGTGGGCACCTGTAGTCCCACCTACATGGGAGGCTGAGGCAGGAGAATGACGTGAACCCAGGAGGCGGAGCTTGCAGTGAGCCCAGATCGTGCCAGTGCACTCCAGCCTGGGTGACAAAGCGAGGCTCTGTCTCAAAAATAAATAAATAAATAAATAAATAAGAAGAAGTGAGATTCTCCCTTCCTCCCCACAAGATAGTCAAGTGTCCAGCCCTTTTTCTGGCAGCTTGCTTTGCCCTCAGGTACATTGGATGGTGGTCTGATGGGCTGGCAACTGATGGGACTCACTCTACTCCAGCTGGGCACAGAGCCCCTTCCACACTGTTCCCTGGGCCCTGTGTTGGACCATCTTCTTCCCTCCCTTTCTAGAACTCAGGTGCTCCACTCTTTCTTCTCCCTCTTATGCTAGTCTCTCTTTTCACTCTTCCATCCTCTTCCACAGTCTGAGTTGCCTCCGGTTTTTGGATATGGAAAATTTTGCTTTGCAAGCTGGCTTCTAAAATAAGTAAGTTAGATTCATTGCTTTTGGGGGTAGGAGAAGGAAAAAGCAGAGATTAGAAAGAGCAGCAAGAAGAGAAAACAAGCTTACATCCTTACAGACATGGACCCAGCATATATGTATTATGTTGAAGACATTTTAAATATGATTGTGAAAAACAGAAATATCTTAGTTATTGAATTCCTTTGTAATTCATGACTCAAATTTGGAAGTGGAAATCTGATACCTTTTCTTCTGTTTCTAGCTGCCAGTCTTAGGTCTGATACCTATTATAAAATTTTTGCCTTGGATTCTTTAATTGGAGGCAAAAGTTAGTTTTATTGAAAATGGAAAAGAGTGATTCACAAACTTATGTTCTTCTAAACATGAAACAATATCATCATTTTTTGTTTAAAAATATTTATTTTATTTTGTTGTATTTTACTTTTTAGAGACAGGGTCTCACTCTGTCACCCAGGCTGGAGTGCAGTGGTACCATCATAGCTCACTGCAACCTCAAATTCCTGGGCTTAATTGATCCTCCCACATCAGCCTCCCAAGTAGCTAGGACTATGGGCACCTGCCATCAAGACCAGCTAATTTCTTATTTTTATTTTTGAACAGATGGGGGTCTCACTTGGTTGTCCAGGCTGAACTGCTGGCCTCAACCAATCCTCCCACCTCAGGCTCCCAAAGTAGTGGAACTGTGTGAGCCACCATGCCTGGCCCCAAGAAAAGGATTTTAGAGATATTTGTAATAAATTTGATTTTCTAAGGGTCTGATGTTTCGTTTTCAGTATTATATTGCATCACTGATCTATAGTTTCCATTTTTATTTCTTCACTCTTACTGTCAATATTCATTGAACAAAGAGAACAGAACAATGTTAATTCATTTTCTCTAAGTTTTAAGACAGAGAGCCTTTCCTGAAATCTATTTTCCAACTCCACAATTTTATGAATGTAGCTGCCTAGAACATTACTTTAATATCTGGAAAACAACTTCATTGCAGAAAAGTAGAACACATTTTTTCTCATGAAATTAGTGATTTAAATCACACATTTATGCAACTATTGTTAAAAATTATGCAGAGAAATATGTTTGAATGAATGGGAAATTCAAATCTAAAGGTTTGGTTCATTCTTCGCTGGTGACCTAAGGTAGGGATTTTTGTCTTAGATGACATGAGCTATCTGATTTCTTTAAATCTAATCAACAAAAAATGTTACTTTGCATTTTCTTCTGTTCTAAGTTCCCTAAAAAAGGGATACTTTGATAGTTAATTATGTTGTTTACATAATCTAAAAACAGTGCCTGTTTTTTAAAACAGGAATGGATTTCATGAGCAGTTTATGCCTGATATAATTCAGTATTATTGCAAATGTTATTCATATATATCTTTTTTCTTTCCATCAACTAACAGGCAAAATAACCAGCTAGCATCATAATGACAGGATCAAATTCACATATAACAATATTAACCTTGAATGTAAATGGGATAATGCCCCAAGTAAAAGACACAGACTGCCAAACTGGATAAAGAGTCAAGACCCATCAGTGTGCTGTATTCAGTAGACACATCTCATGTGCAAAGACACACATAGGCTCAAAATAAAGGGATGAAGGAGAATTTACCAAGCAAATGGAAATCAAAAAAAAGCATGAGTTGCAATCCTAATCTCTGATAAAACAGATTGTAAACCAACAAAGATCAGAAGAGACAAAGAAGGCCACTACATAATGGTAAAGGGATCAATGCAGCAAGAAGAGCTAACTATCCTAAATATATATGCACCCAATAGAGGAGGACCCAGATTCATAAAGAAAGTTCTTGGAGACCTACAAAGAGACTTAGACTCCCACACAATAATAGTGGAAGACTTTAACACCTCATTGTCCATATTAGACAGAAAACGAGGCAGAAAATTAACAAGGATATTTAGGACTTGAACTCAGCTCTAGAACAAGTGGACATAATAGACAGCTACAGAACTCTCCACCCCAAATCAACAGAATATACATTCTTCTCAGCACCTCATCGCACTTATTCTAAATTGACCGTATAGTAGGAAGTAAAACACTCCTCAGCAAATGCAAAAGAATGGAAATTATAACAGTCTCTCAGACCACAGTGCAATCAAATTAGTACTCAGGATTAAGAAACTCACTGAAAACTGCACAACCACATGGAAACTGAACAACCTGCTCCTGAATGACTACTAGGTAAATAACAAAATGGAGGCAGAAATAAAGATGTTCTTTGAAACCAATCAGAACAAAGACACAACATGCCAGAATCTCTGGGACACATTTAAAGCAGTGTGTAGAGGGAAATTTATAGTGCTAAATGCCCACAAGAGAAAGCAGGAATGATCTAAAATTGTCACCCTAGCATCACACTTAAAAGAACTAGAGAAGAAAGAGCAAACAAATTCAAAACCTAGCAGAAGGCAAGAGATAACTAAGATCAGAGGAAAACTGAAGGAGATAGAGACACAAAAAAACCCTTTAAAAAAATCAGTCAATCCAGGAGCTGGTTTTTTGAAAAGGTCAACAAAATATATAGACCTCTAGCCAGACAAATAAATAAGAAAAGAGAGAAGAATCAAACAAATGCAATAAAAAAAGATATAGAGGATATCACCACTGATCCCACAGAAATACAAACTACCATCAGAGAATATTATAAACACCTCTATGCAAATAAGCTAGGAAAACCTAGAAGAAATTGATAAATTCCTGGACACATACACTCTCCAATGTCTAAACCAGGAAGAAGTCAAATCCCTGAATAAAACAATAACAATTCTGAAATTGAGGCAGTAATTAACAGCCTACCAACCAGGAAAATGTCCAGCACCAGACAGATTCACAGATGAATTCTATCAGAGGTACAAAGAGGAGCTGGTATCATTCCTTCTGAAACTATTCCAAACCATGGAAAAAGAGGGAATCCTCCCTAACCCATTGTATTTATTTTTCTTTGTTATTTTTTAAATTTTTTATTATACTTTAACTTCTAGGGTACATGTGCACAACATGCAGGTTTGTTACATAGGTATACATGTGCCATGTTGGTTTGCTGCACCCATCAACTTGACATTTACATTAGGTATTTCTCCTAATACTATCCCTCCTCCAGCCCTCCCCTTCCCCAGCAGGCCCTGGTGTGTGATGTTCCCTGCCCTGTGTCCATGCGTTTTCATTGTTCAACTCCCACCTATGACTGAGAAGATGTGGTGTTTGGTTTTCTATCCTTGTGATACTTTGCTGAGAATGATGGTTTCCAGCTTCATCCATGTCCCTGCAAAGGACACGAACTCATCCTTCTTTATGGCTGCATAGTATTCCATGGTGTATATGTGCCACATTTTCTGAATCCAGTCTATCATTGATGGACATTTGGGTTGGTTCCAAGTCTTTGCTATTGTGAATAGTGCTGCAATAAACATACATGTGCATATGTCTTTATAGTAGAATGATTTATAATCCTTTGGGTATATACACAGTAATGGGATCGCTGGGTCAAATGGTATTTCTAGTTCTAGTTCCTTGAGGAATTGCCACACTGTCTTCCACAATGTTTGAACTAATTTACACTCCCATCAACACTGTAAAAGCATTCCTACTTCTCCACATCCTCTGCAGCATCTGTTGTTTCCTGACTTTTTAATGATTGCCATTCTAATTGGTGTGAGATGGTAGCTCACTGTGGTTTTGATTTGCATTTCTCTGATGACCAGTGATGATGAGCATTTTTTTGTGTCTGTTGGCTGCATAAATGTCTTCTTTTGAGAAGTGTCAGTTCATATTCTTTGCTCACTTTTTGATGGGATTTATTTTTTTCTTGTAAATTTGTTTAAGTTCTTTGTAGATTCTGGATATTAGCTCTTTGTCAGATGGGTAGAGTGCAAAAACTTTCTCCCATTCTGTAGGCTGCCTGTTGACTCTGGTGACAGTTTCTTTTGCTGTGCAGAAGCTCTTTAGTTTAATTAGATCCCATTTGTCAATTTTGGCTTTTGTTGCCATTGCTTTTGGTGTTTTAGACATGAAGTCTTTGCCCATGCCTATGTCCTGAATGGTATTGCCCAGGTCTTCTTCTAGTATTTTTATAGTCCTGGGTCTTACGTTTAAGTCTTTGATCCATCTTGAGTTGATTTTGTATAAGGTGTAAGGAAGGGATCCAGTTTCAGTTTTCTGCATATGGCTAGCCAATTTTCTCAACACCATTTATTAAATAGGAAATCCTTTCCCCTTTGCTTGTGTCTGGTTTGTCAAAGATCAGAAGGTTGTAGATGTGTGGTGTTATTTCTGAGGCCTCTGTTCTTTTCCATTGGTCTATAAATCTGTTTTGGCACCAGTACCATGCTGTTTTGGTTACTGTGGTCTTGTAGTATAGTTTGAAGTCAGGTAGCGTGATGCCTCCAGCTTTGTTCTTTTTGCTTAGGATTGTCTTGGCTATGCAGGCTCTTTTTTGGTTCCATATAAACTTTAAAGTAGTTTTTTCCAATTCTGCTAAGAAAGTCATTGGTAGCTTGATGGGGATGGCATTGAATCTATAAATTACCTTGGGCAGTATGGCCATTTTGACGATATTGATTCTTCCTATCCATGAGCATGAAATGATTTTCCATTTGTTTGTGTCCTCTTTTATATCATTGAGCAATGGTTTGTAGTTCTCCTTAAAGCGGTCCTTCACATGCCTTGTAAGTTGTATTCCTAGGTATTTTATTCTCTTTGAAGCAATTGTGAATGAGAGTTCACTTGTGATTTGGCTCTCTGTTATTGGTGTATAGGAATGCTTGTGATTTTTGCACATTGATTTTGCATCCTGAGACTTTGCTGAAGTTGCTTATCAGCATAAGGAGATTTGGGGCTGAGACGATGGGGTTTTCTAAATATACAATCATGTCATCTGCAAACAGGAACAATTTGACTTCCTCTTTTCCTAATTGAATACTCTTCATTTCTTTCTCTTGCCTGATTGCCCTGGCCAGAACTTCCAATCCTATGTTGAATAGGAGTGGTGAGAGAGGGCCACCTTGCCAATGCCAGTTTTCAAAGGGAATGCTTCCAGTTTTTTCCCATTCAGTATGATATTAGCTGTGGGTTTGTCATAAATAGCTGTTATTATTTTGAGATATGTTTTTAGAATGAAGGGCTGTTGAATTTTGTGAAGGCCTTTTCTGCATCTACTGAGATAATCATGTGGTTTTTGTCATTGGTTCTGTTTGTATGCTGGATTACGCATATGTTGAACCAGGCTTGCATCCCAGGGATGAAGCCAACTTGATCGTGGTGGATGAGTTTTTTGATGTGCTGCTGGATTCACTTTGCCAGTATTTTATTGCGGATTTTTGCATCAATGTTCGTCATGGATATTTGTCTAAAATTCTCTTTTTTTTGTTGTGTCTCTGCCAGACTTTGGTATCAGGATGATGCTGGCCTCATAAAATGAGTTAGGGAGGATTCCCTCTTTGTCTATTGTTTGGAATAATTTCAGAAGGAATGATACCAGCTCCTCTTTGTACCTCTGGTAGAGTTCAGCTGTGAATCCATCTGGTCATGGACTTTTTTTGGTTGGTAGGCTATTAATTATTGCCTCAATTTCAGAACCTGTTATTGGTCTATTGAGAGATTCAACTTCTTCCTGGTTTAGTCTTGGGAGGGTGTATGTGTCCAGGGAATATCCATTTCTTCTAGATTTTCCAGTTTATTCATGTAGAGGTGTTTATAGTATACTCTGATGGTAGTTTGTATTTCTTTGGGATCGGTGGTGATATCCCTTTTATCATTTTTTACTGTGTCTATTTGATTCTTCTCTCTTTTCTTCTTTATTAGTCTTGCTAGTGGTGTATCTATTTTGTTGGTCTTTTCTAAAAAACACCTCCTGGATTCATTGATTTTTTTGAAGGGTTTTTTGTGTCTCATCTCCTTCAGTTCTGCTCTGATCTTAGTTATTTCTTGCCTTCTGCTAGGTTTTGAATTTGTTTGCTCTTGCTTCTCTAGTTCTTTTAAGTGTGATGTTAGGGTGACAATTTTAGATAATTCTTGCTTTCTCTTGTGGGAATTTAGTGCTATAAATTTCCCTCTACACACTGCTTTAAATGTGTCCCAGAAATTCTGGTACATTGTGTCTTCGTTCTGACTGGTTTCAAAGAACATCTTTATTTCCGCCTTCATTTCATTATTTATCCAGTAGTCATTCAGGAGCAGGTTGTTCAGTTTTCGTGTAGTTGTGTGGTTTTGAGTGAGTTTCTTAATCCTGAGTACTAATTTGATTGCACTGTGGTCTGAGAGATAGTTTGCAGTGATTTCTGTTCTTTTACATTGGCTGAGGAGTGTTTTACTTCCAATTATGTGGTCAATTTTAGAATAAATGTGATGTGGTGCTGAGAAGAATGTATATTCTGTTGATTTGGGGTGGAGAGTTCTGTAGATGTCTATCAGGTCTGCTTGATGCAGAGCTGATTTCAAGTCCCGGATACCCTTGTTAACCTCCTGTCTTGTTGATCTGTTTAATATTGACAGTGGGGTTTTAAAGTCTCCTGCTATTATTGTGTGGGAGTCTAAGTCTCTTTGTAGGTCTCTAAGGACTTGCTTTATGAATCTAGGTGCTCCTGTATTGGGTGCATACATATTTAGGATAGTTAGCTCTTCTTGACATCTTAATCCTTTTACCATTATGTAGTGGTCTTCTTTGTCTCTTTTGATCTTTGTTGGTTTAAAGTCTGTTTTATCAAAGACTAGGATTGCAACCCCTGTTTTTTTTTTTGTTTGTTTGTTTTTGCTTTCCATTTGCTTGGTAGATCTTCCTCCATCCCTTTATTTTGAGCCTACATGTGCCTCTGCACGTGAGATGTGTCTCTTGAATGCAGCACACTGATGGGTCTTGACTCTTTATTGAATTTGGCAGTCTGTGTCTTTTAATTGCATTTAGCCCATTTACATTTAAGATTAATATAGTTATGTGTGAATTTGATCCTGTCATTATGATGTTAGCTAGTTATTTTGCCCATTAACTGATGCAGTTTCTTAATAGCATTGATGGGTTTACAATTTGGTATGTTTTTGCCGTGGCTTGTACCAGTTGTTCCTTTCCATGTTTAGTGCTTCCTTCAGGAGTTCTTGTAAGGCAGGCCTGGTGATGACAAAATCTCTCAGCATTTGCTTGTCTGTAAAGCATTTTATTTCTCCTTCACTTATGAACCTTAGTTTGGCTGGATATGAAATTCTGGGTTGAAAATTCTTTTCTTTAAGAATGTTGAATATTGGCCCCCACTCTCTTCTGGCTTGTAGGGTTTCTGCTGAGAGATGTGCTGTTAATTTAATGGGCTTCCCGTTGTGGGTAACCTGACCTTTTTCTGGCTGCCCTTAATATTTTTTCCCTCATTTCAGCCTTGGGGAATCTGATAATTACGTGTCTTGGGGTTGCTCTTCTTGAGGAGTATCTTTGTGGTGTTCTCTGTATTTCCTGAATTTGAATGTTGGCCTGCCTTGCTAGGTTGGGGAAGTTCTCCTGGATAATAACCTGCAGAGTGTTTTCCAACTTGGCTCCATTCTCCCCGTCACTTTCAGGTACACCAATCAAATGTAGATTTGGTCTTTTCACATAGTCCCATATTTCTTGGTGGCTTTCTTCTTTTCTTTTCACTCTTTTTTCTCTAATCTTGTCTTCTCACTTTACTTCATTAATTTGATCTTCAATCACTGAGATCCTTTCTTCACTTAATTGAATCAGCTATTGAAGCTTGTGCATGCATCACAAAGTTCTCGTGCTGTGGTTTTCAGCTCCATCAGGTTATTTAAGGTCTTCTTTACACTCTTTATTCTAGTTAGCAATTTGTCTAACCTTTTTTCAAGGTTTTTAGCTTCCTTGCAATGGGTTAAAACATGCTCCTTTGGCTCGGAGAAGTTTGTTATTACTGACCTTCTGAAGCCAACTTCTGTAAACTCATAAACTTCTCCGTCCAGTTTTGATCCATTGATAGTGAGGAGCTGTGATCCTTTGGAAGAGAAGAGGTTCTCTGGTTTTTGGAATTGTCAGCTTTTCTGCTCTGGTTTCTCCCCATCTTTGTGGTTTTATCTATCTTTGGTCTTTGATGTTGGTTACCTACAGATGGGATTTTGATGTGGATGTCCTTTTTGTTAATGTGGATGCTATTCCTTTCTGTTTGTTAGTTTTCCTTCTAAAGGTCAGGCCCCTCAGCTGCAGGTCTGTTGGAGTTTGTTGGAGGTCCACTCCAGACCCTGTTTGCCTGGGCATCACCAGTGGAGGCTGCAGAACAGCAAATATTTCAGAACAGCAAATGTTGCTGCCTGATCCTTCCTCTGGTTGCCTTGTCCCAGAGGGGCACTTGCCTGTATGAGGTGTCTGTCGGCCCCTACTGGGAGGTGTCTCCCAGTCAGTCTACATGTGGGTCAGGGATCCACTTGAGAAGGTAGTCTGTCCATTCTCAGAGCTTGAACACTGTGCTGGGAGAACCACCACTCTCTTCAGAGCTGTCAGACAGGGATGTTTAAGTCTGCAGAGGTTGTCTGCTGCCTTTTGTTCAGCTATGCCCTGCCCACTGAGGTGAAGTCTAGAGAGTCGGTAGGCCTTGCTGAGCTGCAGTGGGTTCCACCCAGTTCGAGCTTCCCGGCCACTCTGTTTACCTACTCAAGCCTCAGCAATGGCGAATGCCCTCCCCTTGCCAGGCTACAGTGTCACAGGTCAATCTCAGACTGCTGCACTAGCAGTGAGCAAGGCTCCATGGGCATGGGACGCCCAAGCCAGGCATGGGAGGGAATCTCCTGGTCTGCCAGTTGCTAAGACCATGAGAAAAGCGCAGTATTTGGACAGGAGTGTACCATTCCTCTAGGTGCAGTCTGTCATGTCTTTCCTTGGCCAGAAAAGGGAAATTCCCTGACCCCTTGTGCTACCCGGGTGAAGCGACTCCCCACCCTGCTTCAGCTTACCCTCCGTGGGGAGCACCCACTGTCCAACCAGTCACAATGAGATAAACCATGTACCTCCATTGGAAATGCAGAAATCATCCATCTTCTGCATCGATCTCGCTGGGAGCTGCAGACTGGAGCTGTTCATATTCGGCCATCTTGGAAGCAACCCTCCTAACCCATTTTATGAGGATAGCATCATCCTGATACCAAAATCTGGCAGAGACACAACAAAAAAAGAGAATTTCAGGCCAATATGCCTAATGAACATCAATGCAAAAATCCTCAATAAAATACTGGCAAAGCAAATCCAGCAGCACATCAAAAAACTTATCTACCACGATCAAGTCAGCTTCATCCCTTGGATGCAAAGGTGGTTCAACATACACAAATGAATAAACATAATCCATCACATAAACAGAACCAATGACAAAAAACACAAGATTATTTCAATAGATGCAGAAAAGGCCTTTGGCAAAATTCAACAGCCCTTCATTCTAAAAACTCTCAATAAATTAGGTATCAATGGAATGTATCTCAAAATAATAAGAGCTATTTATGACAAACTCACAGCCAGTATCATACTGAATGGGCAAAAACTGGAAGCATTTCTTTTGAAAACCAGCAGAAGACAAGGATGCCCTCTCTCACCACTCCTATTCAACATAGGATTGGAAGTTCTGGCCAGGGCAATCAGGCAAGACAAAGAAATAAAGGGTACTGAAATAGGAAGTGAGGAAGTCAAATTGTTCTTGCTTACAGATGACATGATTGTATATTTAGAAAACCCCATCATCTCAGCCCAAAATCTCCTTATGCTAACAAGCAACTTCAGCAAAGTCTCAGGATACAAAATCAATGTGCAAAAATCAGAAGCATTCCTACACACCAATAACACACAAACAGACAGCCAAATCACGAGTGAACTCCCATTCACAATTGCTACAAACAGAATAAAATATCTAGGAATACAACTCCCAAGGGATGTGAAGGACCTCTTCAAAGAGAACTACAAACCATTGCTCAAGAAAATAAGAGAGGACACAAACAAATGGAAAAACATTTCATGCTCATGGATAAGAAGAATCAATATCATGAAAGTGGCCACATTGCCCAAAGTAATTTATAGATTCAGTGCTATCCCCATCAAGCTACCAATGACTTTCTTAGCAGAATTGGAAAAATATAACTTTAATATTTATATGGAACCAAAAAAGAGCCTACATAGCCAAGACAATCCTGGGCAAGAACAAAGCTGGAGGCATCATGCTACCTGACTTCAAGCTATACTACAAGGGTACAGTAACCAAAACAGCGTGGTACTGGTGCCAAAACAGATTTATAGACCAATGGAACAGAACAGAGGCCTCAGAAATAACACCACACATCTACAACCTTCTGATCTTTGGCAAACCAGACACAAGCAAAGGGGAAAGGATTCCCCATTTAATAAATGGTGTTGAGAAAATTGGTTAGCCATATGCAGAAAACTGAAACTGGATCCCTTCCTTACGCCTTATACAAAATCAACTCAAGATGGATCAAAGACTTAAACGTAAGACCCAGGACTATAAAAATACTAGAAGACCTGGGCAATACCATTCAGGACATAGGCATGGGCAAAGACTTCATGTCTAAAACACCAAAAGCAATGGCAACAAAAGCCAAAATTGACAAATGGGATCTAATTAAACTAAAGAGCTTCTGCACAGCAAGAGAAACCATCATCAGAGTGAACAGGTACCCTACAGAAAGGGAGAAAGTTTTTACAATCTATTTATCTGACAAAGGGCTAATATCCAGAATCTACAAAGAACTTTAACAAATTTACAAGAAAAAAACAAGCAACCCCATCAAAAAGTAGACAAAGTATATGAATAGACACTTCTCAAAAGAAGACATTTATGCAGCCAACAGACATATGAAAAAATGCTAATCATCACTGGTAATCAGACAAATGCAAATCAAAACCAAAATGAGATACCATACACACCAGTTAGAATGGTGATCATTAAAAAGTCAGGAAACAACAGATGCTGCAGAGGATGTGGAGAAGTAGGAATGCTTTTACAGTGTTGGTGGGAGTGTAAATTAGTTCAAACATTGTGGAAGACAGTGTGGTGATTCCTCAAGGATCTAGAACTAGAAATACCATTTGACCCAGCGATCCCATTACTGGGTATATACCCAAAGGATTATAAATCATTCTACTATAAAGACACATGCACATGTATGTTTATTGTGGCACTATTCACAATAACAAAGACTTGAAACCAACCCAAATGTCCATCAATGATAGACTGGATTCAGAAAATGTAGCACATATACACCATGGAATACAGGCAGCTATAAAAAAAGATGAATTCATGTCCTTTGCAGGGACACGGATGAAGTGGAAACCATCATTCTCAGCAAACTATCACAAGAGTAGAAAACCAAACACTGCATGTTCTCACTCATAAGTAGGAGTTGAATGATGAGAACACATGGATAGAGGGAGGAGATCATGACACACTGGGGTCTGTCAGGGGGTGGGGGCCTAGGTGAGGGATAACAGGAGAAATACCTAATGTAGGTGATAGGTTGATGGGTGTAGCAAACCACCATGACATGTTTATACCTATGTAACAAAAGTGCATATTCTGCACATGGATCCCAGAACTTAAATTATAATAAAAAGAAAGAAACTATTAAAAAATCAGTAATAGATTTCATGAGTGGATTATGCCTGATATAATTCAGTATTATTGCAAATGTTATTAATATATATCTTTTCAATATATTCAGCCTTTGATTCAAAAGATGCACAACTTCAATCTCTCTACCAAGTTTATCTAATAGCTCTTGCTCTTTTTAATAAGAAACAAATCTGTGTTTCAATTGATGTATTTTTTATTTGATATATATTTCAATTGATGTTTTCATTTTTTGCTTATAAATAGCTGCATATATATATTTATTTATTTAATCTTCACCATTAAAACAAGATCACAGTTACCATCTTCACTGCTGAGTGCCCTACCTGTTATGCCTAAATACCAAACTTTTCTAGTATACCTGGAAATGCTGTTGTAATCCTTTTAATGTAATGACCCCTAGAATGTAAAAAGCTTTTAAGAAAAAATGCCAAGTGAACATTAGAGTGCCAAGTAAGGCAATAGAAACACTTTCAAATTTTAATCTTGTATTTTACATAGATTTGTTAAAATTTCTAAATCATATTACAAATGAAGTATTTTTTTCCAAGAGGTAAAATAAGATTAATTATTGTTTTGCTGTTGCTATGTTGAACTATTTTCTTTACGGTTTCATTTCTTTCAGTAAATCCATGGAATTTTGATTATTGATTTATATAGTAAAAACTACGAATAAATAGTCTAGACCCAGTTATTTTTTAAATAAGTAAAGAATGTAAAAGCAATCAGGTAGTAAAGAGATTAGTTGAATCCTTGGTGAAGGAAATTAGCGGCAATCTGAAAGGGATGGAGTATAGAATCCATGAAATTAAATCAGAAGATAAAAGAAGAGTAAGAATCAGATAAAACATTAACATGAATGAAACTGGAAGATGCTCAGAGATCTGTGACATTGCAGACTTGCATAGCTGAGACCTAGCTTAAACACAGCCTTAGGGTCCCCCATTTACCTGGCTGGCCATTCCTAACTGTAGGAAAGGGCTTGGCATGTTCATTTCTAGCTCAGGTAAATTTACCCAGGAAATATGTAGTGCCCATGTTTCATGTCCTGGTATCCAACTGCTGCTCACTAAGTGAAGAGGATGAACTTACCCCTTGTCCTGCTGCAACATCATATACCACAGTCAGAAAAAAACAAAAGTTCTTTGCTATTTAAAATAAAAACTTTAAAAAGATAGTATCTTTAGCAATAGGTGAAACTGATTCTCTTACAAAAATAAATGTGACCCTGAAATTTGCATAGCTGACTTCTACAGATAGTGATGATTCTAGGAGATGCTAATCAAAAGAAGGGGAAAAAATTTTGCTTTCCTGCCATGAACAGATTAACTTTGGTAACTTTTAGAGTATTGCTGTATTTTTGATTTGGTGAACTAATTCTTTTTAAATCTGAAGTTTGAAAGTAAGAATCATTTTATTTTCTCAATGCTTTTGTTTCTGAGTATTTCCTTAACATAAGTAATTATTTCACGGCCCAAAATATTCTATCTAGTAACTTCAGTCCATCTTAGATGTTAACTCTGATGATAAAATTTGTATTCATTGGGATGAGCCCTGCATATTTTGTTACTTAAGGTGTTTGCAAAAGCTAACCTGTTAGAGCATCTGATATTCCAAACGTGATTTTTTATCTGAAGTGTATAATTTATGTTACATTTGTGATTTGGATTAGCATGTGTAGAATTTTATTAAATCTGTAAACTGATTCTGAATGTTTAAGAGAATTGGATTTACCAGAGTTAAGTACTAAGAATGATCTTGCTGATGTGTTTTGTTTGGCTACCTCAATCTATATTTGAAGTGTTCAAGAAGGTCAGATACATTATATCTGTACTTGTTGCTTTAAATGATAAAGGTTGTAATTCTCCAAGTGTGGTTCCTGTGGTTACATCGGTAGCATCAGCATCATCTGGAAAAGTGTTAAATGTGCATATTTAACCTCAGACTTACTATATCAGAAACTGTAGGGATGGAGTCCAGCAGTTTGTGTTTTAATAAACTCTCTAGACGTTTGAGAACCACTGGCTTAAGGTAACTTAATTAAATTAGTTTATAAATAGGTTATTCATTCAGGGGAATTTAAACTGTTAGGGGAATATTAGTTAAAGAGTATTTGAGGCCAGGCACTTTGGCTCACACCTGTCATCCCAGCACTTTGGGAGGCCAAGGCATGCAGATCATGAGGTCAGGAGTTTGAGACCGCACTGGCCAGCATGGTGAAACCCCATCTCTACTAAAAATACAAAAAACTAGCTGGGCATGGTGGCACGTGCCTGTAATCCCAGCTACTTGGAAGGCTGAGGCAGGAGAATAGCTTGAACCTGAGAGGCAGAGGTTGCAGTGAGCAGAGACTGTGCCACTGCACTCCAGCCTGGACAACAGAGCAAGACCCTGTCTCAAAAAAAAAAAGTGTTTGATTTTTCTTTAGAGATTTAAAATTATTTTATTTATAAATGGAAAATCATGATGTTTTTAGTTGAACCCAATGCCTTAAAAAACTAGGTTTTAACATTATTGACGGGGGGTGGAGCCAAGATGGCCGAATAGGAACAGCTCCAGTCTACAGCTCCCAGCATGAGTGGCACAGAAGACGGGTGATTTCTGCATTTCCATTTGAGGTACCAGGTTCATCTCACTAGGGAGTGCCAAACAGTGGGTGCAGGACAGTCGGTGCAGTGCACTGTGTGCGAATCGAAGCAGGGCGAGGCATTGCCTCACTCGGGAAGCACAAGGGGTCAGGGAGTTCCCTTTCCTAGTCAAAGAAACGGGTAACAGAAAGCACCAGGAAAATCGGGTCACTCCCACCCTAATACTGAGCCTTTCCAACGGGCTTGGAAAATGGCACAGCAGGAGATTGTGTCCCGCACCTGGCTCAGAGGGTCCTATGCCCACAGAATCTCACTGATTGCTAGCACAGCAGTCTGAGATCAAACTGCAAGGCAGCAGCGAGGCTGGGGGAGGGGCGCCCGCCATTGCCTAGGCTTGCTTAGGTAAACAAAGCAGCCAGGAAGCTCGAACTGGGTGGAGCCCACCACAGCTCAAGGAGGCCTGCCTGCCTCTGTAGGCTCCACCTCTGGGGGCAAGGCACAGACAAACAAAAATTCACCAGGAACATCTGCAGGCTTAAATGTCCCTGTCTGACAGCTTTGAAGAGAGTAGTGGTTCTCCCGGCATGCAGCTGGAGATCTGAGAAAGGACAGACTGCCTCCTAAAGTTGGTCCCTCACCCCCGAGCAGCCTAACTGGGAGGCACCCCCCAGTAGGGACAGACTGACACCTCACTTGGCCAGGTACTCCTCTGAGACAAAACTTCCAGAGGAACTATCAGACAGCTGAATTTGTGGTCTCGTGGAAATCCACTGTTCTGCAGCTGCCGCTGCTGACACTCAGCCAATCAGGGTCTGGAGTGGACCTCTAGCAAACTCCAACAGACCTGCAGCTGACGGTCCTGTCTGGTAGAAGGAAAACTAACAAACAGAAAGGACATCCACACCAAAAACCCATCTGTACATCACCATCATCAAAGACCAAAAGTAGATAAAACCACAAAGATGGGGAAAAAACAGAGCAGAAAAACTGGAAACTCTAAAAAGCAGAGCACCTCTCCTCCTCCAAAGGAACACAGATACTCACCAGCAACAAGACAAAGCTGGATGGAGAATGACTTTGATGAGTAAAGAGAAGAAGGCTTCAGATGATCAAACTACTCCAAGGTATGGGAGGAAATTCAAAACAATAGCAAAGAAGTTAAAAACTTTGAAAAAAAATTAGATGAATGGATAACTAGAATAACCAATGGAGAGAAGGGCTTAAAGGAGCTGATGGAGCTGAAAGCCAAGTTTCAAGAACTACGTGAAGAATGCAGAAGCCTCGGGAGCTGATGTGATCAACTGGAAGAAAGGGTATCAGTGATGGAAGATGAAATGAATGAAATAAAGTGAGAAGGGAAGTTTAGAGAAAAAAGAATAAAAAGAAATGAACAAAGCCTCCAAGAAATATGGGACTATGTGAAAAGACCAAACCTATGTCTGATTGGTGTACCTGAAAATGACGGGGAGAATGGAACCAAGTTGGAAAACACTCTGCAAGATATTATCCAGGAGAACTTCCCCAATATAGCAAGGCAGGCCCACATTCAGATTCAGGAAATACAGAGAATGCCACAAAGATACTCCTCGAGAAGAGCAACTCCAAGACACATAATTGTCAAATTCACCAAAGTTGAAATGAAGGAAAAAATATTAAGGGCGGCCAGAGAGAAAGGTCGGGTTACCCACAAGGGAATCCCATCAGACTAACAGCTGATCTCTCAGCAGAAACTCTACAAGCCAGAAGAGAGTGGGGGCCGATATTCAACACTCTTAAAGAAAAGAATTTTCAACCCAGAATTTCATATCCAGCCAAACTAAGCTTCATAAGTGAAGGAGAAATAAAATACTTTACAGACAAGCAAACGCTGAGTGATTTTGTCACCACCAAGCCTGCCCTAAAAGAGCTCCTGAAGGAAGCACTAAACATGGAAAGGAACAACCAGTACCAGCCACTGCAAAAACATGCCAAATTGTAAAGACCATCGAGGCTAGGAAGAAACTGCATCAACTAATGAGCAAAATAACCAGCTAACATCATAATGACAGGATCAAATTCACACATAACAATATTAACTTTAAATGTAAATGGGCTAAATGCTCCAATTAAAAGACACAGACTAGAAAACTAGATGAGGAGTTAAGTAAGACCCATCAGTGTGCTGTATTCAGGAAACCGATCTCACGTGCAGAGACACACATAGACTCAAAATAAAGGGATGGAGGAAGATCTATCAAGCAAATGGAAAACAAAAAAAAGCAGGGGTTGCAATCTTAGTCTCTGATAAAATAGACTTTAAACCAACAAAGATCAAAAGAGACAAAGAAGGCCATTACATAATGGTAAGGGGATCAATTCAACAAGAAGAACTAACTCTCCTAAATATATATGCACCCAACACAGGAGCACCCAGATTCATGAAGCAAGTCCTGAGTGACCTACAAAGGGACTTAAACTCCCGCACAGTAATAATGGGAGATTTTAACACCCCACTGTCAACATTAGACAGATCAATGAGACAGAAAGTTAACAAGGATATCCAGGAATTGGACTCAGCTCTGCACAAAGTGGACCTAATAGACATCTACAGAACTCTCCACCCCAAATCAACAGAATATACATTTTTTTCAGCATCACACAACACCTATTCCAAAATTGACAACATAGTTGGAAGTAAAGCTCTCCTCAGCAAATGTAAAAGAACAGAAATTACAACAAACTGTCTCTCAGACCACAGTGCAATCAAACTAGAACTCAGGATTAAGAAACTCACTCAATACCGCTCAACTACATGGAAACTGAACAACCTGCTCCTGAATGACTACTGGGTACATAAAGAAATGGAGGCAGAAATAAAGATGCTCTTTGAAACCAATGAGAACAAAGACACAACATACCAGAATCTGTGGGACACATTCAAAGCAGTGTGTAGAGGGAAATTTATAGCACTAAATGCCCACAAGAGAGAGCAGTAAAGATCCAAAATTGACACCCTAACATCACAATTAAAAGAACTAGAAAAGCAAGAGCAAACACATTCAAAAGCTAGCAGAAGGCTAGAAATAACTAAAATCAGAGCAGAACTGAAGGAAATAGAGACGCAAAAAACCCTTCAAAAAATTAATGAATCCAGGAGCTGGTTTTTTGAAAAGATCAACAAAATTGATAGACCACTAGCAAGACTAATAAAGAAGAGAAGAGAGAAGAATCAAATAGATGCAATAAAAAATGAAAAAGGGGATATCACCACTGATCGCACAGAAATACAATCTACCATCAGAGAATACTACAAACACCTCTATGCAAATAAACTAGAAAATCTAGAAGAAATGGATAAATTCCTCAACAAATATACCCTCCCAAGACTAAACCAGGAAGAAGTTGAATCTCTGAATAGACCAATAAGAGGCTCTGAAATTGTGGCAATAATCAATAGCTTACCAACCAAAAAGAGTCCAGGACCTGATGGATTCACAGCTGAATTCTATCAGAGGTACAAGGAGGAACTGGTACCATTCCTTCTGAAACTCTTCCAATCGATAGAAAAAGAGGGAATCCTCCCTAACACATTTTATGAAGCCAGCATCATCCTGATACCAAAGCCTGGCAGAGACATAACCAAAAAAGAGAATTTCAGACCAATATCCTTGATGAATATTGATGCAAATATCCTCAATAAAATACTGGCAAACCGAATCTAGCAGCACATCAAAAAGTTTATACACCATGATCAAGTGGGCTTCATCCCTGGGATGCAAGGCTGGTTCAACATATGCAAATCAATAAATGTAATCCAGCATATAAACAGAACCAAAGACAAAAACCACATGATTATCTCAATAGATGCAGAAAAGGCCTTTGACAAAATTCAACAACCTTCATGCTAAAAACCCTCAAAAAATTACGCA
This sequence comes from Hylobates moloch, assembly GCF_009828535.3. Classification (NCBI taxonomy): domain Eukaryota; kingdom Metazoa; phylum Chordata; class Mammalia; order Primates; family Hylobatidae; genus Hylobates; species Hylobates moloch. The sequence continues at coordinate 173,325,635 of NW_026652276.1, read as the reverse complement.
TTGATGGGACGTATCTCAAAATAATAAGAGCTATCTATGACAAACCCACAGCCAATATCATACTGAATGGGCAAAAACTGGAAGCATTCCCTGTGAAAACTGGCACAAGACAGGGATGCCCTCTCTCACCACTCCTATTCAACATAGTGCCGGAAGTTCTGGCCAGGGCAATCAGGCAGGAGAAGGAAATAAAGGATATTCAATTAGGAAAAGAGGAAGTCAAATTATCCCTGTTTGCAGATGACATGATTGTATATCTAGAACACCCCACTGTCTCAGCCCAAAATCTCCTTAAGCTGATTAGCAACTTCAGCAAAGTCTCAGGATACAAAATCAACGTACAAAAATCACAAGCATTCTTGTACACCAATAACAGACCAACAGAGAGCCAACTCATGAGTGAACTCCCATTCACAATTGCTTCAAAGAGAATAAAATACCTAGGAATCCAACTTACAAGGGATGGAAGTATCTCTTCAAGGAGAACTACAAACCACTGCTCAATGAAATAAAAAAGGATACAAACAAATGGAAGTACATTCCATGCTCATGGGTTGGAAGAATCAATATCATGAAAATGGCCATACTGCCCAAGGTAATTTATAGATTCAATGCCATCCCCATCAAGCTACCAATGACTTTCTTCACAGAATTGGAAAAAACTGCTTTAAAGTTCATATGGAACCAAAAAAGAGCCCGCATCACCAAGTCAATCCTAAGCCAAAAGAACAAAGCTGGAAGCATCACACTACCTGACTTCAAACTATACTACAAGGCTACAGTAACCAAAACAGCATGGTACTGCTACCAAAACAGAGACATAGATCAATGTAACAGAAAAGAGCCCTCAGAAATAATGCCGCATATCTACAACTATCTGATCTTTGACAAACCTGACAAAAACAAACAATGGGGAAAGGATTCCCTATTTAATAAATGGTGCTGGGAAAACTGGCTAGCCATATGTAGAAAGCTGAAACTGGATCCCTTCCTTATACCTTATACAAAAATTAATTCAAGATGGATTAAAGACTTACATGTTAGACCTAAAACCATAAAAACCCTAGAAGAAAGCCTAGGCAATACCATTCAGGACATAGGCGTGGGCAAGGACTTCATGTCTAAAACACCAAAAAGCAATGGCAACAAAAGCCAAAATTGACAAATGGGATCTAATTAAACTAAAGAGCTTCTGCACAGCAAAAGAAACTACCATCAGAGTGAACAGGCAACCTACAGAATGGGAGAAAATTTTTGCAACCTACTCATCTGAGAAAGGGCTAATATTCAGAATCTACAATGAACTCAAACAAATTTACAAGAAAAAACAAACAACCCCATCAAAAAGTGGGCAAAGGACACGAACAGACACTTCTCAAAAGAAGACATTTATGCAGCCAAAAAACACATGAAAAAATGCTCACCATCACTGGCCATCAGAGAAATGCAAATCAAAAGTACAATGTGATACCATCTCACACCAGTTAGAATGGTGATCATTAAAAAGTCAGGAAACAATAGGTGCTGGAGAGGATGTGGAGAAATAGGAACATTTTTACACTGTTGGTGGGACTGTAAACTAGTTCAACCATTGTGGAAGTCAGTGTGGCGATTCCTTAGGGATCTAGAACTAGAAATACCATTTGACCCAGCCATCCCATTACTGGGTATATACCTGAAGGACTATAAATCATGCTGCTATAAAGACACATGCACATGTATGTTTATTGCGGCACTATTCACAATAGCAAAGACTTGGAACCAACCCAAATGTCCAACAACGATAGACTGGATTAAGAAAATGTGGCACATATACACCATGGAATACTATGCAGCCATAAAAGATGAGTTCATGTCCTTTGTAGGGACATGGATGAAACTGGAAACCGTCATTCTCAGTAAACTATCGCAAGGACAAAAAACCAAACACCGCATGTTCTCACTCATAGGTGGGAATTGAACAATGAGAACTCATGGACACAGGAAGGGGAACATCACACTCCGGGGACTGTTGTGGGTTGGGGGGAGCGGGAAGGGACAGCATTAGGAGATATACCTAATGCTAAATGACGAGTTAATGGGTGCAGCAAACCAACACGGCACATGGATACATATGTAACAAACTTGCATGTTGTGCACATGTACCCTAAAACCTAAAGTATAATAATAAAAAAAAACTGAAAAAATAAAATAAAAAAATCAAAGAACAACAACAAAAAAAACAAAACAACATTTTTGGCTTTAATAAATTTAATATTAATTTAAATACAAGCAATGATGGGTAGTTTTTCAGCACACGAAAGTCCTTTTTGAATTTTAGAAAATTCAACTGATGAAGACCTAGTATATTTTAATTTTGCTTGTGTATTTCCCTGGTGACACCAATGTCAGGTCCAACAATTAAGTGAGCTTAGGGTTCCTTCCTCCTCATTTCATATGTTTCAAAAATATAGGAAAAAGAATATGTGCTAGGTTAGAAAGGTTATAACAAAGGAAGAGTTTTAAGGCTGGTTAGGAAAGCAGCATGCTTCTAAGAATTTCAGATCATGGTACTGAGAACTGGCCACTTCAAAATTACTCATTTTCTGTCTGGTGCTAAATTGTTTTCCAAATGTCACAGGAACAATTTTCATTATAATAGAACTCCTGGTGCTTTATACCTCCACAGTAAAGTGGTGGTACCAAGTACTGCATTTTTAGTTTTATAATTCTTCTAAATTTGTTCAAAATATTCAGTGGAATTACAAGATAATAAACTACATAACGTGCATTACTTTTGTGTGGCAAAAGATTCTAATAGTCCTGGGAAATCAATGGCCATAGAAATTATGCTTAGAACATGTAGCACTTGACAATAAAAGGTATTGTTACTGACAATAAATGGTATTGTTACTGATAGATATGACAGAAAGTTTGTTAAAGTACATCAAGATATACAGGACTTATTCAACTGTGAGTCATTTCTGCCAAACCACTTTAGAGGTAGAGCTATTTTTCTCTTGAATCCTTAAGACTTCGTAGTGTACTTAAAATCAATTTTACTACATTAGGGATTGTGCATTAATATGAATCCTAACCATCTCACATTTATGACAGTTCAAATAAAGACATAAAATACTATAATGTACATAAGGTACTTTTCTTTTTATCCACTGTAATTTCCCTTCTGCTCCCTGAAGCAGTGTTTGGCCTTAGGAAGCCATTTTCTTCCTGAAATATTCTCACACTTTTAGTGATGAGCTTCAGTTAGCTCCTACCAACTCACGAGAGACAATTGTTAATTTTTCAGGAATTCCATTAGCCAGTTGATTAAACTAGCCATTATTAAACATTAAAGTACAACAATTTACAATTAGATAAGTTATATATTTTTATTAATTTTTATTTTTATTTTATTAAAATTTAATAATAAATTTTATAAAAATTATAAAAATTTTAATAAAATTATTTTATTAAATTTTAATAAAATAAAATTTATATAAATAAAATTATATATAAATATATAAATAAATATGTACTTATTTATAAATAATATAAATAAAATTATATAAATTTAATAAAATTATTTTATAAAATTTATATAAATAAAATTTTATAAAAATAAAATTTTATTAAATTTTATATAAATTTATTAATTTTATTAATACATAATAATTATACACATTTATGGAGTACACTTGATATTCTATTACATCCATAAAATGTGTAATGATCAAGTCATGGTATTTAGGATATTCACCACCTTGAGCATTGATCATTACCATGTGTTGGGAACATTTCAAGCCTTCCTCTCTTGCTATTTTGTAATATATAATGCATTGTTAACTATAAACATTCTAGTCTGCTATCGAACATAAAAAATTATTCCTCTATCTCTTGTTCATTTCCCTGCCCCTACACATAACCTTCCCGGCCTCTGGTAACTATATTCTACTTTCTACCCCCATGAGATGAACGTTTTTAGCTCCCACATATGAGTGAGACCATGAAATATTTGTCTTTCTATGCCTGTTTTATTTCACTTAACATAATGACCTCCAGTTCCATCCATGTTGCTGCACATGACAGAATTTCATTCTTTTTTCACAGCTGAATAATATTCCATTGTGTATATATGCCATATTTTCTTTATCTATTCAACCATTGATAGATACTTGGGTTGATTCCGTATCTTTGCTATTGTGAACAGTGTTGCAATAAAAATGGGGGTGCAGGTATTGCTTTAATATACTGATTTCCTTTCCTTTGGATAAATACCCAGGACAGAATTGCTGGATCATATTGTAGCTCTGTTTTTTAGTTTTTGACAAATCTCCATACAGTTTCCATAATGGCTGTATTAATTTATGTTCCTACCAACAGTATATAAGAGTTCCCTCTTCTCCACATCCTTGTCAGCATCTGTTTTGTTTTGTTTTATTTTATTTTTTTGATAACAGCCATTCTAACTGGGATAGGATGATATCTCATTGTGGTTTTGATTACTGCATTTCCTTGATGAATAGTGATGTGCATTTTTTAGTATAACTGTTGGCCATTTGTATGTCTTTTTTTGAAAAATGTCTATTCAGATCTTTTGCCTATTTTTAAATGGGATTATTTGATTTTTTGCTATTGAGTTGTTTGACCTCCTTTATATTCTGGATATTAGTCCCTTGTTAGGTGGATAGTTTGCAAATATTTTGTTCCATTCAACAGGATGTCTCTTCACTGTGTTGATTGCTTCCTTTGCTGTGAAGAAGCATTTAATTTAATATAGTTTCATTTATCCATTTTTGTTTTCATTGCCTGGGGTTTTGAGGTCTTAGCTATAAAATCTTTGCTTAGACCAATGTCCTGAAGTGTTTCCTCTATGTTTTCCTCCAGTAGTTAGTTTCAGGTCTCATATTTAAGTCTTTAATCCATTCTGAATTGATTTTTGTATGTGGTGGGAGATAGGGGCTTAGTTTCATGCTTCTGCATAAGAATATCCAGTTTTCCCAGCACCATTTACTGAAAATAGTGTCCTTTCCCTAATGTATATTCTTGGGACCATTATCAAAAATCAGTTGGCTATAAATACATGGATTTATTTCTGGGTTCTCTAATCTTTTCCATTGGTCTATGTGCCTGTTTTTATACCAATACCATGCTACTTGGTATTGGACACTATAACCTTGCGATATATTTTAAAGTCAGGGCATGCAATGCTTCCAGCTTTGTTCATTTTGCTCAGAATTCCTTTGGCTATTTGGGCTCTTTTTTAGTTCCCTATGAATTTTAAGATTGTTTTTTCTATATGTGAAGAATGTCATCAGTGTTTTGATAGAGATTATATTGAATCTGCAGATTGCTTTTTATAGGATGGTCATTTTAACAATATTATTTTTTCCAATCCATGAGCATGAAATATCTTTCTATTGCTTTGTGTTCTCTTCAATTTCTTTCATCAGCATTTTGTAGTTTTCCTTGGAGAATCCTTTTACTTTCTTGGTTAAATTTATTCCTAGGGTTTTTTTGTAGCTATTGTAAACAGGATTGCCTTCTTGATTTCTTTTTCTTTTAGTTCATTATTAGTGTATAGAAATGCTATGACTATTGTATGTTAATTTTGTATACTGAAATTTTATTTAAGTTGTTTATCAAATCTAAGAGTTTCTCGGTGGAGTCTTTGGGTTTTTCTAAATATAAGATTATGTCATCCGCAACAAGGGATAGTTTAACTTTCTCTTTTCCAGTTGGGGTGCCTTTTATTTATTTATCTTGACTAATTGCTCTGGCTATACTTCCAGCACTATGTTGAATAGGAGTGGTGAAAATGGGATGGGCATTCTTGTCTTGTTCCAGTTCTTAAAGGAAAAACTTTCAGCCTTTCCCCATTCAGTATGATGTTAGCTGTGGGTCTGTCATATTTGGTCTGCATTATGTTGAGGTATTTTCCTTCTACATCTGGTTTGTTGGGAGTTTGTTTTATCATGAAGGGATTTTGAATTTTATCAGATGGTTTTTCTGTGTCTATTGAAATGATCATAAGGTTTTAGTACTTAATTCTGTTAATGTGATGGATCACATTTATTGATTTGCATATGTTGAACTATCCTTGCACCCCTGGAAGAAATCCCACTTGATCATGGTGTATTATTGTTTTGATGTGCTGTTGGATTCAGATTGCTAGGATTATTTTGGGGATTTTTTGTGTCTACATTTATCAGGGATATTGACTTGTAGTTTTCCTTTTTTCTGTCATTGATTTTGATATCAGAGTAATGCTGGCCTTGTAGAAGGGTAAAGGAAGAACTCTCTATGATTTTTTTGAATAGTTTGAGGAGAATGGTGTTAGGTCTTCTTTATAAGTTTGGTAAAATTTTGGCAGTGAAGCCATTTGGTCTGGGACTTTCCTTTTTTGTAAAACTTTTAAGTTACTGATTCAATATTGTTACTCATTATTGGTCTGATTAGGTTTCCTATTTATTTCTGATTCAATCTTGGTAGGTTGTATATGTCCAGGAACTTATCCATGTCTTCCAGGTTTTTCATTTTGTTAGTGTTCATAATAGTCTCTGATGATCTTTTGTATTTCTGTGATGTAAGTTGTAATGTCTCCTTTTTCATTTCTAATTTTGTTTATTTTGGTCTTCTCTCTTCTTTTTTCGGTCAGTCTAGCTAGTGCCTTATTGTATTAGTCCATTCTCAAATGGACTGCTATAAATACATACCTGAGATTATGAAGAAAAGAGGTTTAATTGACTCACAGTTTTGTATGGCCAGGGAGCTCTCAGGAAACTTACAATCATGGCAGAAGGTGAAGGGGAAGCAGGCACATATTCATATGGCTGGAGGAGAGAGATAGAGAGAGAAGGGAGAGGTGCTACACACTGTTAAACAAGCAGTTCTTGGGAGAACTCTATCACAGCAAGGGGGAAGTCCACATTTATGATTTAATCACTTCCCACCAGGCCTCTCCTCCAACATTGAGGATTACAATTCAACATGAGATTTGGGCGGGGACACAGCCAACCATATCATTCCACCCTTAGCCCATCCAAAATCTCATGTCCTTCTCACATTTCAAAATACAAGTATGCCTTCCCAACAGTCCCCTGAAGTCTTAACTCATTCCAGCATTAACTCAAAACTCCAGACCATAGTCCAAACTCTCATCTGAGACAAGGCCAGTCCCTTCTGCCTGTGAGCCTGTAAAATCAAAACAAGTTAGTCACTTCCAAGATACAATGGAAGTACAGGCATTGGGTAAATACTCCCTTTCCAAAAGGGAGAAATTGACCAAAACAAAGGGGCTACAGGCCCCATGCAAGTCCAACACAAAGTAAGGCAGTCATTAAATCTTAAAGCTCCAGAATAATCTCTTTTGACTCCATTCTCATATCCAGGCCACAATGATGCAAGGGTGGGCTGCCAAGGCCTTGGGTGTCTCCATCCCTGTGGCTTTGCAGGGTATATCTCCCATGTCTGCTTTCGTGGACTGGCATTGAGTGCCTGTGGCTTTTCCAGGTTTACAGTGCAAGCAGTAGGTGGATCTACCATTCTGAGGCCTGGAGGATTGTGGCCCTCTTCTCACAGTTCCACTAGGCAGTGCCCCAGTGGGGACCCTGTGTGGGTGCTCCAACTTCACATTTTCCCTCCGCACTGCCATAGTAGAAGTTCTCCATGAGGTCCCTTCCCCTGCAGTAGACTGCTACCTGGACATCCAGGCATTTCCATACATCCTCTGAAACCTAGGTGGAGGCTCTCTTGCCCTCTCAGCACCCAACTGCAGGCTTAACACCATGTGGAAGCCACCAAGTCTCGGGGTTTTCACCCTCTGAAGCAATGGCCTGAGTTGTACTTTGACCACTCTTGGACACAGCTGGAGCTGGAGTGACCACAATGCAGGGTGCCATATCCTGAAGCTGCAAAGAGCAGTGGGGCCCTGGGACAGGTGATGAAACCATTTTTCCCTCCCTTGGCCTCCAGGTCTGTGATGGGAGGGCCTGCTGCAAATGTCTCTGAAATGCCTTGGAAGCATTTTCCCCAAATACTTGGCTATTAACATTGGGCTCCTCTTTACTTATGCAAATTTCTATAGCCGGCTTGAATTCTTCCCCAGAAAAGGGGTTTTTCTTTGCTACCACATGGTCTGGCTGCACATTTTCCAAACTTTTATGCTCTGCTTCTGTTTTAAATATAAGTTAAAGTTTCAAGTCATTTCTTTGTTTATGTAAATAAGATTAGGCTTCAGAAGCAGCCAGGCCACATCTTGAATGCTTTGCAGCTTAGAAATTTCTTCTGCCAGGCTGGGTGTGGTGGCTCATGCCTATAATCCCAGCACTTTGGGAGGCTGAGGCAGGTGGATCACCTGAGGTCAGGAGTTCGAAACCAGCCTGGCCAACATGGTGAAACCACTTCTCTACTAACAATACAAAAATTAGCTAGGTGGGGTGGTGGCCACCTGTAATTCCAGTGACTTGGGAGGCTGAGGCAGGAGAATCACTTGAACCTGGGAGGTGGAGGTTGCAGTGAGCTGAGATCATGGCATTGCACTCCAGCCTGGGTGACAAGAGTGAAACTCTGTCTCAAAAAAAAAAAAAAAAGAAAAAGAAATTTCTTCTCCCAGGTAACCTAAATCACCTGTCTGAAGATCAAAGTTCAACAGATCTCTAGAGCAGGGGCACAATGCCACCAGTCTCTTTGCTAAAGCATATCAAGAGTGACCTTTAGGCCGGGCGCGGTGGCTCACGCTTGTAATCCCAGCACTTTGGGAGGCCGAGGCGGGCGGATCACGAGGTCAGGAGATCGAGACCACGGTGAAACCCCGTCTCTACTAAAAAATATAAAAAAATCAGCCGGGCGTGGTGGCGGGCGCCTGTAGTCCCAGCTACTCGGAGAGGCTGAGGCAGGAGAATGGCGTGAACCCGGGAGGCGGAGCTTGCAGTGAGCCGAGATCGTGCCACTGCACTCCAGCCTGGGTGGCAGAGCGAGACTCCACCTCAAAAAAAAAAAAAAAAAAAAAAGTGACCTTTACTCCAGTTCCTAATAAGTTCCTCATCTCCATCTGAGATCACCTCAGCTTGGACTTCATTATCCATGTTACTATCAACACTTTGGTCACAACAATTTAACAAGTGTCTAGGAAGTTACAAACTTTCCCTCATCTTCTTATCTTCTTCTGAGCCCTCCAAATTGTTCCAACCTCTGCCTGTTACCCAGTTCCAAAGTCACTTCCACATTTTCAGGTATCTTTATAGCAATGCCCCAATTTTCTCAGTACCAATTTTCTATATTAGTCCATTCTCACACTGCTATAAAGACATACATGAGACTGGGTAATGTATGAAGATAATAGGTTTAATTGACGCACAGTTCCTCATGGCTGGGGAGGCCTCAGGAGGCAGAAGGGGAAGGGGAAGCAGGCACATCTTCACATGACTAGAGAAGGGAAGCAGGGCAAGGTGCTACATACTTTTAAACAAGCAGTTCTCAGGAGAACTCTATCACAAGAACAGGAAGGGGGAAGTCTGCCTGCATGATTCAATCACCTCCCACCAGGCCCCTCCTCCAACATTGAGGATTACAATTCAACACCACATTTGAGTAAGGACACAGCCAAACCATATCACTTATTGACTTAACCTTTTCAAAAGGCCAACTTTTCATTTTATTGATCATTTATATTGCTTTTATTTTTAGCCCCTATTTTGTTTAGTTCTACATTGATCTTTATTTCTTTCCTTTTACTAACTTTAGGTTTGGTTTGTTCTTCCTTCTCTATTTCCTTGAGGTGCATTGTTAGATCATTTATTTGAAATCTTCTTAGTTCTGAAAGGTGTTTACTGCTATAAATTTCCCTGGTAGCCCTGGTTTTGCTGTATTCCATAGGTTTTGGTATGTTGTATTTCCATTTTCATTTTTTACATGAAAGTTTTTTTTATGTCCTTCCTAATATTTTCATTGACTCAATAGTCATTCAGGAGCATGCTGTTTAATTTCCATGAATTTGTACCATTTTCAAAGTTCCTCTTGTTATTGATTTTTAATTTTATTCCATTGAGATCTGAGAAGATACTTGATATGACTTCAATTTTAAAAAATTTTTTTTTTACATTAAATTGTTTTACATTTTATTGTTTCTTACCACATACTACATATCATAGCGTCCATTTTGATGTAATTTTCCATCATTGTGCTCCTTTGAAGTTAAAAATCTAAATCTCAGAAATATTGTTAATGTAAAATAAGTCAGAATCTAGACCTTCTAGGTGTCTGATCTGTGTGTGTGTGTGTGTGTGTGTGTGCTCATGCATGTCAAAATATTAGCAATGGCTGTCCGTGGTAAATTACCCATAATTTTTTAAAATTTGTTGAGACTTGTTTTGTGGCCTCAAATAGGGTCTATCTTGGTGAATGCTCCTTGTGCTGATAAGAATCATATATATTTTGCAGCTCTTGAGTAATATGTTTTGTACATGTCTGTCAGGCCCTTGTGCTCTAAAGTGCAGTTTAAATTCAATGTTTCTTGTTAACTTTTAGGCTAGATATTTTGTCTCGTGCTGAGAGTGTGTTGCTGAAGTTCCCAACTACTATTGCATTGTAGCCAATCTCTTTATTTAAATCTAATATTTGCTATATATATAAGCAGTGCCCGGTTGTTGAGTGCATATATACTTACAATTGTTATCTCCTGCTGATTTGATTGTTTTATCATTATGTAGTGACATTTTTCACTCTTTTTACTGTTTTTGACTTAAAGCCTGTTTTATTTGATACAATTATGGCTACTCCTGATCACTTTTGGTTTTCATTTGTGTGAAATATCTTTTTCCATCCCTTTATTTTCAGTCTGCATGTCTTTACAACTAAAGTGAGTTTCTTGTGGGCAGCATATAGTTGGGTCATTTTTTAAAAATCCACTTAATTTAATGGATTAAATTTAATTTTTTAATCCATTCAGCCAGTTTTCTGTCCTTTAAGTTGAAAATCTAATATGTTTATATTCAAGGCTCTTATTAATATGTGAGAACTTATTCCTGTTATTTTGTTCGTTGTTTTCTGGTTGTTTTGTATATCCTTTGCTACCTTCTTTCTCTGTTATTGTTTATCATTGTGGTGTGTGATTTTCTGTAGTGGTAACATCTGATGTCCTTTTTCTTCCTCATTTGCATGCCTGCTCTACCAGTGAGTTTTATACTTTCGTGTGTTATTATGATCATATATATTTGATCATAATATGAAATATATTGACTGATCTGATCAATCAACTGAATTGATTGATCTGAGTCCTTTTTCTTCCTCATTTGCATGCCTCCTCTACCCATGAGTTTCATATTTTTGTGTGTTATTATGATCATATATATTTTTCTTTGGCTGCCAGATATAGGAGTCCCTTAAGCATTTCTTACAGGACCAGTCTAGTGAAGAATTCCCTCAGTTTTTGCTAATCTATGAAAGACTTTATTGCTTCTTCATTTTTGAATGATAATTTTGCTGGTTGTAGTATTCTTGGCTGATAGTGTTGTTTTCTTTCAGTGCTTTGAATACATCATCTCATTCTTCCTGAGCCTGTAAGGTTTTTGCTGAGAAATCAACTGTTAATCTGATGAGAGTTCCTTATATGTGACTAGATATCTTTCTCTTGCTGTTTAGGGAATAGTTTCTTTGTCTTTGACTTTTGATAATTTGACTATAATGTGTCTTAAAGAAGATTTTTTTGGGTTTGTGTCAATTTGGAGATTTTTGAGCTTCCTGTATCTGTATATCTCAATCTCTTGCTAGACTTGGGAGGTTTCCAGCTATTATTTCATAATATAGGTTTTACATGCATTTGCTCTTTTCTTCACCTTCTGAAACACCCAAAATTAAAATTTTCTTTGGTTGCTACATAGTATTCTATATGTCATGTAAGCTTTCTTCATTCTTTATTCTTATTATTTTTCTAATATGCATTGTAAACTTTAATTTCAGTAAATGGCAGAGTTTGACAGAGAAATAGCTTTGTAGGTAAACATTGAGATTATATCTTTATAACATGTTTCCCCTTCAGTTTGTATTACACAGGTTTATAATTATATATATATATACACACACACACACACACACACACGGATACGTATATGTGTGTATATATATATATAAAGAATATATAAATATGTAAAGGAAATATATATATATATAATGTAAGCATTACTTCTTAAAAATTCACCATAAACTGCTTTTCTTTTCAGTGAATAAAAGTTTTTGACAAATAAATACCACTTCTGACTAATCTTTAGAGTATAAGAACATGTGAATATCTCCATTGGGCCCTAATAGGCTGTGATGGTTAATACCGAGTGTCAACTTGACTGTATTGAACAATACAAAGTATTGATCCTGAGTGTGTCTTTGAGGGTGTTGCCAAAGGAGATTAACATTTGAGTCAGTGGGCTGCGAAAGGAGACCCACTGTTAATCTGAATGGGTACAATCTAATCAGCTGTTAGCGCTGGTAGAATATAAGCAGGCAGAAAAATGTGAAAAAGAGAGACTGGCATAGCCTCCCAGGCTACATTTTTCTCCTGTGCTGGATGCTTCCTGCCTTCAAACATCAAACTCCAAGTTCTTCAGTTTTAGAACTTGGACTGGCTCTCCTTGCTCCTCAGTCTGCAGATGGCCTATTGTGGGACCTTGTGATCATGTGAGTTAATACTTAATAATCTCCTATATATATGTATATTCCATTAGTTCTGTCCCTCTAGAGAATCCTGACCAGTACAGATTTTGGTGCCAGGAGTGGTTCTAGAGGGACAGAATATTAAGGTTGGAGGTTTTTTGTTGGTTTGGGGATTTCTGGAGTTGGCTGCTTAATATGATTAGACCCAAAAATGCTGAGGACTCTGCTTCTAATAGTATGGAGAACACTGGTAGTCCTTGGTGTGAATTATTTAAAGGGTTATGCAAAATAAATGCATTTGACACTCCTGATTCATTGGTCATGAGAGGCAAGGAGTTTAGTGACTCTATACATAATATCTTTGACCATATGTGGACAACCAAGGAACATAATGAAGCTAGTTGGTTGCTCCTAAGTTCAGTGGATAGTGATGAAAGAAAATGATGAACTCAGGGATTCTATCTCCTGGTCTCAGAAGCAAATACTGAGCCTCAAATCTGCTAAGATTGGCCTGTAGATATCTCCTGTAGAGAAAGAGCTGAAATTGTGGAAAAACAGACACAAGCTCTTATCATGCAAGTGGCCTGCAACAAAATGTGCATGAACAGCCTCACCAGGTATCTACTGTAAAAGTGAGGGCATTGATTGGAAAAGAATGGAACCCTGCAACTTGGAATAGGGACATGCAAGAGGACCTGATGAAGCTGGGAACACTGAGTTTATAAACTCTGATGAACCTTCTTTTGCCGGAAGAAACAGCTTCCCCATCTCCAGTAGTGGCAACATCCCCTCCCCAACCCATGCTGCCAACAGCCTTTCTACCTTTGTGTGAAAAGATAAACCCTGCACTGCCTGAGGGAATAGTGATGGCCTCCCCTGAGGCAGTTTCCAGGCAAGATAAAGTTGGTTCTCCTCAAGAGCCACCCCAACACCTCTGTTTGCTCCTAGATCTATAACTAAAGTCCCAGCAGGCCCCTAGAGACAAGTGAGGTTGAGACTGTGACCCATGAGGACGTGCACTACACTCAAAAAGAACTGCTTGAATTTTCTAATTTATATAAACAGAAATCTGGAGAACAGGCATGGGAATGAATATTAAGGGTGTGGGATAATGGTGGAAGGAACATAGAATTGGATGAATTTATTGATTTGAGCCCCCTAAGTAGGGACTCTGCATTTAATGTTGCAGCTTGGGGAGTTAAAAAAGATTCTAATAGTTTATTTGCTTGGTTAGCTGAAATATGGATTGAAAGATGTCTCACTGTGAACGAGCTGGAAATGCCTGATCTCCCTTGGTTTAATGTAGAGGAAGGTATCAAAAGGCTTAGGGAGATTGGGATGGTGGACTTGATTAGTCTCTTTAGACCTACTCATCTCAGCTGGGAGGGCCCAGAAGATATATCCTTAACCAATGCCTTGTGAAATAGATTTGAGGGCAGCATCTGCATCTTTCAAGAGCCCTGCAATTGCTCTTCTCTGTATGTCAGATCTAAGAGTGGGAACCACAGTCATTCAACTACAAAATTTAAGTACAATGGAAATAATTGGATCCCGAGGTGGCAGGGGCCAAGTGGCAACACTAAACCATCAAAGGCAAGGTGGGGACAGCTACCATAATGGACACCAGAGGCAAAGTGGCAACCAGAATAGTCTGACTCGTGTAGAGCTCTGGCATTGGCTAATTGATAATGGTGTTCCTAGAAATGAAATTGATAGGAAGCATACTCCATTCCTACTTAATTTATAAAAGCAGAAAACTTCTAGGTCAAATGGACAAAATACTAATTTGAATTATAAAAACAGAATCACGGCCCCTCAATCAATTTCCAGACTTGAGCCAGTTTACAGACCCAGAACCCCTTGAATGAAGGGAAGGCTGGGTCCCTTTGAGGAAGGGCCCAACTATATTACCAACAATTTATGCAGTGAATCTTTCTCCTATCCTTCCCCAAGGAGACTTTTGGCTTTTTACCAGGATAACTGGGCACTGGGGAAAAAGAAATGATCAGACATTTTGAGGACTACTGGACACTGACTCTGAACTGATGTTGATTCCAGGGGACCCAAAGTTATTGTTAGTTTCCAGTTAAAGTAGGGGCTTATGGAGATCAGGTAATTAATGGAGTTTTAGCTCAGATCTGACTTACAGTGGGTTAAGTGGGTCCCTGGACTCATCCTGTGGTCATTTCCCCAGTGCCAGAATGCACAATTGGCATAAACATACTTAGCAGCTGGCAGAACCCCCACATTGGCTCCCTGACCTGTAAGATGAGGGCTATCTGAGATGGGAAAGGCCAAATGGAAGCCATTAGAGCTGCATCTACCTAGAAAAATAGTAAATCAAAAACAATATTGCATCCCTGGAGGGATTGTGGAGATTAGTGCCACCATCAAGGACTTGAAAGAAGCAGGGGTGGTGATTCCCACTACATCCTCATTCAACTCTCCCATTTGGCCTGTGCAGAAGACAGACAGATCTTGCAGAATGACAGTGGATTATCATAAGCTTAACTAAGTGATAACTCAAATTGCAGCTGTTCAAATTGCAGCTGCTCATTGCTTGAGCAAATTAACACATCTCCTTGTATCCGGTATGCAGCCATTGACTTGGCAAATGCATTTTTCTCCATTACTGTCCATAAGGCCTATGAGAAGCAATTTGCTTTCAGTTGGCAAGGCCAGAAATATACTTTTACTGTCCAACCTCTGGGGTTAATCAACTCTCCAGCTTTGTATAATAATCTTATTCGGAGAGACCCTGATCAATTTTCACTTCTGCAAGATATCACACTGGGTTTGTTACATTGATGACATTATGATGATTGGATCCAGTGAGCAAGAAGTAGCAAACACACTGGACTTACTGGTGAGATATTTGTGTGCCATAGGATGGGAATAAATCCAACTAAAATTCAGGGAGCTTCTACCTCAGTAAAATTTCTAGCAGTCCAGTGGTGTGGGGGCTGTCGAGATATTCCTTCTAAGGTGACTGATAAGTTGCTGCATTTGGCTCCTCCTACAACAAAAATAGGCACAATGCCTAGTGGATCTATTTGGATTTTGGAGGCAACACATTCCTCATTTAGGTGTGTTACTCCAGCCCATTTATCAAGTGACCCAAAAAGCTGCCGGTTTTGAGTGGAGTCCAGAACAGGAGAAGGCTCTGCAACAGGTCCTTGCTGCTGTACAACCTGCTCTGCCACTTGGGCCACATGACCCAGCAGAACCAATGGTGCTTGAGGTGTCAGTGGCAGATAGGGATGCTATCTGGAGCCTTTGGCAGGCTCCCATAGGTGAATCACAGCAGAGGCCTCTAGGATTTTGGAGCAAGGCTCTGCCATCTTCTGAAGATAACTACTCTCCTTTTAAGAGACAGCTCTTGGCATGTGTTGCAGGAAGTCAGGGACCCCGAATGGAGGGACTGGCTGAAGCCATGGCAGAAGAACGTGGATTGTGAAGATTTCATGGACATTTATTCTTTCCCCAAATGAATACTTTTATAATTTCTTATTCCTGTGTTTACTGCAATCTCTAAACATAAATTGTGAAGATTTCATGGACACTTATCACTTCCCCAATCAATACCCTTCTGATTTCCTATGCCTGTCTTTACTTTAATCTCTTAATCCTGTCAGCTGAGGAGGATGTATGTCACCTCAGGACTCTGTGATAATTGCATTAACTGCACAAATTGTAGAGCATGTGTGTTTGAACAATATGAAATCTGGGCACCTTGAAAAAAGAGCAGGATAACAGCAATGTTCAGGGAATAAGAGAGATAACCTTAAACTCTGACCGCCAGCGAGCCGGGTGGAACACAGCCATATTTCTCTTCTTTCAAAAGCAAATGGGAGAAATATCACTGAATTCTTTTTCTCAGCAAGGAACATCCCTGAGAAAGAGAATGTGCCCCTGATGGTGGGCCTCTAAAATGGCCCCCTTGGGTGTGGACGTCTTCTATGGTTGAGACTGCAGGGATGAAATAAGCCCCAGTCTACCATAGTGCTCCCAGGCTTATTAGGATGAGAAAATTCCCACCTAATAAATTTTGGTCAGACCGGTTGCTCTCAAACCCTGTCTCCTGATAAGATGTTATCAATGACAATGGTGCTCGAAACTTCATTAGCAATTTTAATTTTGCCCCGTCCTGTGGTCCTGTGATCTCGCCCTGCCTCCATTTGCCTTGTGATAGTCTATTACCTTGTGAAGTATGTGATCTCTGTGATCCACACTCTATTCGTACACTCCCACCCCTTTTGAAAATCCCTAATAAAAACTTGCTAGTTTTATGGCTCAGGGGGCATCATGGAACCTACTGACATGTGATGTCTCCCCGAGATGCCCAGCTTTAAAATTTCTCTCTTTTGTACTCTGTCCCTTTATTTCTCAAACCGGCTGATGCTTAGGGAAAATAGAAAAGAACCTACGTGACTATCGGGGTCAGGTTCCCTGATAGGCCTGTTATTGGGATTTGGTGGAAACTGAATCTTTGACTATGGGTCATCAAGTCATCACGTGACCTGAACTGCCAGTCATGAACTGGATGCTTTCTGACCCATCTAGCATAAAGTGGGTCATGCACAGCAGCATTCCATTATGAAATGGAAGTGGCTATATGTGATTGTGCTCAAGCAGGTCCTGAAGGCACAAGTAAGTTACCTGAGGAAGAGGCTCAAATGCCTATGGTCTCCACTCCTGCCACCCTGCCTTCCATCCCCCAACCTGCACTGATGGCCTCATGGGGAGTTCCCTATGATCAGTTGACAGAGAAGAGAAGACTAGGGCCTAGTTCACAGATGGCTTTGTACGGTATGCAGGTACAACCCAAAAGTGGAGAGCTGCAGCACTATAGCCCCTTTCTAGGACATCCCTGAAGGATGGTTGCGAAGGGAAATCTTCCCAGTGGGCAGAACTTTGAGCAGTGCACCTTGTTGTGCATTTTTCATGGAAGGAGAAATGACCAGATGTACAATTACATACTGATTCATGGGCTGTAGCCAATGGTTTGGCTGGATGGTCAGGGACTTGGAAGAAGCATGATTAGAAAATTGGTGGCCAAGAAATTTGGAGAAGAGGTATGTGGATGAACCTCTCTGAGTGGTCAAAAACTGTGAAGATATTTGTATCCCATGTGAGTGCTCACCAACGGGTGACCTCAGCAGAGGAGGATTTTAATAATCAAGTAGATAGGATGAGCTGTTCTGTGAACACTACTCAGCCTCTTTCCCCAGCCACCCCTGTCATCTCCTAATGGGCCCATGAACAAAGTGGCCATGGTGGCAGGGATGGAGGTTATGCATGGGCTCAGCAACATGGACTTCCACTCACCAAGGCTGACCTGGCTATGGCCACTGCTGAGTCTGAATCCCCAATCTGCCAGCAGCAAAGACCAACAGTGAGCCCTCAATATAGCACCATTCCTTGAGGTGATCAGCCAGCTACCTGGTGGTAAGTTGATTATATTGGAACTCTTCCATTATGGAAAGGGCAGAGGTTTTCCCTCACTGGAATAGACACTTACTCCAGCTATGGATTTGCTTATCTTGCACACAATGCTTCTGCCAAGACTACCATCTGTGGACTCACGGAATGGTATTCCACACAGCATTGCTTCTCACCAAGGCACTTGGTCACATGGCTGAAGAAATGCAACAGTGGGCTCATGCTCATGAGCCAGATTCATTCAGAGATGGTATTGTTTCATTCTTCCACTGCTCATGGATCTCACTGGTCCCACCATGTTCCCTATCATCCTGAAGCAGCTGGATTGATAGAATGGTGGAATGGCCTTTTTTTTTTTTGTCACAATTAAAACACCAACTAGGTGACAATACTTTGCAGGGCTGGGGCAAATTTCTCCAGAAGGCCGTGTATGCTCTGAATCAGCGTCTAATATATGGATTCACGGGTCCAGGAATCAAGGGGTGGAAGTGGAAGTGGCACCACTCACCATCAACCCTAGTGATCACTAGCAAAATTTTTGCTCCCTGTTCCCACAAAATTACATTCTGCTCGCCTAGAGGTCTGAGTTCCTCTAGGCCAGAGTTCCAGAGGGAGGAACAATGCTGCCAGGAGACACAATAATAATTCCACTGAACTGGAAGTTAAGATTGCCACCTGGGTACTTTGGGCTCCTCCTACCTTTAAGTCAACAGGCTAAGAGGGGAGTTACAGTGTTGGCTGGAGTGATTAACCCAGACTATCAAGACGAAAGCAGTCTACTACTTCACAATGGAGGTAAGGAAGAGTATGAATGGAATACAGGAGATCCGTTAGGGTGTCTCTTAGTATTACCATGCCCTGTGATTAAGGTCAATGGGAAACTACAACAGCTCAATCCAGGAAGGACTACAAATGACACAGACCCTTCAGGAATGAAGGTTTTGGTCATTCCACCAGGAAAGAAAAACTAGACCTCCTGAGTTGCTTGCTGAAGGCAAAGGAAATACAGAATGTGTAGTAGAAGAAGGTAGTCATCAACACCAGCTACAACCACGTGACTAGCTGCAGAAATGAGGTCTTTAATTGTCATTAGTATTTCCTCTTTCTATTGTTAAAGACATGCTTGTGCACATATACACTTGTACTAAGAAACGATCTTCATTTTATTTCCATCTCAATTGTCATGTGATATAAGATTTATTGACTTCACATCAGAATTTAAGTATTATTAACTTTATGTAATAGTATTTTGATTGGGGATTGGTGTGTCTCTGGTTATACAAAGGATAGTTGTATTATGTTAGGTGTAATTATGACCTTATTATTGTCTTTGTTTGAAGATTATGTATAATCTCAGGAGATATGTATGAGTTCACCTTGACAAGGGATGGACTTGTGATGATTAATACTGAATTGCAGCTTGATTGGATTGAAGGATACAAAGTATCGATCCTGGGTGTGTCTGTGAGGGTGTTGCCAAAGGAGATTAACATTTGAGTCAGTGGGCTGGGAAAGGCAGACTCACCCTTAATCTGGGTGGGTACAATCTAATCAGCTGCCAGTACAGCTAGAATAAAAGCAGGCAGAAAAATGTGAAAGGAGAGACTGGCCTAGCCTCCCAGCCTACATCTTTCTCCCTTGCTAGATGCTTACTGCCCCTGAACATTGAACTCAAAGTTCTTCAGTTTTGGAATCCAGATAGGCTTTCTTTGCTCCTCAGCCTGCAGATACCTTGTGATTGCATGAGTTAATACTTAATAAACTCATATATATATGATATATATATATAGTTCTGTCCTTCTAGAGAACCTAGACTAATACAGGGGCCCAGTAGCAAAATCCAGCACTAAATGGCAAATGTAACCATGCCTTATTTAAGATGCATCATAAACTCTTTTCTTTCAGTGAATGGCAGAGTTTGACAGAGAAACACCTTTATAAGAAAACATTGAAAATATGTTATTAGAACATGTTTCTTTCTCCATTGGGTGCTAATAGGTCAAGTAGAGAAATCCAGCACTAATAGGCAAAGATAAGCATGCTTTCTTTAAGATGCGTCATAAACTGTTTTCTTTCAATGAATGGCAGAGTTTGACAGAGAAATGCTTGTTAAGCATTGAGAATATGTTAATAGAACATTTTTCTTTCTCCATTGGTTTATATTACACAAGATTACATATGCAGCTATAAAAGGCAAATATAAACATGGTTTCCTAAGGATTTATCATAAACTGTTTTCTTTAGGTGAATGAAAATGACTGACAGATAAATACTTTTGAAGTCTAACTTTTAGAACATGTTATTAGAACATGTTCATGTCTCCATTGGACCCTAAAAGACCAAGTAAAGGAATCCAGCAAAAATAAACAAATGTAAGCATGCTTTTACTAAGATGAATTGTAAACTGTTTTCTCTCAGTGAATGGAAGAGTTTCACAGAGAAACACCTTTGTAAGTAAAAGTGAGAATATGTGGAGAGGCCAAGATGACAGACTAGAAGCAGCTTATGTGAGCAACTCTCATGGAGAGGAAACAAAAGGCCTAGTGAACACTGACCTTGCAGGCTGATCATCTGAAGAAACACATCAAGATCCATCAAGGCAGCAGGGGAACACAGTGAGCAGAGAGGAACAAAGTTGGGCACCAACATGTCTGGGCCCAGCACAGAGACAGGAGAACCTCTCTAACACAGCAAAGGGTGAGTGAGCGAGAGCCCTCAGGGGGATTTGTGTTCTCCATAGGGAACTGTAAAAAACTAGGAATAGGAGCATCTTCTGGGACCCCCTCCAAACCTCCCTATTGAACTTCTAGACTGAGGCAGAGAGCCACCCAGACGTTTTGTGGAGGAAACTCTCAAGTCCAAGGGGGTCTCTACAACCCTTGGGCCTGGAGCAAATCAGAAACAGTGCCACAGTTGCAGTGACTGCAAGCAGCAACACTGCTCCATCCCCTCTTGCCAGACAGGGTTTGGTGCCAGTTTCTAGTCCAATGGTCCTGCTTCAGCCTGAAATTGGCTAGCCACTCCACCCACCCACACCACTGGTAGCCAGGCCAACAATTGCTTGTTAGAGTTTCCAAGCCCAGTAGTCCCACTGATATTGTTTGGCTATGTCCCTACCCAAATCTCAGCTTGAACTGTGTCTCCCATAATTCCCATGTGTTGTGGGAGGGACCCAGGGGGAGGTAATTGAATCCTGGGGGCTGGTCTTTCTTGTGCTATTCTCATGATAGTGAATAAGTCTCATGAGGTCTGATGGGTTTATCAGGGTTTCTCCTTTTGCTTCTTCTTCATTTTCTCTTGCCACAGCCATGTAAGAAATGCCTTTTGCCTCCCGCCATGATTCTGAGGCCTCCCCAGCCATGTGGAACTGTAAGTCCAGTTAAAACTGTTTTTCTTCCCAGTCTCAGGTGTGTCTTTATCAGCAGCATGACAATGGACTAATACAGTAAATTGGTACCAGTAGGGTGGGGTGCTGCTGAAAAGATACCCAAAAATGTGAAAGTGACTTTGGAACTGGATAACAGGCAGAAATTAGAACAGTTTGGAGGGCTCAGAAGAAGACAGGAAAATGTGAAAAAGTTTGGAACTTCCTGGAGACTTGTTGAATGGCTTTGCCCAAAATGCTGATAGTGATATAGACAATAAGGTCCAAGCTGAGCTGGTCTCAGATGGAGATGAGGAACTCAGAAACTGGAGCAAAGATGACTCTTGTTATGTTTTAGCAAAGAGACTGGCAGCATTTTGCCCGTGCCCTAGAGATTGGTGGAATCTTGAACTTGAGAGAGATGATTTAGGGTATCTGGCAGAAGAAATTTCTAAGCAGCAAAGCATTCAAGAGATGACTTGGGTACTGTTAGGGGCATTCAGTTTTAAAAAGGAAACAGAGCATAAAAGTTCAGAAAATTTGCAGACTGACTATTCTATAGAAATGAAAAAGCCATTTTCTGGAGAGAAATTAAAGCCAGTTGCAGAAATTTGCATAAGTAGAAAGGAGCCTATGTTAATCCCCAAGACCATGGGGAAAATGTTTCCAGGGCATGTCAGAGGTCTTCAAGGCAGACCCTCCCATCACAGGCCTGGAGGCTCAGGAGGAAAAAGTGGTTTCCTGGGCTGGTCCCAGGGTCCCTGTGCTGTGTGCAGCCTAGGGACTTGGTGCCCTGCATCCTGGCTGCTCCAGCTGTGGCAGAAATGGGCAAATGTACAGCTTGGGCTTTAGCTTCAGTGGGTAGAAGCCCCAAGCCTTGGCAGCTTTCACATGGTGTTGACCTTGCAGGTAAACAGAAGTCAAAATTAAGGTTTGGGAATCTCTGCCTAGATTTCAGAAGATGTATGGAAATACATCTTTTGCCCCAGGCAAAGGTTTGCTGCAGGGGCAGGGCCCTTATGGAGAACGTCTGCTAGGGCAGTGCAGAAGGGAAATGTGGGGTTGAAGCCCCCACACAGAGTCCTTACTGGGGCACTGCCTAGTGGAGCTATGAGAAGAGGGCCACCATCCTCCAGACCCCAGAATGGTAGATCCACTGACACCCTGCACAGTGCACCTGGAAAAGCCTCAGACACTCAATACCAGCCCATGAAAACAGCCAGAAGGGAGGCTGTACCTGCAAAGCCACAGGGTTAGAACTGCCCAAGACCATGGGAACCCACCTCTTGCATCAGCATGACCTGGATGTGAGACATGGAGTCAAAGGAGATTTTATATATATATATATATATATATTTTAGTATAAAGTATATATATATACTTTAGTATAAAGTATATATATATACTTTAGTATAAAGTATATATATATACTTTAAGTTCTGGGATTCATGTGCAGAATGTGAAGGTTTGTTACACAGGTATACATGCCGAATCCATCAACCTGCCATCTACATTAGGTATTTCTCCTAATGCTGTCCCTACCCTGGACCCCCACACCCTGACAGGCCCTGGTGTGTGATGTTTCCCTCCCTGTGCCCATCTGTTTTCATTGTTCAACTCCCACTTATGAGTGAGAACACACAATGTTTGATTTTCTGTTCCTGTGTTAGTTTGCTGAGAATGATGATTTCCAGTTTTATTCACGTCCTTGTGAAGGACATGAACTCATCCTTTTCTATAGCTGCATAGTATTCCATGGTGTATATGATCCACATTTTCTTAATCCAATCTATCATTGGTGGGCATTTGGGTTGGTTCCAAGTCTTTGCTATTGTGAACAGTGCTGTAATAAACATATGTGTGCATGTGTCTTTATAGCAGCACGATTTATAATCTTTTGGGTATATACCCAGTAATGAGATTGCTGGGTCAAATGGTATTTCTGGTTCTAGATCCTTGAGGAATCACCACACTGTCTTCCACAATGGTTGAACTAATTTACACTCCCACCAACAGTGTAAAAACATTCCTACTTCTCCACATCCTCTATAGCATCTGTTATTTCCTGACTTTTTAATGATAGCCATTCTAACTTGCATGAAATGGTATCTTGTTTTGGTTTTGATTTGCATTTCTCTAATGACCAGTGATGATGAGCTTTTTTTCATACTTTTTTTGGCTGCATAAATGTCTTCTTTTGAGAAGTGTCTGTTCATATCCTATGCCCACTTTTTTATGCGTTTTTTTTTCTTATAAATTTGTTTAAGTTCCTTGCATATTCTGGATATTAGCCCTTTGTCAGATAAATAGATTGCAAAAATTTTCTCCCATTCTGTAGGTTGCCTGTTCACTCTGATGACAGTTTCTTTTGCTGTGCAGAAACTCTTTAGTTTAATTAGATCCCATTTGTCAATTTTGGCTTTTGTTGCTATTGCTTTTGGTGTTTTAGTCATGAAGTCTTTGCCCATGCCTATGTCCTGAATGGTATTGCCTGGGTTTTCTTCTAGGGTTTTTATAGTTTTAGGCCTTATGTTTAAGTCTTTAATCCATCTTGAGTAAATTTTTGTATAAGGTGTAAGGAAAAGGTCCAGTTTCAGTTTTCTGCATATGGCTAGCCAGTTTTCCCAACACGTTTATTAAATAGGGAATCCTTTCCCCATTGCTTATTTTTGTCAGGTTTGTCAAAGATCAGATGGTTCTAGATGTGTGGTGTTATTTCTGAGGCCTCTGTTCTGTTCCATTGGTCTATATGTCTGTTTTGGTACCAGTACCATGCTGTTTTGGTTACTATAGCCTTGTAGTATAGTTTGAAGTCAGGTAGCATAATGCTTCCAGCTTTCTTCCTTTTGCTTAGGATTTTCTTGGGTATGCAGGCTTTTTTTTTGTTCCATGTGAAATTTAAAATACTTTTTTCTAATTCTGTGAAGAAAGTCAATTGTAGCTTGATGGTGATAGCATTGAATCTATACATTACTCTGGACAGTATAGCCATTTTCACAATACTGATTTTTCCTATCCATGAGTATGGAATGTTTTTCCATTTGTTTGTGTCCTTTCTTATCTCCTTGAGCAACGGTTTGTAGTTCTCCTTGAATAGGTCCTTTATATCCCTTGTAAGTTGGATTCCTAGGTATTTTATTCTCTTTGTAGCAATTGCGAATGGGAGTTCACTCATGATTTGGCTCTCTGTTTTTCTGTTATTGGTGTATAGGAATGCTTGTGATTTTTGCACATTAGTTTTGTATCCTGAGATTTTGCTGAAGTTGCTTATCAGCTTAAGGAGATTTGGGGCTGAGATGATGGGGTTTTCTAAATATACAATTATGCCATCTGCAAACAGAGACAATTTGACTTCTTCTCTTCCTATTTGAATACCCTTTATTTCTTTGTCTTGCCTGATTGCCTTGGCCAGATTTCCAACAGTATGTTGAATAGGAGTGGTGAGAGAGGGCATCCTTGTCTTGTGCTCGTGTTCAAAGGGAATGTGTCCAGGTTTTGCCCATTCAGTATGATATTGGTTATGGGTTTGTCATAAATAGCTCTTATTATTTTGAGATATGTTCCATCAATACCTAGTTTATTGAGAATTTTTAGCATGAGCATTGTTGAGTTTTATCAAAGGCCTTTTCTGCATGTATTGAGATAATAATGTGGTTTTTTTCACTTGTTCTGTTTATGTGATGGATTACGTTTATTGATTTGTGTATGTTGAACTAGCCTTGCATCCCAGGGATGAAGCCGACTTTACCATGGTAGATAAGCTTTATGATGTGCTGCTGGATTCGGTTTGCTAGTATCTTATTGAGGATTTTCACATCGATGTTCATCAGGGATATTGGCCTGAAATTTTCTTTTTTGTTTGTGTTTCTGCCAGGTTTTGGTATCAGGATGATGCTGGCCTCATAAAATGAGTTAGGGAGGATTCGCTCTTTTCCTATTGTTTGGGATAGTTTCAGAAGAAATGGTACAGCTCCTCTTTGTACCTCTGGTAGAATTCGGCTGTGAATCCGTCTGGTCCTAAGCTTTTTTTTTTTTTTGGTTGCTAGGCTATTAATTACTGCCTCACTTTCAGAACTTCTTATTGGTCTATTCAGGGATTCGACTTCTTCCTGGTTTAGTCTTGGCAGGGTGTATGTGTCCAGGAAATATCCATTTCTTCTAGATTTTCTTGTTTACGTGCATAGAGTTCTTCATAGTATTCTCTGATGGTAGTTTGTATTTCTGTGGGATCAGTGGTGATATCCTCTAGATCATTTTTTATTGTGTCAATTTGATTCTTCTCTCTTTTTTATTAGTCTGGCTAGTGGTCTACCTATTTTGTTGATCTTTTGAAAATATCAGCTCCTGGATTCACTGATTTTTTTGAAGGGTTTTTCATATCTCTACCTCTGCTCTGCTCTGATCTTAGTTATTTCTTATCTTCTGCTAGCTTTTGAATTTGCTTGTTCTTGCTTCTTTGTTCTTTTAATTGTGATGTTAGGGCGTCAATTTTAGATCTTTCCTGCTTTCTCCTCTGGGCATTTCATGCTATAAATTTCCCTCTAAACACTGCTGTGGCTGCATTCCAGATATTCTGGTATGTTGTGTCCGTGTTCACATTGTTTTCAAGTAACTTATTTATTTCTGCCTTCATTTTGTTGTTTACTTAGTAGTCATTCAGGAGAAAGTTTTTCAGTTTCCATGTAGTTGTGCAGTTTTGAGTGAGTTTCTTAATCCTGAGTTCTAATTTCATTGCACTGTGGTCTGAGAGACTGTTTGTTATGATTTCCATTCTTTTGGGTTTGCTGAGCAATATTTTACTTCCAATTATGTGGTGAATTTTAGAATAAGTGCGATTTGGGGCTGAAAAGAATGTATATTCTGTCAATTTGGGGTGGAGAGTTCGGTAGATGTCTATTAGGTCTGCTTGGTCAAGAGCTGGGTTCAAGTCCTGAATATCCTTATTAATTTCCTGTCTCATTGACCTGTCTAATATTGACAGGGGGGTGTCAAAGCCTCCCACTATTATTGTGTGGGAGTCTAAGTCTCTTTGTAGTCTCTAAAAACTTGCTGTATGAATCTGGTTGCTCCTGTACTGGGTGCATATATATTTAGGATAGTTAGGTTTTCTTGTTGCATTCATCCCTCTACCATTATGTAATGACCTTTTTGTCTTTTTTGATCTTTGTTGGTTTAAAGTCTGTTTTATCAGAGACTAGGATTGCAACCCCTGCTTTTTTTTTTTTTTTTTTTTTTTTTTTTTGCTTTCCATTTACTTGGTAAATATTCCTCCATCCCTTTATTTTGAGACTATGTGTGTCTTTGCACTTGAGATGGCTCTCTTGAATATAGCATAGAGATGGGTCTTGACTGTTTATCCAATTTGCCAGTCTGTGTCTTTTAATTGGGGCATTAGGCCATTTACATTTAAGGTTAATATTGTTATGTGTGAATTTGATCCTGTCATTATGATCTAGCTGGTTATTTTGCCAGTTAATTATTGAAGTTTTTTTTCATAGTGTTGATGGTCTTTACAATGTGGTATGTTTTTGCAGTGGCTGGTACTGATTTTTCCTTTCCATGTTTAGTGCTTCCTTCAGTATCTCTTGTAAGGCAGGCCTGGTGGTGCCAAAATCTCTCAGCATTTGCTTGTCTGTAAAGGATTTTATTTCTCCTTCACTTATGAAGTTTAGTTTGGCTGGGTTGAAATTCTGGGTTGAAAATTTTTCTCTTTAAGAATGTTGAGTATTGGCCTCCACTCTCTTTGGTTTGCAGGGTTTCTGCAGAGAGATCTGCTGTTAGTCTGATGGGCTTCCCTTTGTGGGTTACTTGACCTTTCTCTCTGGCTGTCCTTAACATTTTTTTCTTCATTTCAACCTTGGTGAATCTGATGATTATGTGTCTTGGGGTTGCTCTTCTTGAGGAGTATTTTTGTGGTGTTCTCTGTATTTCCTGAATTTGAATGTCGGCCTGTCTTGCTAGATTGGGGAAGTTCTCCTGTATGATATCCTGAAGAGTGTTTTCCGACTTGGTCAGATCATTTACATTCTTCTCTAAACTGGTTATTCTAGTTAGCATTTCCTCTAACCTTTTTTCAAGGTTCTCAGCTTCCTTGCCTTGGGTTAGAACATGCTCTTTTAGCTCAGAGGAATTTGTTACCAATCTTCTGAAGCCTACTGCTGTCAATTCATCAAACTCATTCTCCATCCAGTTTTGTTCCCTTGCTGGCAAGGAGTTGTGATCCTTTGGAGAAGAGGTCTTCTGGATTTTGGAATTTTCAGCCTTTTTGCACTGGTTTTTCCTTATCTCTGTGGATTTATCTTTGGTCTTTGATGTTGGTGAGGTTCAGATGGAGTATCAGTGTGGAAATCCTTTTGGTTGATGTTGATGCTATTCCTTTCTGTTTGTTAGTTTTGCTTCTAACAGTCAGGCCCCTCTGCTGCAGGCCTGTTGGAATTCACTGGAGGTGTACTCTAGACTCTGTTTGTCTAGGTTTCACCAGTGGAGGCTGCAGAACAGCAGAGATTGCTGCCTGTTCCTTTTTCTGGAAGCTTAATCCCAGGAGGGCACCTGCCAGGTGCCAGTTGTAGCTCTTCTCTATAAGGTGTATGTCGACCTCTGCTGGGAGGTGTCTCCCAGTCAGGAGGCAGAGGGGTCAGTGATCCAGTTGAGGAGGTAGTCTGTCCCTTAGCAGAGCTCGAGTGCTGTGCTGGGGAATCTGCTGCTCTCTTCAGTGCTGGCAGGCATGAGTGTTTAAGTCTGCTGAAGCTGCACCTGTAGCCACTTCTTCCCCTAGGTTCTCTGTCCCTGGGAGATAGGAGTTTGATTTATAAGCTCCTGACTGGGGCTGCTGCCTTTCTTTCAGAGATGCCCTGCCCAGAGAGGAGTAATCTAGAGAGGCAGTCTGGCTACAGTGGCTTCATGGAGCTGCAGTGGGCTCCGACAAGTTCAAACTCCCCAGTGGCTTTGTTTACACCATGAGGGGAAAACTGCCTACTCAAGCCTCAGTAATGGCAGATGTCCCTACCCCCATCAAGCTTGAGCATCCCAGGTTGACTTCAGACTGCTGTGCTGGCAGGAAGAATTTCAAGCCAGTGGGTCTTAACTTGCTGGGATCCATGCAGGTGGGATCTGCTGAGCTAGACCACTTGGCTCCCCGGCTCCAGCCCCCTTTCCAGGGGAGAGAAACAGTTCTGTCTCACTGGCTTTCCAGGGGCCACCGAGGTATGAAAAAACTCCTGCAGCTAGCTCAGTGTCTGCCCTAACGACCGCCCAGTTTTGTGCTTGAAACCCAGGGCCCTTGTGGCATAGGTGAAAGGTGACAGTGTGCTGGCAGCCCTCACAGCTCTCACTCACACTCGGCACCTCCTCTGCCTGGACTCCCACTTTGGCAGCACTTGAGGAGCCCTCCAGCCTGCCGCTGCACTGTGGGAGCCCCTTTCTGGGCTGGCCAAGGTCAGAGCTGGCTCCCTCAGCTTGCAGGGAGGTGTGGAGGGAGAGGTGTGAGCAGGAACTGGGGCTGCGCATGGCACTTGTGGGCCAACTGGAGTTCCGGGTGGGCGTGGGCTTGGCGGGCCCTGCACTCAGAGATGCCAGCTGGCCCTGCCGGCCCCAGGCAGTGAGGATCTTAGCAGCCGGGCCAGCAGCTGCGGAGGGTGTGCTGGGTCCCCCAGCAGTGCTGGCCCACCAGCGCTGCACTCAATTTCTCGCTGGGCCTTAGCTGCCTTCCCACGGGGCAGGGCTTGGGACCTTCAGCTCGCCATGCCTGATCCTCCCCCTGCTCCATGGGCTCCTGTGCAGCCCGAGCCTCCCCGACGAGCACCGCCCCCTGCTCCACGGCACCCAGTCCTATTGACCACCCAAGGGCTGAGGAGTGTGGGCACATGGTGCGGGACTGGCAGGCAGCTCCACCTGTGGCCCTGGTGCGGGATACACTGTGTGAAGCCAGCTGGGCTCCTGACTGGTGGGGACTTGGAGTACCTTTATGTCTAGCTAAGGGATTGTAAATACACCAACTGGCACTCTGTATCTAGCTCAAGGTTTGTAAACACACCAATCAGCACCCTCTGTCTAGCTCAGGGTTTGTGAATGCACCAATCGACACTCTGTATCTAGCTACTCTGGTGGGGACTTGGAGAACCTTTGTGTTGACACTCTGTATGTAGCTAATCTGGTGTGGACATGGAGAACCTTTGTGTCTAGCTCAGGGATTGTAAAGGCACCAACCAGCACCCTGTCAAAACAGACCACTTGGCTCTATCAATCAGCAGGATGTGGGTGGGGCCAGATGAGAGAATAAAAGCAGGCTGCCCGAGCCAGCAGTGGCAACCCACTTAGGTCCCCTTCCACACCATGAAAGCTTTGTTCTTTTGCTCTTTGCAATAAATCTTGCTGCTACTCACTCTTTGGGTCCACACTGCTTTTATGAGCTGTAATGCTCACCGCAAAGGTCTGCAGCTTCACTCCTAAAGCCAGCAAGACCACAAACCCACCAGGAGGAATGAACGACTCCAGACGCGCCACCTTAAGAGCTGTAACACTCACTGCGAAGGTCCACAGCTTCACTCCTGAGCTGGTGAGGCCACGAATCCCACCAGAAGGAAGAAACTCCGAGCACATCTGAACATCAGAAGGAACAAACTCTGAACACGCCACCTTTAAGAACTGTAACACTCACCACGAGGGTCCATGGCTTCCTTCTTGAAGTCAGTGAGACCAAGAACCCACCAATTCCGGACACATAGGCACTGGAGGGAATTTCCTGGTCTGGGGGTTGTGAAGACCATGGGACCAGCGTAGTATCTGGACTGGAGTGCACCATTCCTCATGGCACAGTCCCTCATGGCTTCCCTTGGCTAGGGGATGGAGTTCTCCAACACTTTCTGCTTCGCAGGTGAGGTGACACCCCACCCTACTTTGGCTCACCCTCCGTGGGCTGCACCCACTGTCTAACCAGTGAGATGAGCTGGGTACCTCAGTTGGAAATGCAGAAATCACCCACCTTCTGCATTGATCTTGCTGCAAGCTGCAAACCTGAACTGTCCCTATTTAGCCATTTTGCCAGCCCCCAAAAAACAGGAGATCTTTTTTTTTTTTTTTTTTTTTTAGATGATGTCTCCCTCTGTTACCCAGGCTGAAGAGCAGTGGTGCAATATTGGCTCACTGCAACTTCTGCCTCCTGCGTTCAACTGAATCTCCCACCTCGGCCTCCTGAATAGCTGGGATTACAGGCACCCACCATCCTGCCCGGCTAATCTTCTATTTTTGTAGAGATGGGGTTTCACCATGTTGGCCAGGCTGGTCTTGAACTCCTGACATGAGGTGGTCTGCCCACCTCAGTCTCCCAAAATGCTGGGATTACAGGAGTGAGCCACCAGACCCAGCCTATTTTTGAGCTTTAAAATTTGATGGCCCTGCTGGATTTCAGACTTGCATGGGCCCTGTAACCCCTTTGTTTCAGCCAATTTCTTCCACTGGAATGGTGTATTTACCCAATACCCCATCATATTAGGAAGTAACTAGCTTGCTTTTGATTTTACAGGCTCATAGGCAAAAGGGACTTGCTTTGTCTCAGATGAGACCATCAACTGTGGACTTTTGGGTTAATGCTGAAATGAGTTAAGACTTTGGGAGACTGTTGGGAAGGCATGATTGGTTTTGAAACGTGATGACATGAAATTTGGAGGGACCAGGAGCAGAATTATATGGTTTGGCTGTTTCCCCACCCAAATCTCAACTTGAACTGTATCTCCCACAATTTCCACATGTTGTGGGAGGGAGCCGGGGGAGGTAATTGAATCATGGGAGCTGGTCTTTCTCATGCTATTCTTATGATAGTGAATAAGTTTCATGAGATCTGGTGGGTTTATTAGGGGTTTCTGCTTTTGCTCCTTCCTCATTTTCTCTTGCCATCACCATGTAAGAAGTGCCTTTCACCTCCCGCCATGATTCTGAGGGCTCCCCAGCCATGTGGAACTTTAAGTCCAATAAAACCTCTTTTTCTTCCCAGTCTTGGGTATGTCTTTATCAGGAACATGAAAATGGACTAATAAACCTACTTTTGTGTGAACCTAGCCAGAGAGCACAGCTTTCTGCTGTCCTGGGAAGCACCTGGATAGCTGGGCATGTGATCCTACCCACCTCTGTTATTGATAGCCAGGTAGGTGATGCTTGCTAGAGCTTCTGGCTCAGTAGGCCACTTCTGTGCGAACTCTGCTGGAAGGCATAGCTTCCTGCTGTCCCAGGAAACACCTACATGGCAGGGCACATTACCCCACCCAACCACACTATTGATAGCCAGGCAGACAACTCTTGCTAGAGATTCTGGTCCAGTGGCTTTGTTTCTGTGTGAACTCAACTGGAGGGTGCAGCTGCCAATTGTCAGAGGAAATACCCAGATGGCAGAGCACGTGACCCCACCTATACCACCATTGATAGCCAGGCAGGCAATGCCTTCTAGAACATTCAGTCCAGCAGCCCCACGTCTGTGTGAGCTCAACTAGAGGGAGCAGCTTCTTGCTGTCCTGGGAAGCATGTGTATGGCAGAGCATGTGACCCCACCCACCCCTGCCACTGGTAGCCAGGAGGGCAACATCTGATGGAGTTTTTGAATCAGTGGCCCCACCTCTGTGTGAGTTCAGCTAGAGGGCACAGCTTCCTGTTGTCCCAGTAAACACCTGGACAACAGGGCACGTGACTCCACACCTCTGCCACTGGTAGCCAGGCAGGAAACACCAGCTAGAGCTTCTGGCTCAGTGGTCTCACTTCTATGGGAATTCAGCTGGCAGATGCAGCCTCCTGTTGTCCCAGGAAGCACCTAGGTGGCAGGACAGGTGTTTGCACCCACTACCACTGCTGGTAGCCAGGCGAGCCATGCCTGCTAGAATTTCTGGCCCAGCAGTCCTACTTCTGCCTGAAATTGCAGAGAGGCACAGTCCCCCTGTTGCTCTGGACACCCTGTGATCACAGGGTAGGCAATTCCACCCACCCCTACCTCCCACAGCCAGACAGGCCACACCTGTGAGAGCTTCCAACCCAGCAGTCCCACTTTTGCCAGAACTCTGTAGGGGGTGCAACGCTGTGTTTCTCCAGGAAGCACACAGACAGCAGATTAAGGGCAACCCGGCAAGGATACATCTTGTATGCCAACTCTGGCCCCTGCCTGATGGAGCCCCATAGACCAGAACACTCAAAAGAAGAAATGTTGGCACAGACAGTAATTGGATGGGACTCCTCCAAGATCCAAGAGCAGACTAGAATCAAAACCAATCAACCAAGCCTACCATATACCATAATCTAACCCCCAAGGACATCAAAGAAGAAAGAAGAAAAAAAATCCATCCAAAGATGGCAACCTCAAAATAGAAGGAACATCAGCCTACACAGATGAGAAGGAACCAGCACAAGAATGGAAGTATTAACAGCAGAATGGACAAAGCTGAGGAAAGAATCTCAGAGCTTAAAGACTGGCTTTCTGAAATAAGACAGTCAGACAAATTTTTTTTAAAAATGGAAAAGAAAGGAATGAACAAAACCCCTGAGAAATAAGGTATTATGTAAAGAGACCAAATCTATGACTCATTAGTGTTCCAGAAAGAGAAGGGGAGAAACTAAGCAACATAGGAAACATATTTCAGGATATAAAATGAAAACTTTCCCATCCTCACTAGAAAGATCAACATTCAAATTCAGGAAATGCAGAGAACCCCTGAAAGATACTATGCAAGAAGACCATCCCCAAGAAACATACTCATCATATTCTCCAAGGTTGAAATAAAAGAAAAAATGTTAAAGGCAGGTAGAGAAAAAGGGCAGATCATCTACAAAGGGAATCCTATCAGGCTAAAAGTAGACCTTTCAGCAGAAACCCTACCAGCCAAAAGAGATTGGGGGCCTATATTCAACATTTTTAAGGAAAAAAAACGTCTCAAACCAAGAATTTCATATCTGGCCAAACTAAGTTTCAAAAGTGAAAGAGAAATACAATCCTTATCAGACAAGCAAATGCTGAGGAAATTCATTACCATCAGACCTGCCCTACAAGTGCTCCTGAAAGGAGTGCTAAATAGGAAAGATCATTACCAGCTGCTACAAAAACACACTTAAATACACAGACCAGTGACACTACAAAGCAACCACACAAACAGATCTGCATAATAACTAGCTAACAACATGATGACAGAATCAAATTTGCACAGATGAATATTAACCTTGAATGTAAATGGGCTAAATGCCCCAATTAAAAAGCACAGAGTGGCAAGCTGGATAAAGAAGAAAGACCCAGCGTTACACTGTCTTCCAGAGACCCATCTTGGGTGCTGGGTGTGGTGGCTCACACCTGTAATCCCAGCACTTTGGGAGTCCAAGGCGGGTGGATCACCTGAGGTCGGGAGTTTGAGCCCAGCTTGGCCAACATGGCAAGACTCCATCTCTACTAAAAATACAAAAATTAGCTGGGCATGGTGGCACACACCTGTAATCCCAGCTACTCAGGAGGCTGAGGTGGGAGAATTTCTTGAACCTTGGAGATGGAGGCTGCAGTGAGCTGAGATCTGCCACTGCACTCCAACCTGGGCAAAGAGTGGGGTTCTGTCTCAAAAAAATGCAGCCAAAAAACACATGAAAAAATGCTCATCATCACTGGCCATCAGACAAATGCAAATCAAAACCACAATGAGATACTATCTCACACCAGTTAGAATGGCCATCATTAAAAAGTCAGGAAACAACAGGTGATGGAGAGGATGTGGAGAAATAGGAACACTTTTACACTGTTGGTGGGAATGTAAACTAGTTCAAGCATTGTGGAAGTCAGTGTGGCGATTCCTCAGGGATCTAGAACTAGAAGTACCATTTGACCCAGCCATCCCGTTACTGGGTATATACCCAAAGGACTATAAATCATGCTGCTATAAAGACACATGCACACGTATGTTTATTGTGGCACTATTCACAATAGCAAAGACTTGGAACCAACCCAAATGTCCAACAACGATAGACTGGATTAAGAAAATGTGGCACATACACACCATGGAATACTATGCAGCCATAAGAAAGGATGAGTTCATGTCCTTTGTAGGGACATGGATGAAACTGGAAACCACCATTCTCAGTAAACTATCGCAAGGACAAAAAACCAAACACCTCATGTTCTCACTCATAGGTGGGAATTGAACAATGAGAACACATAGACACAGGAAGGGGAACATCACACTCCAGGGACTGTTGTGGGGTGGGGGGACGGGGGAGGGAGAGCATTAGGAGATATACCTAATGCTAAATGACGAGTTAATGGGTGCAGCACACCAACATGGCACATGGATACGTATGTAACAAACCTGCACATTGTGCACATGTACCCTGAAACTTAAAGTATAATAATAATAATTTTAAAAAAGAAAAAAATAAAGGAAAATTTCATGCTTGATATGCATGCAATAAAATAAAAAGAGAGAGAGAGAGAGAAAGAGAGAGACCCATTTCACATGCAATGACAGAGAACAGAAAAATGCATGGGTTGCAATCCTAATTTCAGACAAAACAGACTTTAAACCAACAAAAATTAAAACATAAAAGAAAGTCATTCATTATATAATAGTAAAGGGTTCAATTCAATAAGAAGACAAAACTATCCCAAATATATACACACCCAACACAGGAGCACACAGATTCATAAAGCAAGTTCTTAGAGACCTACAAAGAGACCTACAAAGAGACCACACAATAATAGTGCGAGACTTCAACACCCCACTGACCGTATTAGATAGATCATTGAGGGAGAAAATTAAAAAAGATATTCAGGACCTGTACTCAACACTTGAACAAATGGACTTAATAGACATCTACAGAATTTTTCACCCCAAAACAACAGAACATACATTCTTCTCATTGCCACATGGAGCATACACTAGAATTGGCCACACAACAGTACATAAAGCAATACTTGGCAAAGTCAAAAAAATCAAAATTGGCCAGGTGCGGTGGCTCACGCCTGTAATCCCAGCACTTTGGGAGGCCAAGACAGGTGGATCACGAGGTCAGTGGATCAAGACCATCCTGGCTAACATGGTGAAACTCCGTCTCTACTAAAAATACAAAAAATTAGCCGGGTGTGGTGGCAGGTGCCTATAGTCCCAGCTACTCAGGAGGCTGAGGCAGGAGAATGGCATGAACCAGGGAGGCAGAGCTTGCAGTGAGCTGAGATCACGCCACTGCACTCCAGCCTGGGTGACAGAGCAAGACACCATCTAAAAAAAAAAAAAAAATCTAAATTACACTCTCAGGGCACAACACAATAAAAATAGAAATTAATACTAAGAAAATCAATCAAAACCATACAATAACATGGGAATTAAACCACCTGCTCTTTAATGACTTTTAGGTGAACAATAAAATTAAGGTAGAAATGAAAAAAAAGTTGAAACTAACGAGAACAAAGATACAACATACAAAACCTCTAGGACACTGATAAGGCAATGTTAAGAGGGAATTTTATAGCCCTAAATATCCACATCAGAAAGTCAAAAAGATCTCAAATTAACAACCTAACATCACAAGTAGACGAACTAGAGAAGCAAGAGCAAATCAACCCCAAAGCTAGCAGAAGACAAGAAATAACCAGAATTAGAGATGAACTGAAGGACATTAACAATTTTTTAAAAAATTTAAAAGATCAACAAATCCAGGAGTCTTTTTGAAAAAAAGAATAAAATAGACCACTAGCTAGACTAATAAAAAAGAAGAGAGAAAATCCAAATAAACACATTAGAAATGAAAAAAGGGATATTACCACTTACTCCACAGAAATACAAACAACCATCAGGAAATATTATGAACACCTGTATGTACACAAACTAGAAAACCTAGAAGAAATGGATAAATTCCTGGACACATATACCCTGTCAAGACTGAACAGGAATAAATTGAATTCCTGGACAGAGCAACCCAAAAAAAAAAATGCCCAGGTCTAGACAGATTCACAGCCAAATTCTACCAGATGTATAAAGAAGAGCTGGTGTTATTCCTACTGAAACTATTTTAAAAATTGAGAATGAGGGACTCCTCCCCAACTCTTTCTGTGAGGCCAGCATTATCTTGATTCTAAAACCTAATGGATACACGGCAAAAAAAGAAAACTTCAGGCCAATATCCTTAGTGAACATAGATGCAAAAATCCTCAAGAAAATACAAGCAAACCTAATTCATCAGAACATCAAAAAGCTAATCCACACTATCAAGTAGGCTTTATTTCTGGAATGCAAAGTTGGTTTAATACACAAAAATCAATAAATGTGATTCATCACATAAACAGAACTAAAAACAAAAACCACATGATTATCTCGATACAGAAAAGCCTTTTGATAAAACTCAACATTCCTTCATGTTAAAAAAAAGAACCTCAAAAAACTAGGCATTGAAAGAACATGTCTTATAATAAGAACCATCTGTGATAAAACCACAGCCAACATAGTACCGAATGAGCAAAAGCTGAAAGCATTCCCCCTGAAAACCAGCAAGCACAAGACAAAAATGTCCTGTCTCACCACTCTTATTCAACATAGTATTGGAATTCCTGGCCAGAGCAATCAGGCAAGAGAAAGAAATAAAAAGCAACCAAATAGGAAGAGAGGAAGTCAAACTACCACTGTTTGCAGACAACATGATTCTATAGTTAGAAAACCCCATAGTCTTATAACTGCCCAACGAGTCCTTCCTTTTGGTTGCACAAATGAAATTGATGCAATGAGACTGTGACATTGCAGTACATAGAGAGTTTAATAAATGCAAAGCCACCCATGCCACATGGGAGATAGAGTTATTACTCGAATCAATCTTTCCAAAGGCTTGGAATTTAGGGGTCCTTCAAATATAGTTTGGTGGGCAGGGGTCTAAGGTAGGGAGCATGCTGATTGGTTGGGTTGGAGATGAAATCATATGGAATCAAAGCTGTCACCTTGTGCTGAGTCAGTTCCTGGATGGGGGCCATAGGACTGGTTGGCAGGTCCAGATGAGACTATCCAGTTGTCAGACATGCAAAAACCTCAAAAGACATCTTAAAAGACCAATTTTAGATACTACAATGGTGGTGTTATCTAGAAGAATAATTGGGAAATTGCAAATCTTATGACCTTTGGAATAATGGCTGGCAATTATTTAGAATTCAAGCCTCTCTTATCCTCCCTAACTAGGTGGCCTTTCATTTGTTATACAAGAATAGCTTAGTTTTGAGGAAGGGCTATTATTATCATTTGAACTATAAACTAAATTTCTACAAAAGCTAGCTTGGTCCACACCTAGGAATAAGCAAAGACAGCCAACCTGTGAGATTTTAAGCAAGTTGAAGTCAGCCATGTCAGATTTCTCTTACTGTCTGTATTAGTTCATTTACATGCTGCTGATACAGACATACCCAAGACTGGGCAATTTATTAAGGAAAAAGGTTTAATGGATAACTCACAGTTCTATGTGGCTGGGGAAGCCTCACAATCATTGTGGAAGACAAGGAGGAGCAAGTCACATCTTACATGGATGGTGGCAGGCAAAGAGAGAGCTTCTGCAGGTAAACTTTCTTTTTTTAAAACCATTAGATCTTTGAGACTCAGTCACTATCATGAGGGCAGTGCAGGAAAGACACACCCCTATAATTCAATCACCTCCCACCAGGCTCTTCTCATTACATGTGGGAACTGTGGGAGTTACAATTCAAGATGAGATTTGGGTGGGGACACAGAACCATACATATCACTGCCAAAATTTTGCAAAGATGACTTCAGTCTCTTCCCAAAAGCTCCTTGATCTGACAAACAATTTTAGCAAAGTTTCAGGAAGCAAAATCAACATTCAAATATCAGTAACATTCCTATACACAAACAACATCCAAGCTGAGAGCCAAATCAGGATTGCAATTCCATTAACAACTGCCATGAAAAAAAACCAAAACCTAAGAATACAGCTAACCAGGAGAGTGAATGATCTCTACAACAATAATTACAAAACACTGGTCAAAGAAACCAGAGACAACACAAACAAATGAAAAAACATTCCGTGCTTATGGTTAGGAAGAATCAACATTGTTAAAAAAGCCATACTGCCCAAAGTGATTTACAAATTCAGTGCTATTCCTTTTAAACTACCAATGACATTATTCATAAAATTGGAAAAAAAGATTTTAAATTTTACATGGAACCTAAAAAGAGCCCAAATACCCAAGGCAATTCTAAATAAAAAGAAAAAAGCAGGAAGTGTTACATTACCAAACTTCAAACTATACTACAGAGCTACAGTAACCTAAACAGCATAGTACTGATATAAAAACAGATACATAGACCAATGGAACAGAATAGAGATCTCAGAAATAATGCCGCACACCTAAAATCATCTGATCTTTGACAAAGTTGACAAAAACAAGCCATAGGGAAAAGACACCTCATTCAATAAACGGTGCTGGGATCACTGGCTGGCCATATGCAGAAGATTGAAATTGGACCCTTACCTTAAACTGCATACAAAAATCAGCTCAAGATGGATTTAAGACTTAAATATAAAAGCTAAAACCATTTAAAAAAATACCCTAGAAGATAACTATATTAGTCTGTTTTCATGCTGCTGATAAAGGCATCCCCAAGACTGGGTAATTTACAAAAGAAAGAGCTTAAATAGACTTATAGTTCCATGTGGCTGGGAAGGCCTCAAAGTTATGGCAGAAGGCAAAAATCACTCCTTACATGGCAGCAGCAAGACAGAATGAGAGCCAAGCAAAAGGGGTTTCCCTTTATAAAACCATTAGATTTCTTGAGACTTATTCATTACCATGAGAACAGTATGGGAGAAACTATTCCCATGATTCATTTATCTCCCACTGGGTCCCTCCCACAACATGTGGGAATTCTAGATGGGAATTCAAGATGATATTTGGGTGGGGACACAGAGCCAAACCATATCATTCCACATCTGGCTCCTCCCAAATCTCATGTCCTCACATTTCAAAACCAATCATGCCTTCCCTACAGTCCCCCAGTCTTAACTCATTTCAGCATTAACTCAAAAGTCCACAGTCCACAGACTCATCTGAGACAAAGCATGTTCCTTCCACCTTGAGCCTGTAAAATCAAAAGCAAGTTAGTTACTTCCGAGATACAGTGAAGGTACAGACATCGGGTTAATACAGCTGTTCCAAATGGGAGAAATTGAGCAAAACAAAGAGGCTACAGTCCCCATGCAAGTCTGAAATCCAGCAGGGCAGTCAAATCTTAAAGCTCCAAAATGATGTCCTTTGAATCCATGTCTCACATCCAGGTCATGCTGATGCAAGAGGTGGATTCTCATGGTCTTGGGCAGCTCCATCCCTGTGGCTTTACAGGTTAGAGCCCCACTCCTGGCTGCTTTTACAAGCTGGCATTGGATGTCTGTGGCTTTTCCAGGCAAATGGTGCAAGCTGTTGGTGGATCTACCATTCTGGGCCCTGGAAGACAGTGGCCCTCTTCTCACAGCTCCACTAGGTGGTGCCCCAGTAGGAACTCTGTGTGGGGGCTTCAACCTCACATTTCCCTTCTGCACTGCCCTAGCAGAGCTTCTGCATGAGGGCCCCAGCCCTGCAGCAAACTTCTGTCAAGGCATCCAGGTGTTTCCATACATTCTCTGAAATCTAGGCAGAGGTTCCCAAACCTCAATTCTTGACTTCTGTGAACCCACAGGCTCAACACCACATGAAAGCTGCCAAGGCTTGGGGCTTCCACCCTCTGAAGCAGCAGCTTGAGCCATACTTTGGCCCCTTTTAGCCATGGTTGGAGCTGCTGGAACACAGGGTACCAAGTCCCTAGGCTGCACAAAGCAGGGAGTCCTGGGT
This sequence comes from Hylobates moloch, assembly GCF_009828535.3. Classification (NCBI taxonomy): domain Eukaryota; kingdom Metazoa; phylum Chordata; class Mammalia; order Primates; family Hylobatidae; genus Hylobates; species Hylobates moloch. Next base: position 173,285,382 of record NW_026652276.1, on the reverse strand, counting down.
TCGACTCATGAAACCATCTTTTCCTCCTAGGTCTCCGGGCCTGAGATGGGAGTGGCTGCTGTGAAGACCTCTGACATGCCCTGGAGACATGTTTCCCATTGTCTTGGGGATTAACATTAGGCTTCTCGTTACTTTTGCAAATTTCTGCAGCCATCTTGAATTTCTCCCCAGAAAACAGGATTTTATTTTCCATCACATTTTCAGGCTATGAATTTTCCAAACTTTTACACTCCATTTCCTTTTTAAAACTGAATGCCTTTAAGAGTAGCCAAGTCACCTCTTGAATGCTTTGCTGCTTAGAAATTTCTTCTGCCAGACACCCTAAACCATCTCTCCCAAGTTTAAAATTCCACAAATCTCTAGGGCAGGGGCCAAATGCTGCAGTCTCTTTGCTAAAACATAACAAGAGTCACCTTTGCTCCAGTTCCCAACAAGTTCCTCATCTCCACCTGAGACCACCTCAGCCTGGATATTATTGTCCATATCACTATCAGCATTTTGGGCAAAGCCATTCAATAAGTCCCTAGAAAGTTCCAAACTTTCCCACATTTTCCTGTCTTCTTCTGAGTCCTCTAAACTGTTCCAACCTCAGCCTGTTACCCAGTTCCAAAGTCGCTTCCACATTTTCAGGTATCTTTTCAGCAGTGCCCTACTCCTGGTACCAATTTACTGTATTAGTCTATTTTCATGCTGCTGATAAAGACATACCTGAGACTGGGCAATTTACAAAAGAAAGAGCTTTAATGGACTTACAGTTCCATGTAGCTGGGAAGGCCTCACAATCATGGTGGAAGGCAAAAGACACTTCTTACATGGTGGCAGCAAGAGAGAGAATGAAAGCCATGTGAAAGGGGTTTCCCCTTATAAAACCATTAGATCTCGTGAGACTTATTCACTACCATGAGAACAGTATGGGAGAAACCACCCCCATGACTCAATTATCTCCCACCAGGTCCGTCCCACAATACCTGGGAATATGGAAGTACAATTCAAGATGAGATTTGGGTGGAAACACAGAGCCAAATCATATCAATCACCTAGGAAATACCATTCCGGACATAGAACTTGGCAAAGATTTCATAATGAAGGAAACAAAAGCAATTGCAACAAAAACAGAAATTCACAAATGTGAGCTCATTAAATGAAAAAGCTTCTGCACAGCAAAATAAACAATCAACAGAGTAAACAGACAACCTACAGAATGGGAGAAAATATTTGCAACCTAGGCATTTGATAAAAGGCTAATATTCAGAATTTATAAGGAAGTTAAAGAGATTTATAAGCAAAAAACAAAATCCAACTCCATTAAAAACTAGATAAAGAACATGAACAGACACTTTTCAAAAGAAGACATACATGTGGCCAACAAGCATATGAAAGAATGTTTAACATCACTAATCATTACAGAAATGCAAATCAAAACCACAATGAGATAACCATCTCACACCAGTCAGAATGACTATTATTAAAAAGTCAAAAAATAACAGATGCTCAGAAGGTTGTGGAAAAAAACGAAACAGTTATAGACTGCTGGTGAGTGTGTAAATTAGTTCAGCCATTGTGGAAAGCAGTGTGGCAATTCCTCAAAAAGCTAAAAACATAATTACCATTCAACCCAGCAATCCCATTATTGGGTATGTACTCAAAGGAATATAAATTGTTCTACCATAAAGACACATGCATGTGTATGTTTATTACAGCCCTGTTCACAATAGCAAAGACATAAAATCAACCTAAATGCCCATCAACATTATACTGCATAAAGTAAATATGGTACATATACACCATGGAATACTATGTAGCCATAAAAAAATGAGATTGAATGAGATCATGTCCTTTGCAGTAACATGGATAGAGCTAGAGGCCATTATCCTAAGCAAACTAAAACAGGAGCAGAAAAAACAAATGCCACATGTTCTCATTTGTAAGTGGGAGCTAAACAATGAGAATACACATATGCTAGGAGGGAACAAAAGACACTGGGGCCTACTTGAGGGTAGAGGGAAGGAGGAAGGAGAGGATCAGAAAAAATACCTATTGGGTACTATGCTTATTACCTGAGTGATGTAATTATCTGTACACCAAACCCCTGTGATATGCAGTTTACCTATATAACAAACCTGCACGTGTACCCCTGAAACTAAAAGTTTAAAAAGTATTTAAAAAGAGAATGCTATTAGAATATGTTTCTGTCTATATTTCTTCATATAATACGGTTTCACATATGCAGCTACAAAAGGCAAATGTAAGCATGGTTTTTTTAATTTTTAAAATTTTTATAGATTCAAGAGATACACGTGCACCTTTGTTACATGGATATATTGCATACTGGTGGGGACCAGGCTTCTGATGTACCCATCACCCAAATAGTGAACATTGTACCCAACAGGTAATTTTTCAATCTTTACCTCTCTCCCACCCTCTCTCTTTTATTCTTTATTTCTTTTTTATCTGTCTGACTGGGTTATTTCAAAAGAACTGTCTTCAAATTCTGAAATTTTTTCTTGTTTGAGCTAGTCTATTATTGAAGTTCTTTATTAAGAACATCTAAAAAATGTCAATAAAAGCATTACTGCCTCAATCATTCTCTTAATATATCCTTTCAAATCAGAGATTACATTTCTGAATCAAATAAATGTATTTTTTATTTCTTTCATTAAATTATTTAGTTTCAGAATTTCTATTTGGTTCTTTTTTATTATATATCTATATCTCTGGTTAGTTTCTTATTTATATCCTGACTTGTTTTTCTGATTTCTTTGTATTACTTATTTGTGTTCTCTTATATCTCACTGAGCTTCTTTAATATTATTATTTTGGATTCTTTTTCAGGCATTTCATGAATTTCTTTTTCATTGGACTCTGTTACTGGAGAATTATTGTATTCTTTTGGGGTGTCACAGAATGAGAGAGAGGCGATAAGTCACCTTAACGGTGAAGCACATTAAAATCACCTGGGAAGCTTTAAAAAATACCAGTGTCCAGGCCATACAACAAATCAATTATTTCAGAACTACTGGTGTAGGATCCAGGCTTCAGGTTGTTTTTCTTTGTTTGTTTGTTTGTTTAAGTTTCCCAGGTGGCTTCACTGTGTAGTCAAAGTTTCCATTTCATTGTGGCAAACACATTTTATTCATCCACTGGGAGCAAAGTGTCAACTAAATCATTCACTGGATTCTGAATGATTAAACTTTATGCTCTAAACTACAGTACATTTTGAAGCCTAGCTGAGCTGCAGTACTTGTTTTTCCAGGGCTGTCTTTGTGTTTACATCCTCTGCCTTTTAAAAGTATATCCCTGGCTGAGATGAGAAGACTGCTTGAGCCTAGGAGTTCAAGATCAGCCTGGGCAACATGGTGAGACTCTGTCTTGAAAAAAAAAAAAGGAAATGTCTACTTATAGCCTCAAAATATCTTAAGTTCATACAATATTCTACAGCTTCACAAGAGGCTTTTATTAACTAAGTTAACTTACCAGTTTCTGTCCTTATAACTCAAAGAGACTATCCAAGACAATAAAAAATCTAAACTTTTAATTTCCATTTTCTTTTTCTTCATGCTTGCAATTTCTGGGCCAGCAGTTCTTAAACTGGGCACCCCAGACCTGCAGCATCAGCATTGCCTGGGATGCAAATTCTTCATTCTTATACAAAACGTACTAAACCAGAAACTCTGGGGTTGAGACCTAGCAGTCTGCATTTTTAACAAGCCCTATAGGTGATTCTCATGCACTTAATATTTAGGAACCACTGCCCTAGAGACATTAACTAAAGCAGCCAGTAATTAGAGGCAGAATGTAGGCCAAACCCTTCTCTTTGAGCCTTTTTCCTCATTTGCAAAATAAGGAGACCAGAAATGTTTTCTAAAGACACTTCCAAGGTCAAATTTTGTAATCGCGTGAAATTTGATTTGGAAATGTAACATTTGATTTGAAAGGATATATTAAGAGAATGGTTGAGGCAGTAACACTTTTATTGACATTTTCTAGATGTTCAGTTTCAAATATGCTCTACATTACCTTCCATCCATTACCCAGAACTGCTGAGATGCATTTGTCTTAAAGCAGCAGGGTGCTGTCTGGGGAGCTCTGAGAATGCACATGTGTGACAGGCTGAGCCTAAAGACTACCGCCTGGTGTTTGCTCTCCAGTGTCCAGCGTGCTTGTGCACTGTCACTCCATGTTGCTGCCCACATGTCCCTGCCAGGCAGGTGTTAGTTGTTATTTGGACATTGAAGGGTCAGACCTGGAAGATTGGGACCAGAAGATGAGGTCTCCATAATTTAAGGTGCTGTACAGACTTGGTTCAGGTCATAGGACTTGTTCTTTCATCTCATCCTTCCTCAGAATCCTCCAGCTTTCATCTGGGGATCTTTTCAAATGAAACCACTTGTTATTGTGGAGGGCGAGGTGTCCTAATGCCCCACTCTTAACAACCTGAGCCAGTCGAGGCAGCTGCATCTATCTGCATGTTTTACCTGTGGAGCTCTATACTTGTTGAGCTTTTTGTTTGTTTGTTTGGCCTTGTTTTATTATATCATAAAAAGATTTTCCTCTAAAAAAAGTGTTTGTCTTCCATTAACTCCTTTACTGAAACCAACAATTATGAACTGAATGCCCCTGTACAAAAACAAGACTAAATTGCCAGAAATGATTTCTGTGACATTTTTTACTATTATTCTTTTTTTTTTTTTGAGACGGAGTCTCGCTCTGTCACCCAGGCTGGAGTGCAGTGGTGCAATCTCGGCTCACTGCAAGCTCCGCCTCCCGGGTTCACGCCATTCTCCCGCCTCAGCCTCTCCGAGTAGCTGGGACTACAGGCGCCCGCCACCGCGCCTGGCTAATTTTTTGTATTTTTAGTAGAGACGGGGTTTCACCGTGGTCTCGATCTCCTGACCTCGTGATCCGCCCACCTTGGCCTCCCAAAGTGCTGGGATTACAAGCGTGAGCCACCGCGCCCGGCCTACTATTATTCTTTAATGAGAAAGGTGCTAATTTGAGGAATCCTTTGTCAAAGATGAACTTGAAAACATTTTTGCAAAAGTCAGTGGCTCTTTTCCTTCTGAAATCATTTTCTAACTTTAAAATTACAAAGAAATTCAAATTAGAAAGAGGCATCCACAAAATATTCAGAAGAAGCCTTATTTCCTTTTATAAACAGAAAGGCATATATCTCCTATTTAGAAAGCTACCCTCAGTCTTGGTGGCTGGCAAGATGGCCAAATAGGAACAACTCCAGTCTGCAGCTCCCAGCAAGATCAACGCAGAAGGCAGGTGATTTCTGTAGTTCCAACTGAGGTACACGGGTCATCTCATTGGGAATTGTTAGACAGTGGGTGCAGAGCATGGAGGGGGAGCACAGGCTGGAGTGTTGCCTCACCCAGGAAGCACAAGGGGTCGGGGAAATCCCTCGTCTAGCCAAGGGAAGCCGTGAGGAACAGTGCACTCCGGCCCGGATACTACGTCTCTCCCACAGCCTTCACAACCTGTAGAACAGGAGATTCCCTCTGGTGCCTATGCCAACACGGCCCTGGGTTTCAAGCACAAAACTGGGTGGCTGTTTGGGCAGACACTGTGCTAGCTGCAGGAGTTTTTTTTCATACCCCAGTGGCACCTGGAACACCAGCAAGACAGAACCATTCACTCCCCTGGAAAGGGTACTGAAGCCAGGGAGCCGAGCGGTCTAGCTCAGCGGATCCCACCCCTATGGGGCCCAGCAATCTAAGACCCACTGGCTTGAAATTCTCAATGCCAGTACAGCAGTCTGCAGTCTACCTGGGACAGTTGAGCTTGGTTGGGGGACAAGCATCCGCCATTACTGAGGCTTGAGTAGGAGGTTTTCCCCTCACAGTGTAAAAAAAGCTGCCAGGAAGTTTGAACTGGGTGGAGCCCACCGCAGCTGGGCAAAGCCACAGTGGCCAGACTGCCTCTCTAGATTCCTCCTCTCTGGGCAGGGCATCTCTGAAAAAAAGGCAGCAGCCCCAGTCAGGGGCTTATAGATCAAACTCCCATCTCCCTGGGACAGAGCACCTGGGGGAAGGGGTGGCTGTGGGCACAGCTTCAGCAGACTTAAACGTTCCTGCCTGCTGGCTCTGAAAAGATCAGCGGATCTCCCAGCACAGCTCTTGACCTCTGCTAAGGGACAGATGGCCTCCTCAAGTAGGTCCCTGACACCTGTGCCTACTGACTGGGAGACACCTCACAGCAGGGGCCAACAGACACCTCATACAGGAGAGCTCCAGATGGCATCTGTGGGTGCCCCTCTGGGACAAAGCTTCTAGAGGAAGGAACAGGCAACAATCTTTGCTGTTGTGCAGCCTCTGCTGGTGACATGGACCAACAAGGTCTGGAGTGGACCTCCAGCAAACTCCAGCAGACCTGCAGCAGAGGGGCCTGACTGTTAGAAGAAAAACTAACAAACAGAAAGTAATAGCATCAACATCAACCAAAAGGACATCCACACAGAAACTCCATCTGAACTTCACCAACATCAAAGACCAAAGGAAGCTAAATCCACGAAGATGAGGAAAAACCAGCACAAAAAGCCTGAAAATTCCAAAAACCAGAATGCCTCTTCTCCTTCAAATGATCACAACTCCTCGCCAGCAAGGGAACAAAACTGGATGGAGAATGAGTTTGATGAACTGACAGAAGTAGGCTTCAGAAGGTGGGTAATAATAAACTCCTCTGAACTAAAGAAGCATGTTCTAACCCAATGCAAGGAAGCTAAATACCTTGAAAAAAGGTTAGAAGGATTGCTAACTAGAATAACCAGAAGAACATAAATGACCTGATGGAACTGAGAAACACAGCATGAGAACTTCATGAAACATACACAAGTATCAATAGCCGAATAGATCAAGTGGAAGAAAGGATATCAGAGATTGAGGATCAGTTTGATGAAATAAAGTGGAAGACAAGTTTAGAGAAAAAAGAATAAAAAGAAACAAACAAAGGCTCCAAAAACTATGGGACTATGTGAAAAGACCAAACCTATGTTTGATTGGTGTACCTGAAAGTGATGGGTAGAATGGAACCAAGATAGAAAACACTCTTCAGGATATTATCCAGGAGAACTTCCCCAATCTAGCAAGACAGGCCAACATTCAAACTCAGGAAATACAGAGAACACCACAAAGGTACTGCTCAAGAAGAGCAACCCCAAGACACATAATCGTCAGATTCACCAAGGTTAAAGTGAAGGAAAAAATGTTAAGGGCAGCCAAAGAGAAAAGTTGAGTTACCCACAAAGGGAAGCCCATCAGACTAATGGCAGATCTCTCTGCAGAAACCCTACAAGCCAGAAAGGAGTGGGGGCCAATATTCGACATTCTTAAATAAAAGAATTTTCAACCCAGAATTTCATATGCAGCCAAACTAAGCTTCATAAGCGAAGGAGAAATAAAATCCTTTACAGACAAGCAAATGCTGAGAGGTTTTGTTACCATCAGACCTGCCTTACAAGAGCTCCTGAAGGAAGCACGAACCATGGAAAGGAACAGCCAGTACCAGCCACTGCAAAAACATACCAAATTGTAAAGAATTTCAACTCTATGAAGAAACCGCATTAATTATTGGGCAAAACAATCTGCTAGCATCATAATGACAAGATTAAATTCACACATAACAATATTAACCTTAAATGTAAATGGGCTAAATGCCCCAGTTAAAAGACACAGACTGGCAAATTGGATAAACAGTTAAGACCCCTCAGTATGCTGTATTCAGGAGCTCCATCTCACGTGCAAAGACACACATAGGCTCAAAATAAAGGGATGGAGGAATATTTACCAAGCAAATGGAAAGCAAAAAAAAAAAAAAAAAAAAAAAAGCAGGGGTTGCAATCCTAATCTCTGATAAAACAGACTTTAAACCAACAAAGATCAAAAGAGACAAAGAAGGGCATTACATAATAGTAGAGGGATCAATGCAACAAGAAGAGCTAACTATCCTAAATATATATGCACCCAATACAGGAGCACCCAGATTCATAAAGTAAGTTCTTAGAGACCTACAAAGAGACTTAGACTCCCACAGAATAATAGCAGGAGATTTTAACACCCCACTGTCGATATTAAACAGATCAATGAGACAGAAAATTCACAAGGATATTCAGGACTTGAACTCAGCTCTTGACCAAGTGGACCAAATAGACATCTACAGAACTCTCCACCCCAAATCAACAGAATATACATTCTTCTCAGCACCACATCACACTTATTCTAAAATTGACCACATAATTGGAAGTAAAACACTCCTTAGCAAATGTAAAAGAACAGAAATCACAACAAACTGTCTCTCGGACCACAGTGTAATCAAATTAGTACTCAGGATTAAGAAACTCAAAACTGCACAACTACATGGAAACTGAACAACTTGCTCACGAGTGACTACTGCGTAAATAACAAAATGAATAACGAAATAAGTAAGTTCTTTGAAACCAATAAGAACAAAGACACAATGTACCAGAATCTCTGGGACACATTTAAAGCAGTGTTTAGAGGGAAATTTATAGCACTAAATGCCCACAAGAGAAAGCAGGAAAGATCTAAAATCGACACCCTAACATCACAATGAAAAGAACTAGAGAAGCAAGAGCAAACAAATTCAAAAGCTAGCAGAAGGCAAGAAATAACTAAAATCAGAGCAGAACTGAAGGAGGTAAAGACCCCCAAAAGAAGCCTTCAAAAAAATCAATGAATCCAGGAGCTGGATTTTTTTTTTAAAGATCAACAGAATAGATAGACTGCTAGCCAGACTAATAAAGAAGAAAAGAGAGAAGAATCAAATTGACTCAATAAAAATGAAAAAGGGGATACCATCACTGATCCCACAGAAATACAAACTACCATCACAGAATGCTATAAACACCTCTACACGAATAAACTAGAAAATCTAGAAGAAACGGATAAATTCCTGGACACATACACCCTCCCAAGACTAAACCAGGAAGAAGTCAAATCTCTGAGGAGACTGATAACAAGTTCTGAAATTGAGGCAGTAATTAATAGCCTACTAACCAAAGAAACCCAGGACCAGATGTATTCACAGCTGAATTCTACCAGAATTCAGAGGTACAAAGAGGAGCTGGTATCATTCCTTCTGAAACTACTCCAAACAATAGAAAAAGAGGGACTCCTTCCTAACTCATTTTATGAAGCCAGTATCATTTGATACCAAAACCTGGCAGAGACACAACAAAAAATAAAATTTCAGGCCAATATACCTGTTTAACATTGATGTGAAAATCATCAATAAAATACTGGTAAACCAAATCCAGCTGCACATCAAAAAGCTTATCCACAAAGATCATCCCTGGGATGAAAGGCTGGTTCAACAAACGCAAATCAATAAACATAATCCATCACATAAGCAGAACCAATGACAAAAACCACATGATTATCTCAATAGATGCAGAAAAGGCCTTCGATAAAATTCAACACCCTTCACGCTGAAAACTCTCAATAGACTAGGTATTGAGGGAACATATCTCAAAATAATAAGAGCTATTTATGACAAACCCACAGCCAATATCATACTGAATGGGCAACTGTTGGAAGCAGTCCCTTTGAAAACTGGCACAAGGCAAGGATGCCCTCTATCACTATTCCTATTCAATATAGTATTGGAAGTTCTGGACCGGGCAATCTGGCAAGAGAAAGAAATAAAGCATATTCAAATAAGAAGAGAGGAAGTCAAATTTTCTCTGTTTGCAGATGACATGATTGTATATTTACAAAATCCCGTCATCTCTGTCCAAAATCTCCTTAAGCTGATAAACAACTTCAGCAAAGTCTCAGGATAGAAAATCAATGTGCAAAAATCACAAGCATTCCTATACACGAATGACAGACAGAGAGCCAAATCATGGGTGAAGTCCCATTTACAATTGCTACAAAGAGAATAAAATAGTTAGGAATACAGCTTTCAAAGGATGTGAAGGACCTCTTCAGGGAGAACTACAAACCATTGCTCAAGGAAATAAGAGAGGACACAAACAAATAGAAAAACATTCCATGCTTATGGATAGGAAGAATCAATATCGTGAAAATGGCCAAACTGCCCACAGTAATTTATAGATTCAATGCTATCCCCATTAAGCTACCACTGACTTTCTTCACAAAATTGGAAAAAACTACTTTAAACTTCATATGGAACCAAAAAAGAGTTCGCATAGCCAAGATCATCCTAAGCAAAAAGAACAAAGCTGGAGGCATCATGCCACCTGACTTCAAACTATACTACAAGGCTAAAGTAACAAAAACAGCATGGTACTGGTACCAAAACAGACATATAGACCAATGGAACAGAACAGAGGCCTCAGAAATAACACCACACAGCTACAACCATCCAGTCTTTAACAAACCTGACAAAAAAAAAGCAATGGGGAAAAGATTCCCTATTTAATAAATGGTGTGGGGAAAACTGGCTAGCCATATGCAGAAAACTGAAACTGGACCTTTTCCTTAAACCTTATACAAAAATTAACTCAAGATGGATTAAAGAATAAAACATAAGATGTAAAACGATAAAAACCCTAGAAGAAAACGTAGGCAATACCATTCAGGACATAGGCATGGGCAAAAAACACCAAAAGCAATAGCAACAAAAACCAAAATTGACAAACGGGACCTAATTATACTAAAGAGTTTCTGCACAGCAAAAGAAACTATCATCAGAGTGAACAGGCAACCTACAGAATGGAAGAAAATGTTTGTAATCTATCCATCTAACAAAGGGCTAATATCCAGAATCTACAAAGAACTTAAACAAATTTACAAGAAAACAACCCCATCAAAAAGTGGGCAAAGGACATGAACAGACACTCCTCAAAATAAGATTTATGCAGCCAACAAACATGAAAAAAACTCATCATCACTGGTCATTAGATAAATGCCAATCATACCACAATGAGATACTATCTCATGCCAGTTAGAAGGGCAATCATTAAAAAGTCAGGAAACAACAGATGCTGGAGAGGATGTGGAGAAATAGGAATGCTTTCACACTCGTGGTGGGATTGTAAATTAGTTCAACCATTGTGGAAAACAGGGATTTAGATCAAGGATCTAGAACCAGAAATACATTTGACCCAGCAATTCCATTACTGGGTATATACCCAAAGGATTATAAATCATTCTACTATGAAGACACATGCACACGTATGTTTACTGCATCACTGTTCACCATAGCAAAGACTTGGAACCAACTCAAATGCCCATCAATGATAGACTGGATAAAGAAAATGTAGCACATATACACCACGGAATACTATGCAGTTATAGAAAAGGATGAGTTCATGTCCTTTGCAGGGACATGGATGAAGCTGGAAACCATCATTCTCAGCAAAAACTAACACAGGAACAGAAAACCAAATATCTCATGATCTCACTCGTAAGTGGGAGTTGAACAATGAGAACACATGGACACAGGGAGGGGAACATCACACACCAGGTCCTGTCAGGGGATTGGGGACCAGGGGAGGGATAGCATTAGGATAAATATCTAATGTAGGTGATGGGTTGATGGGTTCAGCAAACCACCATGGCACGTGTATACCTATGTAACAAAACTGCATGTTCTACACATGTATCTCGGAACTTAAAGTATAATAATAAAAAAAAAAGAAAAAAAAGAAAGCCACCCTCTATGTTTTACAAAATAAGGGTTCCAGGAAAAGGCAGCGATTTATTTCAAGCTAGACTCCCCTTGTAATTATAAGTCAGATGTCTACCCTTTTTCCCAGCTTTCTCTAATGTGTATGCATAAGCAGATATACATTATAGTGTCACAGTCCCTCTTGGCTTGAGCACACTGTCGGATCAGATGGTTTTCCCCACTGCTCTTACTGGGTCACTGCTGGCTGCACTTCTCACCACGCATTAAATAGTCCTCTTAACCAGCTAATATCCCTTCTCTGTTGGAGCTAGGGATAAAATGAGGAATTCCGGCCTCTCCTTCCCTGACCTGATTCCTTCCGTCTCATTGAGGCACTCCTGTAAGTGTGTATACACGTTTTCTTTGAAAGGTTAGGGAAATTTTCAAAGGGATTAATACCATGGAAACAGGGACAAAGTCCTTTCTAACTGGGACTTTGCCAGAGTCCTGCAGGTCTAGCATCAGAGCCTGGAGGGCCCTTCTCCTATGTATCCCCCATCCCAAAGAGCCTGGTCCATGGTCTTTCCAGATCAATCCCAACCATCTCCCTCAGGCAGCCAGCCCCTACCCAGAGGGAACAGTCATAAGTCTTGAATCCATTCTCATTCCAACTGTGTACTTCACCCAAGTCTGCGTCGTTCAGTCTGGAGGGCAGGGATGTGGCTAGGCTTTTAGCAATCCTCTACTCAGCTTGTACTGCAGGAGCATGCAACAATCACTGCTGCTCTAGATATTGAGGACTACTGTGGTCTTACGTCCTGATTTGCTTCTCAATATTATCTCCAGTATAACCTGTTGGCTTATCATTATGTTCTTTAAGCATGAGACCTATTAGAATAAGCACATGCATATTTCTCATAGACAGTTATTGTACTTTTTGGAGAAGAGATTAAACAGGAAAATATTTCCTTAATGTTATCAGTTGAATTGTATCTCCCCCAAAACACATATATGAAAGTCCTAACCCCCAGTACTTCCAAATGTTACTTTATTTGGAATATATCTGCCATTGCAGACACACTTAGATGAGATGAGGTCATACAAGAGTAGGGTGGGCCCCAATCCAATATGACTGGTGTCTTTACAAAAGAATGCCATGACTGAGACAGACACACACAGGAAGGATGAAGGCAAAAATCTGTACAAGCCAAGAAACACCAAAGATTTCCAGAAAATCACTAGAAATTGGCAGAGAGCCATAGAACAGGTTCTTCTGCACAGCCCTCTGAGGGAAAAGCCCTATTGACACCTTGATCTGGGGCTTCTAGCCTCCAGGACTGTCAGACAAGACATTTCTACTGTTTAAGCCACCTAGTTTGTGGTACTTTGTAATGGCAGCCCTAGAAAACTAACACACTAAAGTGACCATACACTGCTTTTCTCCTCTGAAATTAGGAATTCCATCACTGTGTTTGTGTTCTCTATGCCCCTCCATTCCACCCCCAGACACCATTGCCTTGGGGCCCACCAGAATAACATGAGATGAAATGCCTTTTAACAACTGGTTTGTTACCTGTATCACCCAAAATGATCTGATCATTGTTGCAAAGATTCCGTTGACTTTTTGGTCATATGAAGTTTCCTTTTGGGTGGAACATGGAGTGAAGAGTGGGGAGGATGTGGCCGATATTTCTAACAATGTTAGATGATCTCGGTACTTTAGGCTGCTTTGTTTTTTTCTAAAAGGCCAATGGCCAGCCAGGAATGATGTGTAAAGAGAGCAATGGAAATTAACTGTCTAGCCAACACTGTCACCTACCTTTGACCCTTTTGATGGAACAGAACTTGGGTCAGTGGAATTGACTGAGATCTCTTGAAGAGGGCCTCCTAGAAGGGGAGCCCGCTAGCATGCAGTACTCCATGTGTGCCAGAAGGTGTCGCTCCATCACAGCTGGTACTGGAAACAAAGCCCTGCTCCTCACTAAATCCATGTCTTTTAAATCTAAGACCAAGTAGTTAGCCTGCTGTGGTATTTTCCTCATGTCATTACCCAGAGAAGATATGCTCAGCTATTCAAATTATGATTAAATTATTGAGGTCGTTTTAAAATTAATTTATCTTACAGTCAGGTATTTTAAGATTCTTAGTAAAATGTGTGGATATGCTAGGAACTTTTCAAAGTGGGAGTGGGGGGCAATGTATGTCTTGCTTTCTTTCAGGATAAAGTTGTTCTAGAGATCTAGTCTCCAAGAAGAAATCTGTCAAAATGTTTTGAAAAAGTAAAGCCAACACTTGGCATTTAAGGGACTGCTTCAGAGACTGGAGCCATGGAGACTGATTGCCTTCACTAGGTGATCTGATGGGGGAGGAAAATAGTGCACAGAGGTAGGCAGGAAACAGGCTCTAAAGGTATATTTGACTGCTATCTATGTATATGGCACACTTTTCCTTAGATTATTCTCTTCCATTGGGGGAAAAATGATCATAATGAATGACCTTCATAAATATAGAGTTATATATGCAGAAAGAAAAACACACCTCCTCAACCCAGCCCTTTTGGGTTGTGCTCTGGACAGACAGAAGTTAATTCTTTAAACTGCTCATCTACTGCTTATAAAGACTAATCTCCAAGAATTTCATTTTGTTCAAAGTAAAGGCGAACTGACAATCAGTGCTTCTGCTTGGAGTTTATGTTGCTAAGAAGCAGCCATCAGAGTTATACCACCTATTGTTGGAAAGACACTCTAATGGGTCTGATTTTAAATATATATATATATATATATATATATATCAAAACAATAGGTTTCTGGGTAAGGCCTGGAAACAGAAAATCAACAAAGAAGAATAGATCTTGATCTGCAAAGTGAGGCACTCTCTCAGTTGAGGGAAGAGAAATATGCTGGAGAGGTTGAACTTAGAGAAATGGTTCTCATTCCTCATATGAACTTAGACTCTTCCATCTCTCATTGTTTATCCTTAAAGGATGTATATGTGGGGCTGGGAGAAGACATCCGTTAGGAGCTTGCAGGAAGAATGAGGAAGAGACACATCCTCATTTCATACCTGTAGAGATTTCTCAAAGGATACCAGGAGACTTGGAGTGTCAAAGTCCCAGTGGGGCCAATCTGGCAAAGCTCCTCTCCTCACTCTATGTTAAGATTTGGGAAATTGTTTATGGCAAGTTATTGTCTTAAGATGCCTCTTAGAGAAGGGATGGGAAATACATTTATCTCTGTTAAGGGGTTTCCTGAAGGATAGGGTTTGATTTCTACTGTGCGATACTGAAGAAACTCCATTTATTCTCTTTCTGAAGAGAGTGAACACCAAGACCTTTCTGAAGAAGGTAGTAAGTGCCACCTACACTTTTGCTGACTGGAGATGGATTGTGTCCAGGGAAAGGCTTAACTATTTTTTAAAAGTCTATAATGGGAACATTTATAATGAATATACAACTTAAGTTTATTTCCCCCTATATTGACATTTCCTCTAGTCACTCATGGCTCTTTAGTAAAGTTGGTTACAGATTACACAAACAGTCTTTTGTTGGTGATATTATCATTGCCTCTGAAATTCTGACCACCCCAGAAATGAAGCACTATAAAAGGACAAGTGGAGATCAGATAGCAGCTCTAGTACTAAAAAACTGACCCAGGCCAGGTGTGGTGGCACATGCCTGTAATCCCAGCACTTTGAGAGGCTGAGGCGGGTGGATCACTTGAGCTTGGGAGTTCGAGACCAGCCTGACCAACATGGAAAAACCCCATCTCTACTAAAAATACAAAATTAGGTGGGAGTGGTGGCTCACGCCTGTAATCCCAGCTACTTGGGAGGCTGAGGCAGGAGAATTGCTTGAACCCAGGAGGGGGAGGTTGCAGTGAGCCATTGCGCTCCAGCCTAGGCAACAGGGGTGAAACTCCATCTCAAAAACAAAAACAAAAACAAAAACATAAACTGACCTTGAGGCTGGGCACAGTGGCTCACACATGTAATCCCAGCACTTTGAGAGGCCAAGACAGCCAGATCACCTGAGGCCAGGAGTTCGAGACCAGCCCGGCCAAGATAGTGAAACTCTGTCTCTACTAAAAATACAAAAATTACCCAGGCATGGTGGCAGGCACCTATAATCCCAGCTACTTGGGAGGCTGAGGCAGGAGAATTGCTTGAA
The DNA here is from genome assembly GCF_009828535.3 of Hylobates moloch. Classification (NCBI taxonomy): domain Eukaryota; kingdom Metazoa; phylum Chordata; class Mammalia; order Primates; family Hylobatidae; genus Hylobates; species Hylobates moloch. The sequence continues at coordinate 173,269,622 of NW_026652276.1, read as the reverse complement.
CCTGGGAGGTCAAGGTTACAGTGAGCCCAGATCGTGCCACTACACTCAAGCCTGGGCAACAGAGTGAGACTACATCAAAAAAAAAAAAAAAAAGGAAGGAAGAAAGAAAGGAAAGAAGAAAGAAAAGAAAAGAAAAGAAAAGAAAAGAAAAAAAAGAAAAGAAAAGAAAAGAAAAAACAACCTGGATAATGGGATTGTCTGGAAGGGCCCAATTAAACCATAGATTCATGAGAAATAATGACTTGCTCTAGTAAGCCACTAAGTGTAGGATTGTTTGTTATGCAGCAAAAAGTAACTCAACAGTTTGGAAGGGGGCCATGGTGGGGAGCTGAGGAGACAGCTCTTGGGCTATATAAAGCTTGTTATGAAGAGCAATAGGTCTGGGCTGGGCCTGCTCTATATTCATCCAAAATATCCTCTTTGGCAGGACAATATGAAGAAATTCTGTTATTATTGGCTTGGGTTGACCCTGGGTCCAGTGAATTGTTAGGATCATGGGAATTTCCATCCTTCCTTGTCACCATTCCTGGCAAGATGGGTGACAACTGTCCCTTTTATAAAAGGGGTCTCCCACTTATCTCCTGTATACTCATTCACTTTTAACTCTCCTTATCATATATGGTCACAAATAAGCTTTGAAGTTCATACAATTGAGAACTTAACAGTGAGTCAAGCTCTGCTGCTTTCAAGAGTCAGATGTACCTTGCCTGGAACGTGGATTCTCACTGGTTTCATATGTAGATAGTGAGGCTAATGCTGTGTTTACAATGGTGTAAATGAATGCTGATTCTAATAATTTTATCAGTTTAGAAAACATATCTTGTATTGGCCAGGCATGGTGGCTCATGCCTGTAATCCCAGCACTTTGGGAGGCTAAGCTGGGTGGATTGCCTAAGCTCAGGAGTTCAAGACCAGCCTGGGCAACACAGTGAAACCCCGTCTCTACTAAAATACAAAAATTAGCCGGGCATGGTGGCAGATGCCTGTAGTCCCAGCTACTCAGGAGGCTGAGGCAGGAGAACTGCTTGAACCCGGGTGGTGGAGGTTGCAGTGAGTCGAGATCATGCCACTGCACTGCAGCCTGGGCGACAGAGCAAGACTCCGTCTCCAAAACAACAACAACAACAACAACAACAACAACAAACCATGTATCTCACTATGTATCTTACTACAACTCACCAGTAAGTATCATTATCCCTATTTCCCAGAAGAAGATGCTGAATTTAAATAAAGGATTCCAGATTTTCCATTACTCAACATTATTTTTCATTTAGAAGCTCATTTATAAGCACTTCTAAATGTCAGTTCTATAACTTAGATAGGTATCTGGTTTCTGAAAACGAAATTTTGGGTTGAAATATTTCAGGGAAGTTTTTGTTTTATTGGCTGAAAGTGTGGCTTTAAAAAGGCAAATCAGCACCTTTCTCACAACCATAATATTGCAATTATTTTACATATATATACACACACACGTATACACATGTATGTACATGTATACACACATACACACACAAAATCTGTAGCAGTTCTGAAAAATATAGAAAGGTTTTGTTAGTGGACCGTATGGGGCAGTGAATCTGCAGAAGTTGGTTAAATTATTTCACGAGGCTTCCCTCACTAGGCATAATGGACTCAATAAAAGGGAGCGTTGCTGCCACAGATATGAGTCCCCTGCCCAGCTGGAAGTGCCACCTACCCTTTTGCTGCAGGACATTCACTCCACGGAAAGTCCACCTGCTCCCCTTGCCTGCCCAGTAACTTCTTTCAGGATGGGCCCCAGTATCACTTTAAGTTCCACCGACCACCAAAACTCCCAGCTGCTATTATTTGCCAGTCTAGACCACTGCATAGAAATCACCTGGGGATCTTGTGAAAATGAAGATTCTGATTCAGTAGTTCTGGGGTGAGGCCCTAGAGTCTAATAAGCTCCCAGGTGACATCAATACTACTGGTTCCTGGACCACAGTGAGTAGCAACGGTCTGGACCAGCATTTTCTAAAATGGGTTTTTGACACTTTATAAATTTAACCATGACAACAAACATTCATAAACGGAAAGATTTATTCCTAAACACTCCCTCAAAATACAGCTATAAATTCTAGGAAGTCTTATGTCAGTATCAGTAATTATCTTTGAACACTATCCTTTATTCCTTGGACTTTCCTTTCCATGGCGCTCTTCTGGTGAAAAGTTTCCAACTTCTTAAATAAGAGGATGAATCTAATTAAATTCTTTTTGCATTCTTAATACAATGTTTATGCTTATTTCCTGATTTGATATGGAGTTAGAGTGACTCGTCCTGGAGTCCTTGGCATGACAGAACTCAAGTTTCATCTTGTGCTTTGATTGCCAAAGAATTAGCTGCAGCACTTGTTTATAAGTAAATTGTATTTGCTTTACTCACTAAGTAAAAATCCAAATAATAAGATCTTATTCATTCACCCTGGGGGCAAGAGGAGGCACAAAGCCTATCCTAGAGGACAGGACACTTTGGAAACTGGTGGATGGTTTTTAAAAAGAGGTACCATTCTACTCATGGCACCTATGATTAATTAGAAAAGAAAGAAAAAATTGCAATGACACGGGTGAGGACTGCTTCTCTTCCGCAACCTCTTCACATGCAGGGATGGCAAGCCCAGGCAGAGGGGAGCTTATTTAAATTCCTGACCTTCCTTGTGCTCTCTGAAGTACAAGGAAGCTGGAGTAGCAGTCAGCAGCAGCCACCGCCTCTGGGTTGTTTCCTCACATTCTGGGACAGCTGACAAAGCTGTACATCAAAGGTAGGAGCAGAGATTTGGGGGCAGGACAAATTAGACAGGAATTTTAGCTCTGATGGATGATTTGGGGCAAGTTGCTCACTTTCCTAAACCTGTACAATGAGGATAATAGTATCATCTGCTAGGACTACTGAGAGGATTACATGTGATAATGTACATAAAAGATTCAACAGTGCAAAGATGGGGAAGCTGCTGTTTGTATTAATACTATCAAGTATTAATGAATAGTAGCTATTCTTTGTATTAGTATTCATACTATTAATCCCTGCTGGGAATGTCTCAACAGCCAGCAGCCAGCTAGCCCAGTCTTGGGGTCTCTCATTTACCTCCCTCTTCCCACGCTATCAAGAAGCTTGGGTGGAGGTGGCCTGCCAGGTATTGAGATCTAAAGGGCAGGCTGGATGTAAGACCTCAGAGAACACAGCCACAATGAAAGGCAAGTGATGTGTCAGACAGGTCTCAGCAAGTTCAAAAACCAACACAAACATGAAGTCAAGTATGGAGCTGGTTTTTTCATGCAGAGCAGACTCACAGATGTGTAGGGGAAGGCTGGGCAGGGGTGAGCAGGGTGCCTCTGTAGTGCCCACTTATATTTGTAGATGTAAAGTGGGGGTGGCTAGGGCCATCCTCAGGTCCACAAATTATGCCTCCATCTCCTTGCTATCATTTTCTCAACATTGCTCATGGTTACTGAGACTGAAGAGGTGACAATGAATCAAGTCTGGGTTCAGATCATGTCTCTGCCCCTTTTTCAATTATGTTACTTTGGGGAATTTCTCTCTTTGTTTCATTTGGTTTCATCAACTGTGAAATTAGGATTATTCACCTACCCTTCAATGTTGTTCATAACTAGAATTGCAAGATTTTGACAACAAAACTATAGGACACATAGTTAAATCTGAATTTCAGATATAACCAACAAATTATTTTTAGTACAAATTTATTTTTTGGTTATTCTAGTTAGCAATTCCTCTAACCTCTTTTCAAGGTTATTAGCTTTCTTGCATTTGGTTAGAACATGCTCCTTTAGCATGTTTTTTGCTTTTTATTGTTACTCACCTTCTGAAGCCTACTTCTGTCAATTCGTCCAATTTATTCTCCATCCAGTTTTTTCCTTGCTGGCGAGGTATTGTGATCCTTTGGAGGAGAAGAGGCGTTCTGGTTTTTGGAATTTTCAGCCTTTTTGCATTGGTTTCTCCCCATTTTTGTGGATTTATCTACCTTTGGTCTTTGATGTTGGTGACCTTTGGATGGGGTTTCTGAGTGGACATCCTTTTTGTTGATGTTGATGCTATTCCTTTCTGTTTGTTAGTTTTTCTTCTAACAGCCAGGCTCCTCTGCTGCAGGTTGCTGGAGTTTGCTGGAGGTCCACTCCAGACCCTGTTTGCTTGTATCACCAGCAGAGGCTGCACAACAGCAAAAAAATTGCTGCCTGTTTCTTCCTCTGGAAGCTTTATCCCAGAATGGCATTCATCAGATGCCATCTGGAGCTCTCCTGTATGAGGTGTCTGTTGGCCCCTGCTGTGAGCTGTCTCCCAGTCAGGAGACACGGGGTCAGGCATCCATTTGAGGAAGCAGTCTGACCCTTAGCAGAGGTGGAGCAATGTGCTGGGAGATCCGCTGCACAGAGCTAGCATGCAGTGACATTTAAATCTACTGAAGCTGTACCCACAGCTGCCCCTTCCCCCAGGTGCTCTGTCCTAGGGAGGTGGGAGTTTGATCTATAAGCCCCTGACTGAGGCTGCTGCCTTTTTTTCAGAGATGCCCTGCCCAGAGAGGAGGAATCTAGAGATGCAGTTTTGCCACAGCGGCTTTGCCAAGCTGCGGTGGGCTCTACCCAGTTCAGACTTCCTGGCGGCTTTGTTTACACTGTGAGGAGAAAACTGCCTACTCAAGCTTCAGTAATGGTGGATGCTTCTCCTGCCACAAAGCTTGAACGTCCCAGGTCAACCCCAGACTGCTGTGCTCGCCGTGAGAATTTCAAGCCAGTGGGTCTTAGCTTGCTGGGCTCCATGGGGGTGGGATCTGCTTAGCTAGACCACTTGACTCCCTGGCTTCAGCCCCCTTTCAGGGGAGTGAATGGTTCTGTCTTGCTGGTGTTCCAGGTGCCACTGGGGTATGAAAAAAAACTCCTGCAGCTAGCAGGACCAGATGTATTCACAGCCGAATTCTACCAGAAGTACAAAGAGGAGCTGGTACTGTTCCTTCTGAAAGTATTTCAAACAATAGAAAAAAAGGGACTCTCCCTAATGCATTTTATGAGGCCAGCATCATCCTGATACCAAAACCTGGCAGAGACACAACAAAGAAAGAAAACTTCAAGCCAATGTCCCTGATAAATATTGATGCGAAAATCCTCAATAAAATACTGGCAAACCAAATCCAGCAGCACATCAATATCTCATCTACCATGATCAAGTCGGCTTCATCCCTGGGATGAAAGGCTGGTTCAACATATACAAATCAATAAACGTAATCCATCACATAAACAGAACCAATGACAAAAACCACATCATTATCTCAATAGATGCAGAAAAGGCCTTCGATAAAATTCAACACCCCTTCACACTAAAAACTCTCAATCAACTAGGTATTGAGGGAACGTATCTCAAAATAGAAGAGCTATTTATGTCAAACCCACGGCCAATATCATACCGAATGGGCAAAAGCTGGAAGCATTCCCTTTGAAACCCGCCACAAGACAAGGATGCCCTGTCTCACAACTTACATTCAATATAGTATTGAAAGTTCTGGCCAGGGCAATCAGGCAAGAGAAAGAAATAAAAGGTATTCAAATAGGGAAAGAGGAAGTCAAATTGTCTCTGTTTGCAGATGACATGATTGTATATTTACAAAACCCCATCGTCTCAGTCCAAAATCTCCTTAAGTGGATAAGCAACTTCAGCAAAGTCTCAGGATACAAAATCAATGTGTAAAAATCACAAGCATTCCTATACACAAATAATAGACCAACAGAGAGCCAAATCATGAGTGAACTCCCATTCACAATTGCTACAAAGAAAATAAAATAGCTAGGAATACAACTTTCAAGGGATGTGAAGGACCTATTCAAGCAGAACTACAAACCAGTGTTCAAGGAAGTAAGAGAGGACACAAACAAATGGAAAAACATTCCATGCTCACGGGTAGGAAGAATCAATATTGTGAAAATGGCCATACTGCCCAAAGCAATTTATAGATTCAGTGCTATCCCCAACAAGCTACCTTGACTTTCTTCACAGAATTACAAAAAACTACTTTAAATTTCATATGGAACTGAAAAAGAGCCCACAGAGCCAAGACAATCCTAAGCAAAAAGAACAAAGTTGGAGGCATCATGCTACCTGACTGCAAACTATACTACAAGGCTACAGTAACCAACACCGCATGGTACTGGTACCAAAACAGATATATAGATCAATAAAACAGAACAGAGGCCTCAGAAATAACACTACACATCTTCAACCATCTGATCTTTGACAAACTTGACAAAAACAAGCAATGGGGAAAGGATTCCCTATTTAATAAATTGTGCTGGGAAAACTGGCTAGCCATATTCAGAAAATTGAAACTGGACCTCTTCCTTACACCTTATATACAAATTAACTCAAGATGGATTAGAGAATTAAATATAAGATCTAAAACCATAAAAACCCTAGGAGAAAACCTAGGCAATACTATTCAGGACATACACAGGGGCAAAGACTTCATAACTAAAACACCAAAACCAATGGCAACAAAAGCTAAAATTGACAAATGGGATCTAATTAAACTAAAGAGCTTCTGCACAGCAAAAGAAGCTATAACCAGAGTGAACAGGCAACCTACAGAATGGAAGAAAATGTTTGCAATCTATTTATCTGACAAAGGGCTAATATCCAGAATCTACAAAGAACTTAAACAAATTTACAAGAAAAAAAAACCATCAAAAAGTGGATGAAGGATATGAACAGACACTTCTCAAAATAAGACTTTTATGCAGCCAACAAACATATAAAAAGAAGCTCATCATCACTGGTCATTAGAGAAATATAAATCAAAACCACAATGAGATATCATCTCACGCCAGTTAGAATGGCAATCATTAAAAAGTCAGGAAACAACAGATGCTGGAGAGGATATGGAGAAATAGGAATGCTTTTACACTGTTGGTGGGAGTGTAAATTAGTTAATCCATTGTGGAAGACAGTGTGGCAATTCCTCAAGGATGTAGAACCAGAAATACCATTTGACCCCATAATCCCATTATTAGGTTTATACCCAAAGGATTATAAATCATTCTACTATAAAGACATATGCACATGTATGTTTATTGCAGCACTGTTTATAACAGCAAAGACTTGGAACCAACCCAAATGCCCATCAATGATAGACCAGATAAAGAAAATGTGGCACATATACACCATGGAATACTATGCAGCCATAAACACGGATGAGTTCATGTCCTTTGCAGGGACATGGATGAATTTGGAAACCATCATTCTCAGCAAACTAACACAGGAACAGAAAACCAAACACCACATGTTCTCACTCATAAGTGGGTGTTGAACAATGAGAACACATGGATACAGGGAGGGGAACATCACACACTGGGGCCTGTTGGGGGATGGGGGGCTAGGGTAGGGATAGCATTAGGAGAAATATGTAATTTAGATGATGGGTTGATGGGTACAGCAAACCACCATGGCACGTGTATAGCTATGTAACAAACCTGCACGTTCTGCACATGTACCCCAGAACTTAAAGTATAATTTAAAAAAAGATGAGATGGGTGGATCTTGAGGTCAGGAGATCAAGGCCATCCTGGCTAACGTGGTGAAACTCTCTCTCTACTAAAAAATACAAAAAATTAGCTAGGCATGGTGGTAGTCGCCTGTAGTCCCAGCTACTCGGGAGTCTGAGGCAGGAAAATGGCATGAACCAAGGAGGCGGAGCTTGCAGTGATCCGAGATCGCGCCACTGCTCTCCAGCCTGGGCAACAGAGTGAGACTCCATCTCAAAATAAAAAAAAAGAAAAAAAATTACCCAATCTGTTGATAGCTTTAACTTATAAAATGTCTTATTATTGAAAACATGGAGAATATGAAAATGTAGAAAGAAATCACACATGGTTTTACCACTCAGTAATCATCATTGTTAATATTCTGAAGTATGTTTTTCGAGGTGTTTTTTCGTCAAGTGGTTTAATGGGGATACTTAAAAGTTGCTAGGTGGGGGTCCTCTGTGCATTTTCCCTTCAGTGGCATTTAAGAAAAGTGCTGCTGGCATTCCACCCACTCATTTTCATTTCTTCCATATCCTTCTTTCTTATCACTATCTCTTGAAAAATTGTATCTTTTCTTTATTTTTTTTTACTTTTTGCCTTTAAGGGATGTTACAGTCTTGCAGTGCACCACAATGTAGCAATCGCTCATTTTGAGGTATCACCCAGAGCTCTTTGTCTCAGGACTAAGAAAATTAAGAAGCATGGACACAAAGGGTGAGGTTGGAGCAAAAGTTTAATAAAGTTTAATAAGCAAAAGAAGAAAGCTCTCTTGGCTGGGCACGGTGTCTCACGCCTGTAATCCCAGCACTTTGGGAGGCCAAGGCAGGAGGATCATGAGGTCAGGAGATTGAGACCATCCTGGCTAACACAGTGAAACCCTGTCTCTACTAAAAATACAAAAAGTTAGCCGGGCGTGGTGGTGGGCGCCTGTAGTCCCAGGTACTCGGGAGGCTGAGGCAGGAGACTGGTGTGAACCCAGGAGGTGGAGCTTGCAGTGAGCCGAGACTGCACCACTGCACTCCAGCATGGGTGACGAGTGAGACTCCATCTCAAAAAAAAAAAATAAAAGAAGAAAGCTCTCCACCACTGAGAAGGGGCCTGGAAGAGAGTTGCCATTTTTACAGTTGAATGCAAAAGCTTTTATAAGAAACTGATGATAGCTGGGCATTTCATCTGCATACAGCATGAATTTCTGCTAGCTCTACCCTGTCCTTATATAATTATTAAAGGCTGTAAATAGCTTAAAATAAGTTTCCTTGACTCTGAAAAACAAAACAAGGATCAGCAACATTTTAAGCAAAAAGGTTAAAAAGTCCATTTTGTTAACTCTTGTTTTGCTTGATATTCATTAATATTTTAGCTCTTCATGAGTCCTGTACATTTTTCCTTTATTCCAATGTCATGATCTCCAAAGTTATCAGAAACTTGCATTTGAGAGCATGTGTCAAAGTCCTATAGCTGATTATAAACCATCCTTTAAAGAGGATTAAAACAAGATGATTTTGAATGGTGAAATGTCCAAGGTAGTTAGTCAAGAACATGACTGACAAATTTTATTATTTCTGTGGTTTATAATAACTTAACATAATAACCTTAATTATGATTTCTAGCATACACTCAGACATTAGAATTTTAGAAATTCCATACAATTTTGGAAAATATATTAATATTATTCACTAAAATATAACCTGAAGATCACTAAACACCATTTGGCCAATCCCCTGTACCTAAACATGTTAAATAATCCTGTTTACCTCTCTTCTGGATGCTTCAGGGGCCTTCTGTAGCATCCAAAAGCTAGGAGTCAAGAAAGACAATTTTGAAACTGAAGTTTGATTTTGGGAAGTAAATGTTAGAGGTTCAAAACACTTAATATTACAAACTACAATTCCAGATTACCATAAGTTATTTATTTTGCCAAAATTAGGACCCAGAAACTTTAAGACAAGGCAAAAACGTTTACTCATTAAGAGGGAAGATTCAGCTTTCCAAACAGTTTATCTCCTGTCTTCTCATTCTTCTCCTTGGCAGTTTTATCTGCAAGGCAAATAAAAAATTTTCATTATCCTTCACTATTACATGAAAATCTTGTACAAGGGAGAGAAAGCCAAATTTTACTCTTACATTGGTTTTAAAACAATCCTTTATCCCTAGGCAAGATTTACATTTCTATGTCTTTTTACACTCTTTTACCACAAACACATTTTACTGTCCTTACACACCTTTCATGTAAACCTATTTTTAGTAGTCTCATTTACATGTTATAATGGTAACTCTTGGCAATTTTTAACTTTAATGTAAAACTGGTACATTGTTTTGATTATGTACTAGGCACAGATAACATCTGATTTTTCCAGCATAGTTAGGGGTGGGGTTAATTTTCTATGTGCCCAGCCCTTACCAACTTGTAAAGCAGGCAGTTTACAACCTTGAAACATTTAGCAAACCTAGTATCTGACTTACATGATTTAGGCCACCTATTTACATTTTGACATCTGCATTTTACCAATTATTTTTAAAACTATTTTTATTTCTTAAAGATTAAAGTTATGTGAACTAAAATGCATTACAGCTTTTATATTTCCTTTAAAAAATTTGATTTAAGCACTTATTTTTCTTTAAGCCAGTCAATTAGAGCTCTTTTTATAGGCATCATACACAACACATATATAACTACACAAGCAAACAGAAGCAGATCCAGTATTTATTAGATATTTTTGTTCATCAATCACCTAATTGAATTATTGGCCTCTGGGTGGTGCTGTTTAAGAGCAGGGCTAGGAAAGCATGCAGTTTCTACGGTCTAATAAACAGGTATTTCTGGAGGACAAAAACAGATTTTGAGAGGGATCTACCTGCCTCTAATTCCTGGGGTTTCACGAGGAAAATGGAGGTTTCTCCCAAAATAGAATCTGTGGTGCCTTTTCATTTTTTTCCCAAGGAGTCCCAGGCCATCAGAAATTATCTTAGGGCCTCTCATGCATGCATTAAGAGTGGCAAGACAAAGTGGAGAAAAAGAATTCAGTTGACTGAGAAAAAAACCTGTTCCAGAAAAACAAGATCCAAGAAGAGAAAAACATAAAGGCCTTGTACATATACCTGTAGATTGGATATCCAGTTTTAATTAAGCTGAGCACTCTTTAAGAAAATCCTTTTAAATCTCATATTACCTGACTTCAGCCACATTAAGCAATTAACATTTCTGGTTTTTGAACTTTACCAAAAGTAACCTAACAGGTGAAACCAAGAAGCCTCAATTAAGGTTATGATTTAACCATGAGTGTACGAGGTACTTTCAAAGGGGTGGTAAGTGGCTTTTGAAACCACCATTGCAAAATTGTAACTGAGACAGCAAAAGAAATCTGACCTAACCAACTCCATCTTGCTTCTAGCCTCCAAGCTGTCCTTGTTCATTCCTGGGCATAGGCTGAACCAACTCTGGGAGGAACTTATAGTTTATAGTCCAAAACAAAAACAATAATAGCCCTTTCCCAAAACAAACCCCCTTCTTGCCTTGGGGACCAAAATGCTTTTGTAGGACCAAGAAACCAGCCACAAGATTAGAAACTATGGGTTAGGAGTCATGCAGCTAGAGGCCACAAGATTCTGACCCTCCCTAAACTGCTCCTAAGATCAGCACTTCAGATATTCTGCAGACCCTGCACTTGATGGATCAGCTGGCACCACTCAGACTGATAAACTGGCTCATCTCATCTTGTGACCCCAAACCAAGAACTGACTCAGCACAAGAAGGTAGCCTCAACTCCCTGTGATTTTATCTCTGACTTGACCTATCAACACTCCCAGCTCACTGGCCTTCCCTATCAACCAGCCATCCTCAAAAACTCTGCTCCACAAATTCTCAGGGAGAGAGACCCAAGCAATAACAGAACTCCATCTCCTGCACAGCCAGTCCCACATGAATCACCCCCTCTCCATTGCAATTTCCCCGTCCTGATAAATCAGCTCTGTCTAGGCAGCAGGCAGGGTGAACCCATTGTGTGGTTACACTTTTACAAAATCTAGAACCTTTAAAGGAAACTCAGAGAACGAAGATTTAAGAAAGGAGCTAGAAGTTGTTCATGGAGGGGAAGAGAATCAGCAAATGGCAAAAGTCACACAGCTATTAACTTGCAAGTATTCATTCTCCAAGCTAGGACTGAATCTGGGCTGCCATTGTAAAATGGCAGAGTCTAAAACAAAGTGCTGCCATGTGGTTATAGGTCAAAATGTAAAACAAGATGGAGTCCTGCAGCAAAGCTTGTAACTGACCAGTTTACCAGGCTAGATTGAACTGCAAGCTTATGGAGTCCCAAGCTTGCATTCCATTCTAAGATACCCCTCTCTCTACCTTTTCCCTTAATTGAATCAGGAGACAGGGTGGTGTGTTTCACTAAAGACTCTCTCAGCATTTCCAAAAGGGCTAAGGGATTTTCATCTAGTTTTTGATCTATCATGGAAAGTTTGGAGTAATTAAGAGGCTTGGCTGTGGTCCTCCATAAGCCCTCTAATATGCACATTTGAAAATGTTTTAATTTGCACTTATCTAAGGTATCACTGGGGTCTCAATTAGGTTGTTTAAGAGACACTGTCTCTCTTTCTACTATGAATGGGGATTCTGTCTCTTTCTCACCCTTTCCCTTTTTGACTGGCTTTCTTTTTTGACTGGCTATAGGAGACATGCTGTTTGTCTCTGAATTTCTCTGCTACCTGTAGGGCTGCCTGTTTCTCAGCAGCAGTTAGGGTTTGATTTAAGAGTAACATCACATCCTTCTAGGAGACTTTAAATACTTGGGATAAATCCTGGAAGGCCTCTATATGTGAGTGATGTTGGGGCTTTCCCAGAGTGAACTTTAGGGTCTAAGGTTTAAAGAAGATCCAGGCTGCACTCAAGGGGAGTGCAGGCTTGAAGATGGGTTGTTACCTATCTAGGAAAGAGGGGAGAAGAAGCCTCCTTCCTCCTTTCGGAGTGACCCAGAGTGGAAAGACAGAAAGGACATCCCCATTCTCCTCTTCCCTCCCATTTCCTCTGGGTCCTGGCAACCATCATAGGTGCCACCCATGGATGCAAGCATGACCTTCACCCATAGATCTGGAGGAGCTAGTCAGCAGGAGTAGCCATGTTTACCTGTGTGAGACCCTAGCTCTCTGTCCTGCTGATTTCCTAGATTTAGTTGGCCCATAAGTCTCCGAGGGTACCCCAGGGGCTCAAAAGAGACTGTATGGTAGTTGAATTTGGGCAAGGCCCTTTAAAGGGGGGAGTGTCTTAAATCTATCCCTTACATCCTCTTACTACCACCCAGGCAAAGTTATGAATTCCTAGAGAATGGGACCAATTGACTTCTAAACATAAGATCCCTTTCTCACTTAGATGCCAATATAGCTGGATGCAGAACAAATGCCTCAAAATAATGTAAGAATTGACTGGCCATCCTCCCTCTGATGATTTTAGCACTGAGGCTAAAATCTGTCTTGCTAGAGTAGCTTCCTCCTGGCTGCTGAAAGGGGAGATTTTCTGATTACAAATAGGCCATAGGGACTGATTACTGGGAGAGGGATGTAAGAGGGAAAGGAATCAGGGAACTAGAGTTTTGGGGCAAAGGGCTGAAAAGGCTCCCCACAGAGAAAAATCCCATCCCACTAGGTGGAGCCGTAGGGTTTGAAATGTTAGGGAAAAACTGACTTTCCAAGCAGAGGTTAGAAAGAGAGGTTTTGGGCTTAATAGGCTGTCCGCATAATATGCCTCCTAGCAAGAAAAACTTAACTTGTCTTATAAAGGAACTGCTTAAACTCACTGGGCGGTTCTGAGCTCTTACACTGAGAAAAAACAACCCAAATGGAGAGGAGGGTATTCACTCAGGGTAAAATATCCTCCCACACAGTGCCATGAATGCTTATTATTAGGGGACAAGAAAGCCCTTAATAGGTGAAAGTCTAGACTGAAATATTGAAATTCCCCCATCTCAAGGAAATCACAGAAGCAGCAATTTTTTTGAGTTACATTCCTGGTTACTAAGGCACTTGCTAACTTTCCGCAACAAGATTATCTCCCCAGGCTTTACAAAGTCCCTTAACATAGCATGCGAAGAAGGGATAGCAGATATGATAGCCATGAAAAGAAAGGAAGGAAATGTGATAGGAAAGTCTGGAAGTTCTGGTGCCAATACCCTGATGGGCTGTTGGGGGCCAGAGTTAATCCAGGAGTCTTCAGGTAACCCCGAGGTGTAGCCTCAACCAGATGTCTTCAGCTGCCCAGAGTCTCCTTGTGTTACTGGGGGGGTCTTTGTTCTTAGAGCTCCCAAGATGGTGGTGGGCAGCTCCCAAGATGGGGGAGGCACTCCCAAGATGGGGGAGGCACTCTCAAGATGGGGGAGGCACTCCCAAGATGGGGGAGGCACTCCCAAGGTGGTGGCAAGCCTTTTGTTCTCTGTCCTGGGGTTCTTGGCCTCACGGATTCCAAAGACTGGAACCTTGGGCCATGTGGTGAGTGTTATAGCTCTATTAGAAGCCGTGGGTCACGGAAGAGAACTGTGGAACCCAGCGACTAGTGTTCAGCTCGATTAGGACAAACCCAGGCACTTAGCCATGCAGGAACAATGGCGAGCCTCTAGCCCAATCAGGAGTGGCAATGGGTGCCTCACTGGATCAGGAGCGCAGCAGACACCTGCTGGATCCAGAGGGGTGGGAGTCAGTGGCGGGCCTGTGATGGTGAGCAATAGCTTAGCTCGAGCTGGAACAAACATGGACGAGAAGAATGTGCAGTTGCAAGATTTAATAGAGTGAAAAGAGAGAGAGCTCTGATACAACGGGAGGGGACCTAAAGGGGGTTGCCTGATCCGGCTTGAATGCCTGGGTTTATATCCCAATCATTGTCCTTTCCCCTGTGCTCTCAGGCGGTAGAAGATTTGATTATTTCTTTACCTCCTGTTTTTAGCCTAATTGGTATTTTAGTGAGCTCTCTTTACTACCTGATTGGTTGGGTGTGAGCTGAGTTACAAGACCCATGTTTAAAGGTGGGTGCGGTCACCTTCCCCAGCTACGCTTAGGAATGCTTAGCCTAGGAAATCCAGCTAGTCCTGTCTCTCACTTCCAATCCCATAGACGGCTAGGTCCTCTGTGAAAGGAAACTGGATTGGAACAGAGCCAACATTCCCACCACAGGAGGGCAATCGGGATTGACAAAGTCCTCTAAAGCAAGCCTGTCCCCTGAGTCTTGTAAGGCTGGAAGCCACTCTAAAAGCTTTTAACTGGCTGATAGGGGCCCAGTGTTTTGTTTAACTTTTTTAAATGAGGGTGAAAAGCCTCAGAAATGAAAGTAGAATTGGAGGTCCACTCCTACTCATTCTTCTGATCTTTCCTTTCCCAGCCAATGCACCAAAATGTTAGTCTTGCCAATGCACCACAATGTAGAAGTCTCTCACTGTGAGGTATCACCCAGAACTCTTTGTCTCAGGATCAAGAGAATTAACGAGCATGGACACAAAGGGTGAGGTTGGAGCAAAAGTTTAATAAGCAAAAGAAGAAAGCTCTCCACCACCAAGAGGGGGCCTGGAAGAGGGTTGCTGTTTTTATAGTTGAATGCAAAGGCTTTTATAAGAAACTGATGATAGCTGGACATCTCATCTGCATAAGGCATGAATTTCTGGTAGCTCCACCCTGTCCTCCTAGTGCACAGGCAGGCCCTTAGCTTGAGTTACTCCATATTGCTTTGTTCCCCTTACTGTGCATGTGTTAGGGGATGGAATTTTCCATTGTGGGCTTGTCTGGCCAAGTCACCTGTTTACCCTTTCTTATCTGTGCAGCTGTGGGCACGTCTTAGGCAAGCCCCCCTGTGCAAGTTCCCTTATCTGAGCCTGCAGGCTGTTCTTTTGTGTGAAAGAATTCAACCAAGGACCCGCCCTAACTGCCTGTCTGACTGGTTTCTTCCTTTCTTCAATCTCAGTGACACCAACAGGATTGAAGCATTATTTAGTCTCACTGACATTTGAGGACCAAGATGTTGATGATCATCACGCTGTCAGAAATCACTAATGTTTAATATATTTATGATATCAGGCTCAATAATTAGATGAAAGTCAAAATGAACTGCTTTTGCAAAAATTAGAGCAGTGAGAAAATTATGGCAGTGAAACAGATCTGATTTCACCAACCCCCACTTTACTTTTAGCTGCCCTTAATTATTACTGGGCTTAGGTCAAGATAACTTTGAGAGACATTTAGTTTATAGTTTAAATGATAATAGCCCTTCTCCAAAATACAACTGCCTTAAAGCTAATGAGAGAACACCAGGCTAGGAGGACAGAGGTGCCTGAATTCTGCTAAGGTGTAGACGTAAACCAGCCATTATTCTGGAGGTCACAAAATATGCAACTTCCCCAATTATTCCTGCAGAGAACATCACTATTGTAGAACCTAAGTTTGGCCTTTTGAGATTTTTTTTCCAGGATTTTTGGCAAGTCTATTGACCAGTGGCTCCACCTGGATCGGCCAACCACTCCTGTGACCCCACTCAGAAGGGATGCAGAACAAGAGGACAGCTTCTGCTCCCTATGATTTCATCTCCAACCCAACCAGTCAGCACTCCCTATACCCTAGCCCCCTGCCCATCAAACTACCTTTGAAAAGCCCTCACCTAAAAGCCTTGAATGAGATTGATTTGAGTAATAACTCTGTCTCCAACATGGCATCACCAGCATCAAAGTCTTTCTTTACTGTAATGCCATGGTCTCTGTGAGTTGATTTTGTTTGTGTGGTGGGCAAAAAGAACCTGTTGGATGGTTACAGAAATAGGCTATTTCAAGTAACTAACTATATGTTGCTAGTGTTTTTCTATTAATGTTATATATGGAGATAAATGATACAAATCTCTCCAGTCTTTCTCATTCAAATTAGTGAAGTTTGTTGAAGCTCCCCTTCTTCAGGAGATGTGGGAGGACTTTTTCTCTCCCATAATTCACTAGGCTACCAATGGTAATTCATTTGAATTCTGTTCTATCGCTAGACAGTAATGGCAGCTCAGGTTAGTATTTATGTGAACATTTTTTCCCTGTTCTGTTAAAAAAAATGTATTTCAAGTTTCTGTTGTAAACAAGTTGACTTTAAATTGAATGTTTTTGTTAATCATTTAAGGAGAATCATTAAGTTATGACTGCCCTTTGGAACACAAATATTTATTTAAGTTCAGTATTCTGTTTCCCTAGAAATAGGATTTCTATACTCTTTCAGAAGAATATTTGGTAAAATGACTTGGCTGCTTCTATATTTAAACTTCCTTTTGAAATGAAAATTTGTTCCAACATGGATTCTAAAGGTTTGGCAAAACTGCTCATGAATGACTGGTTTTAGAAGTATCTTTTGATGTTTTAGAAATTTCTGTTAAGGCCAGGCACTATGGCTCACACCTGTGATCCCAGCACTGGGAAGCTGAGGCAGGAGGATCACTTGGGCCCAGGAGTTTGAGACCAGCCTGGGCAACATAGGGAAACCTGGTTTCTACAAAAAATATATTTTTAAAATTTTTATTTTGTCCTGCAAGCAAGTTTTAGAAAAAAATGAATTTATAAAATTAGCTGTGTGTGGTTTTGCATACGTATGGTCCCAGGTGGGGCCATGGAGTTTGAGGCTACAGTGAGGTATGTGGTGTCACTGCACTTGAGCCTGGGCGATAGAACAAGACTGTCTCAAAAAAAAATTAACAAAAAAATTTTTATTAACTAATTATCTCTTGAATCAAGAATATTCAAAACCTGTATTTTTTTTTTTTTTTTTTTTTTTGAGACAGAGTCTGGCTCTGTCCCCCAGGCTGGAGTGCAGTGGCACCATCTCGGCTCACTGCAAGCTCTGCCTCCCGGGTTCATGCCATTCTCCTGCCTCAGCCTCCCGAGTAGCTGGGACTACAGGCACCCGCCACCATGCCCTGCTAATTTTTTTTGTATTTTTAGTAGAGACAGGGTTTCATTATGTTGGCCAGGATGGTCTCGAACTCCTGACCTCGTGATCTGCCCACCTCAGCCTCCCAAAGTGCTAGGATTACAGGCTTGAGCCACTGCGCCTGGCCCAAAACCTGTATTTTACAGATTCAAAATCTGTAAAATGTGGCTTTTTTCTTTAAGATATATAGGCTGCTTTTTTTCTATTTTTTGAACATCCTTTTATTCTCCTAAAAGTTTTCTCTTTTCCATAAAATTAAATTTACTGTTGAAATCGCATCCTTCTATAAATTCAGATTGTTTATAAATATGGGTTTGGAAATTAGCCAGCTTAAATTTGAAATTATTTTATCTTGTATTTTTAAAACTAAAAAATAAGAATGTTGTGAGAAACAGAAACAAAAATTTTGCAGATGCCTATATTTAATAATATGTTTTCATTATGAAATTGAGAAATAATTTACACATCATAGCATTTACCCTTTTGGTTATACATTCAGTAGTTTTAAAAATATATTAATATATTCACAAATTTGACCAATAGTCACTAATATCTAATTCTGGGATATTTTAATTAATCCAAAAAGAAACTGCATACTCATTAGCAGTCACTCACCGTTCCACTCTCCTCTCAGTTTTCTGTTCCTATGGATTTGCTTACTTTAGATGTTTCGTAGAAATGGAATCTTACAATATGTGACTTTTTGAGCTTGGCTTCTTTTACTTATTGTATTATTTACAAGGCAAATGCATGTTGTAGCATGTATCAATACTTTGCTCCCTTTTGTGACTGAATAATTTTCCATTGTATGGATAGAGCAAAATTTGTTTATCTATCTGTTTATGGTCATTTGGGTTGTTTCTACCTGTTGCCTATTGTGACTAGTACTGCAATAGATATTTCTGTACAAGTATTTGAATGAGTGCCTATTGAATTCCTTGGGTATACAGACCTAGAAGTGGAATTGCTGGGCCATAAATTCTATGTTAACATTTTGAGGAATTGCCCATTTTTTCCATAGAAGCTGCACAATTTTACTTCCCACCAGCAATATATAAGGATCCCAATTTCTTCACATCTGTGACTAGACCATCCTCTCTAACACTTACTTTACTTTTTCTAATACCCATCCTAGGTATGAAGCAGTATCTCATTGTGGTTTGGATTTGCAGTCCCTTAGTGACAAATGACATTGATCATCTGTCATCTGCTTGTTGGACATTTGTCTATCTTCTTCAGAGAAATGTCTTTTCAAGTCCTTTGCCAATTTTTATAATCAGGTTATTTGTATTTTTGCTGTTGATTTGTAAGAGTTTCTTTTCATATATTCTAGATATTAGAGCCTTATTTCAGTGGTCCTCAACCTTTTGGGAACCAAGAACTGGTTTCGTGGAAGACAATTTTTCCATGGATGGGGGCTGGGAAGGATGGTTTCAGGATGAAACTGCTCCACCTCAGATCATCAGGCATTAGATTCTCTCTCATAAGTAGTGTACAACCTAGACCCCTTGCATGCACAGTTCACAGTAGGGTTTGCACTCCTATGAGAATCTAAAACAACCACTGTTCTGCCACGAGGCAGAGCTCAGGCAGTAATACTTGCTCCACTGCTTACCTCCTACAGTGTGGCCAAGGTCCTAATGGGCCATGGACAGATACCGGCCCATGGCTTTGGGGTTGGAGACCCCGTCTTATTTTATATATCATTAGAAAATATATATTTTCCCACTGTGTAGGTGTTTTTTTATTTTTAATGTTTGTGGGTAGGTGCATATAATTTATAGCATACATGAGAAATTTTGATACAGGCATTCAATGCCTAAAAATTACATCAGGGTAACTGGGGTATCCATCACCTCAAGCATTTATCATTTTTTTGTGTTACAAACATTCCAATTATACTCTTATTTTTAAATGTACAATATATTATTTGTTGACTGTAGTAACCTTGTGCTATCAAATACTAGATATTATTCATCCTATCTGTGTTTGTACCCATTAACCATCCCCACTACCTCCTCACCCCTACTACCCTTCCCAGCCTCTGATAACCATCCTTCTACTTTCTAGCTCCATAAGTTCAACTGTTTTAATTATCAGCTCCCATGAATAAGTGAAAATATGTGAAGTTTGTCTTTCTGTGCCAGGCTTATTTCCCTTAACATAATGACCTCCAATTCCAATTCCATCCATGTTGTTGCAGATGATGGGATCCTATTCTTTTTTATGGCTAAATAGTACTCCATTGTGTACCAAATTTTTCAATCCATTCATCTGTTGATGTACACTTAGGAAGCAATTTAAGTTGCCTCCAAATCTTAGCTATTGTGAATAGTGCTGCAATAAACATTGGATGCAGACATCTCTTTGATATACTGATTTCCTTTCTTTTGAGTATATACCTAGCAGTGGGATTGCTGGATCATGTGGTATTTCTATTTTTAATTTAAGGAACCTCCATACTATTCTCCATAGTGGCTGTACTAATTGACATTCCCACCAACAAGGTACAAGAGTTCCATTTTCTCCACATCCTTGCCAGCATTGGTTATTGCCTTTCTTTGGGGTAAAAGCCATTTAAAAAGGTTTGTTAGGTGAAATAAAATATTAATTTGTATTTGGTGGTAAAGGAAGACTAAAGAGATCACATATAAGCTGAAATCTGAAGGATGAATAAGTGTTGCCAGGTGGAGATGATGGTGGGAAGTGTCCTTGAAATAGATGGAAGAGCATGTTAAATATTTTGATTTTAAATTTGTGTATTTCATTTTTTAATGGCTATCTCCCTGTCTAGCCTGTGAGTTCCATGAGACTAGAAAGCATATCAGTCTTATTCTCTTAATTTATTTCCTGCACTTAGTACCGTGATGGCAACAGTATGAACAAACAAGAAAATTAAAATGTACCATATTAGGGTATTTAACCAGGACAAAAACTTTCACTTGCTTATGGGCTTGTGACATTTATCTAGAACTACCAATATTCCTAATGCCTGAATGTCATTTCCAAAGTCTAGGTTTCACTTATCACAAATATAATCCAACTCATTGATTTCATATTTTCTGAAAACACTTAACGTTCTGTATACTATTACTCCTTTTTTCCTCATGAGCTATCAAATTTCGGTGTTTCCAAAGCACTACCATGGTGTTTATCTGGTTCCTAGTTGTGGGGAAAAGAAAGATAAATCGGATTCTTACTGTGTCTGTGTAGAAAGAAGTAGACACAGGAGACTCCATTTTGTTCTGTACTAAGAAAAATTCTTCTGCCTTGAGATGCTGTTAATCTGTAACATTACCCCAACCCTGTGCTCCCTCAAACCTGTGCTGTGTCAACTCAGGGTTAAATGGATTAATGGCTGTGCAAGATGTGCTTTGTTAAACAAATGCTTGAAGGCAGCATGCTTGTTAAGAGTCATCGCCACTCCCTAATCTCACGTACCCAGGGACACAAACACTGCGGAAGGCCACAGGGACCTCTGCCTAGGAGAGCCAGATATTGTCCAAGGTTTCTCCCCATGTGATAGTCTGAAATATGGCCTCCTGGGAAGGGAAAGACCTGACCATCCCCCAGCCCGACACCCATAAAGGGTCTGTGCTGAGGAGGATTAGTAAAAGAGGAAGGGACGCCTCTTTGCAGTTGAGACAAGAGGAAGGCATCTATCTCCTGACCATCCGTGGGCAATGGAATGTCTCGGTATAAAACCCGATTGTATGTTCCATCTACTGAGGTAGGGGAAAACTGCCTTAGGACTGGAGGTGGGAGAGGCGGGCAGCAATACTGCTCTTTAAGGCATTGAGATGTTTATGTGTATGCATATCTAAAGCACAGCACTTAATTCTTTACCTTGTTCATGATGCAGAGATCTTTGTTCACATGTTTATCTGCTGACCTTTTCTCCACTATTATCCTATGACCCTGCCACATCCCCCTCTCCGAGAAACACCCAAGAATGATCAATAAATACTAAGGGAACTCAGAGGCCAGCGGGATCCTCCGTATGCTGAACGCCATTCCCCTGGGCCCCCTTATTCTTTCTCTATACTTTGTCTCTGTGTCTCTTTCTTTTCCAAGTCTCTTGTTCCACCTAATGAGAAATGCCCACAGGTGTGGAGGGGCAACCCACCCCTTCACTGGTGCCAGGTACTAGGCTTCAGCCTGTTGTTATAGCTTTCCCAATGCTTGTTCTCACTGTCATACATCTGAACAAAGATTGCTTACGGATACATAGTACAATGTACAAACACACAATTATTGCTGCTCTGGGTTGGGCATTGTGTAATTTAAGAAGTAATCTAGCCAGACAGAGTGGCTCATGCTAGTAATCTCAGCTCCTTGGGAGGTTGAGGTGGGAGGATTGCTTAAGTCTAGGGATTCAAGAACAGTGTGAATGACATAGACCACGTCTCTACAATTTTTTTTTTAAATTAACTAGGTATGGTGGCACATGCCTATAGTCCTAGCTACTCAAGAGGCTGAGGTGAGAGGATCACTTGAGCCAGAAGTTCAAGTTTGCGGCGAGCTATGTTTGTGCCACTGCATTCTAGCCTGGTGACACAGCAAGGCCCTGTCTCTAAAATGTTTTTGAAAAGAAGAAATTAAGTAATAAAACTGTTTCTAAACTCAGCTCTGCCAGTGTGTGACCTGGAGGCAAATCACATCATTATTTGCCATTTCAACCATAAAATAAGGAAATATGCATTATAATAACTGTTTTATGCTTTTATTTTAAGTTCAGGGGTACATGTTCAGGTATGTTACATGGGTAAACTTGTGTCATGTGGGTTTGTTGTAGAGATTATTTAATCACACAGGTATTAAGCCTAATATCATTAGTTATTATTCCTGATCCTCCCCCTGCTACCCCCCGCCATTCTCCAAAAGGCCCCAGTATGTGTTGTTCCCCTCTATGTGTCCATATGTTCTCATCATTTAGCTCCCACTTATAAGTGAGAACATGCAGTATTTGGTTTTCTGTTCCTGTGTTAGTTTGCTAAGGATAATGGCCTCCAGCTCTATCCATGTCCCTTCAAAGGACATGATCTTGGACATGACCTTGTTCTTTTTGGTGGCTGTATTAACTTGTTATCTTACTTTACAGAATTAATAACTCAAGTAGTAATAAACAAGATTTGATAAACTCCAAAGAATTTTACTTTTTTAATTCAGAAAGTTGAAAGAGATCATAAATAAAGTCTCTTCTATTTTTAACATTTTATAATTCTGGAAGAGTCCGAAGTTCTCATGAGTGCCTCTATCTTTTCTCCAGGTAAATACTATTTCTATACTTGTCCATGGGATCCCATTCCACTCTCACAATGAGAAACTTAACAGAGCTACATGTTATTGAGACTGCTTTAAGTATTATTTTCCCAAGACAATACAAGCCTGAGTCTGGCATCACTATTTTTGGCCTCATGACTTCTATATGCCGCTCCTGTGAAATGCCTAACCTTGTTTTTACTCTAACTTGTTACTTTGAATTTTATCCTGCTTGTCTCTTTAATCACCTAGCCTTGCTTCTCATGTAAATAAGACTCTCTCTAGCTGGAAAAGCTGGACAAACTCCAACTGACCCCTTAATTTACAAGACACTAAGGGCTCCTTACCCAACCCCCTTCCATAAGGAGTTGACCTGTGTAAACAGATCCTCAGCATTTCAAAGAAGCCCAATTAACTGATAAGGTACTAGCACCAACAATGTATGAAGTTCCTAGGATTTTTCTCAAGGAGATAATAACATAAAGCCTTGAGTTCGTGCCCGGCATACCCCCTGTATCTAATTATAATGAAAGCTTTAGAGCCTTGCACCTGGTACCGTTGCTCTTCTTGTAACCATTTGTCTTTTAAATTATTTATCTCTTTGTAACCATTTGTTTTTTGATTCTTGCATGTTTTTACTTCTGTAGAATTATTGCATTTGAGTTCCCCTCTCCTTCGTAAACCTAGGTATAAAAGTTAAACAAGCCCCTTCCTCGGGGCTGAGAGAATTTTGAGCGTTAGCCATCTCTTTGGCCGCTGGCTTAATAAAAGACTCTTAATTTGTCTCAAAGTGTGGCGTTCTCTCTAACACCCCTGGGCACAACACCTGTAGGATCGTGATTAGTATGAGCCTTTCTAGCTGCCTTTATTTAATTATTTCTGGTTCCCAGGCAAACTTGTTATTAGTCCATACTTCCCACTGTGCCCATGCTTCCACCTGTTCAACTCTGCCCTTTCCTCAGCTGGACACACCCTTTTCCCATTCTCTACCTAACAAACTCCTGCTCAGAATCCTAATTTCAAGGACTGGCACTGGACATTCTCTATTATTTTAGTTTGTGTTATTCTTACTTAGGATTCTTAATACGAGCTCTCTAGACATGTAGGTCCTGAGATTTTCTTACTTGCTTTGCATTCCATTTGCTTAGAGGGTAGGGAAGGACTATCTTATTAAAGGGGCAGATTCCTGGGCCCCACTCCTCCCATCCAGTTCAGGCAGTCAGGGGCAATGCTGGAAATCTGCATTTAACACAAACATCCCAAGTATTCTGATAAAAATCATAGCCCATCCTTTCGGCAATACTGGAGGTTTAAATGAATGAGCTTCAGGGGTCTGTGAACCTCCAGAAATTCTTCAAAACATTTTGTGGCTTTACATATATTTGTATTTTTCTAAGGAAAGGTTTCATAACTTCCAACAGATTATTAAAGGAGTCTGTGATATAAATTTTTTAAAAGCAACACTACATAACGTTAAATATTTACCATAAATATATATATATTTGGCTTTGTTGAATAAAACTTTTTCCTTACTTGAAGAAAAAGAAAAAAGCATGAACTCAGAAATATCAATCTCCTTTTTATAAATAAATCAATTTTGATGACTTGGTAAACTATGAAGTAGTCATTATAGAAAATAAGAAAAAACATAGGAAAGTGTAAATGAGAAGACAAATATTACCCAATAACCCAGAAGCAACCGCTGCTAATGTTTTTTGTTATAATTTTCTTTAAGGTATTATTACTGAGTCTAATATAAGCATTTTACTCTGTAAGACATTCTTCGGTATACAAAAAAAGATAAAAATGTTTAAATTGACTAAGGACAGTAGACACACAAACACACAAACCTGGATTACACACTTTAAGTTCTGGAATGCTATTTTTAACATAAAGGAGGCAGCACACATCTATAATGCTGGAGGAAAGGGTAGTCCCAAAATTCCACCTGTCATTTGCATTTAAACAGGAAAAGTACAAGACTAGTAGTTAGATAAATCTTGGTTCTGATCTCTCTTCCATCACTTCCTGCTTAAATAATTCTAGATAAGTCACTTAATATTACTGGGCTTCTGATGATTGACCTCTTTTAGAGATAATGGCACATAACACTTTTGAAGGCAGGATGCAGAAATTTATGATATCCTGAGGTCCATTAGAAATATGGATATACATATTCACAAACATACAATTATATGTATACATAGATACATATATATTTATATAAAATTATTATTATTCATGTTAGGCCACTGGAAAATGCAGGAGTGCAAAGAAAAAAAAATCCTATATTCTTATAACTCAGAGGTAAAAGCTCTTATCCAGTGTGTTTTTTTAACACATAAAAATTCAAGCTGCATCCACTTTGGCTTGGCATTGTCTTAGAGACACGCAATGTATGTCTAATAAAATGATATGTGCCATATGTTGGATTTTTATTCAAAAGTAAATATTAATGCAAGGGATAGCATTGAGAACTGTATAAGTAATGAAAAGATACATAAGTGCAGTACTTATATTTATACAAGCAGAATGTCAAATGCACTGTGTATAGAAGTTACATACTTGGACAGTTTATGATTATTTTTCACAGTATCCTTGCTTCACCATAAAATACAATGAAGTATACCTAAGGACTCTCACCTTCTATGAGCTGTCATATCCATGGAAACAGAAAACTGGGAAATTCAGAATTGTCTCATTGATTTGTATCTGTATTTAACATAATGCTGGGCAAGGAACAGTGTTCAATAAATACTTATTTGTATAGCCTTTTACCTCTTTAACTAATCACACAACAGCTTCTATTAAACAAAAAGAAAAAGAAGTGAACCTTGTGCAATCCAAAGCAGAGTCCAAAGTAGTTAAAATGCTAAGAAAACAATATTAGGCAGCCTGTGGTAAGTGTATCAAGTTGCCCAGGCACAGTTAACTGTCCCAGTTGGACAACTTCAGTTGCGCAAGGCCTCAGGGTGAAACTGCAGCTGAGAAGAGGTCATAATGGTTGTGAAAAAGACAGGCAGTGAAAACGATCTTTGAGGAAACAGGTTGTGTAGTCAGCCTGGGTTGCTAGTGAAGAGCCGAGAAGAGGAAAAAAGGGAGAATAATAAGAAAGGTTTCTCAAGAGGGAATAACAGACCCAAGAGATGGTGGAACCCACTTTGTTTTCTAAGGAATCCTACAAGTTTCCTGTGGTGGACTGTAAATCACACACTTGTCATGACTACACTTTCTCATGGGATTTCTGCCCTGCAGGAGACAATGCCACAGTGAACTCTGCTTGGAGATACCTTATGAAGCTCACTGGGAGTTTCTGAGAGCTATAAAATAGGTAGGGATTCTGGAGAACAGAGAGCAATAATTTTATTTCCAAGAGAATGCTGAGGTCTAACTAGTAGGGTTTAAATGATTAGCCCAAGACCACATGTCTTTTAGCAACAGAATTAAGTTTCTAGACCTCCCCTTCAGCACTGTATGTTACCACGCCTCATTCAATTATCTGAATTGCAATGGTCCTGCTATGGAATCTTGAGGCTTATCAAGGTTGTTCTAAATTTTATAAACAATGGTTTGTTATTTATTCCAGAATATTATAGGCTCATCTGGAAAATTCTATCTGGAAAAAAACGATGCCCCTTAAGCCTGAATGGTTTTCTATACCAAGATAAGACTGAGAGCCCAGAAGAGGTACAGGAAACACCTCAGACTTTCTCAATACTTTATACAAAATATATTTGTCTCAAAAAGCAAGGAGATAATGTTGAATAAAAGTTGACACATTATTGTGTAAACACTAATATGATAACAATAACTTTAAGCTTAACAATCTTAGCACTTCAACATTATTTTATTTTTATTGACCTAATAATAAGTCATTTGAAGTTTTGCATAAAGTTGCCAAGTTCCTATTTCTCAGGGAAAAACTTTCCGTAAGGAAGAACCCTTAATTTCTTCTTTAGTACCTGCTTAAATTGAATGGTTCCTCAAACATTATTATTTTTTTTGAGACCGAGTTTCACTCTGTCACCCAGGTGGGAGTGCAGTGGCATGATCATGGCTTGCTGCAGCCTTGACCTCCTAGGCTCAAGCGATCCTCCCACATCAGCCTGCCAAATAGCTGGGCTACTGGTGTGCACCACCATACTAGGCTAATGTTTAAAAAATTTTTTTTGCAGTGACAAGGTTTTGCCATGTTGCCCAGGCTGGTTTCAGATTCCTGGGCTCAAGCGATCCACCCACCTTGGGCTCCCAAAGTACTGGGATTACAGGCATGAGCCACTGTGCCTGGCCCTCAAAAATATTTCGTATGAAGTAATAAACATAACCATTAAGTGCATAATATTTAAAGTCATTCATAAAACTCACCCTCCTAAATATGGGAAAAGACACATCACACAATCACCTTGCTGTTGATTACATGGTCTGGGGTCTCTGCCTTCTCCCCTTGCAATAGCCCTCTAGCCTTGGGGCTTGTTAAGAGTAGATGTGAAGGTTTCAGGTCGCAGCCTGTGGGACTACTGCTTAGTGTGTGGGGTGCTTTGCCTGCACCCCTGGTTTCTTTAAGTCTTAAATGATGCCCCCTCCAAGCCATCATCCTAACCCCCACTCCTCCACTCCCGCCCTTGGCCAAAGCATAGATTGTAACCTCTCCGCTACTCTCTGAGATTGGCCTTTGGTGAGGAATTCAGGGCTTTCCCCATATCTTCTCTCCCCTGCCTTTATCAAGGGGTGCTGCTTTTTCTTCCCTCCTCCTCAAGTGTCTTTTCGCACCATCACCAACCAACACCTTCCAAGACACTTCCTTGCTTTGGCCAGAAGCCATCAGGTAAGGTTGGAAAGAGTCTCTGACCTCCCTTGTTTAGTTTTAGAATCTCATTTACTCACTCTCCACCAGCCTGGGAAATGAATATTGGGTCCTCAGCCCTGCTACTCCCTGCTGTCATCATCAGCTGATGCATTGGTTTCAGCTCAGGTTTTGATAAGGTGAAGAGAATTGTTACCAGGGTTACTCAGACCTGCCAGCTCTCAGAGTCCTTGGTGGTTAAACCTGGAGAAAGAGCACATGAAGACACTTGAAAGCACACATGATCCCTCTGCATTGTTTTATTTTCTTGTAATTGCTTTTGCTTTTAAAAATTGAAGAAGTTTTAAACAGGGCTCTCATTTGGTCATCCTTGCAATCCACTGGGGTCTAGTTTGGAATCTCACAACTGGAACAAAAAGAACCTTGGATCCAGTGCATGCCTTGGCTTTGGTGCTGCTCCTGCTTCCCAAGGTCCTCAGCAGGGATTAACAAAGAAATTGGGGTACACAGCAGATCCCTGAAATTGGCAGACTTGACCTCCTGGAAAATTGCTGTGTTTTCCACTTTCTGTTCAGGACCACTACTAAATGCTGAAATGTGGATGCATACCAAACAAAGTGATTCGTTGTGTACTAAAGTTTTTTTTAATTATTTGTGTAAAATCATCTTTTGAAGCAGAATCAAGTCTGAAAAGCAATTGATGTTTCCATTAATCTTTTTCTGGGGAAAACCTCAGTTCTAAGGATTTAAAATCCTGTAAGTGAAGTTTAACATAACAGTATTCCATAAGCAGCCTTTTTATGGTCAGACCATTGCCTAATTTTAATATAATTTTAAAATGTGTGCATTAATTAAAAAATGGGAAAAGGATCTTAATAAAGATTTCTCCAAAGAGGATATATAAATGGCCAATAAGCACATGAAAAAATACTCAACACTCTTAGTCTTCACAAAAAAATGTACATCAAAACCATAAGACACCACTTCACACTCATTAGAGTGGCCGTATTTTTTTTAAAAGACAATAACAAGCGGCTGTTATACTGTTATTGTAACTAAAGGCACAGAGAAATTGAAACTCATATTGCTGGCAGATATGTAAAAATGGTACAGTTCCTTTGGAAATCAGTTTGACGGGTTTTGAAAATGTTAAACATAGAGTTAACATATGACCGAACAACTGCACTCCTAAAATACTAAGATAATTGAAAGCCTGTACACAAATGTTTACAGTAGCATTATTTAAATAGACAAAAGGTAGAAACAACCTAAATGTCCATGAACTGATGAATGGACAAACAAAAAGTGGTTCATCCATTCATCAGTTGATGAATCATGTTTAATGCCTGTTGGTAGCACAGAATTTAGAGCCACTTTGCTTCACTCTTTTCCTAGTCTTGTTATTTATTTTAATGGAAACAAAATGTTCCTGTAAAGAAGCCTGGATTTTTGGATATAGAAAAAGTTGTGGGACTGAAAAAAATGAGTGGAACAGAGATTTGACTATGTAGAAAATAATCTTTTTAAATATTTGAACCAAATGTTCTAAAATTAGATTACGGTGACTGCATAACTCTGTGAATATAGTAAAACCATTGATTTGTGGACTTTAAATGGCCGAACTTAAGGTATGTAAATTATATTTCAACAAAGATGTTAACAAAATTTTTAAATGTTATATTTTGTTTAGTAAGAAGGCATTTTTTTCTGAGATGTAAAAACATCATAGTTATCTTAACTCTTACCCTCAGATTATGGTGGCAACTTTTCATATACAGTAAATGTCATTAAAAGCAACCCCAAATCAATGATTAGTACTAAAAAGAGATCTTTTGTATCAAACACTGTTCAGCTGCTGTTGGCAGTGGAGTTCATTTTTAATGCTACATTGCCCTCTTTGCGTCCAGTGTACTTTAATTTGCTGTTGGCTGCTTCCCAAAATGACCATATTTCCACTGCCCCCCATTAAAAAGAAGAAACATCACAAAATTATTTCTTCAATATATTCATTTTATACGTCAGGATGAAAGGAGGTTACAGATCTCCCATAGATTAGGACTATTTACTGTATCTCCTTACTTATTAGAGTCACAAATCTTAGCAGGAAGCCAGTTATGCAGATTGAAATATGAACTTCTTAGTCTAGCATTTTAATACTTTTTAATGGTGAAATTTATCTAGACTTATCTATAAAGTCTTTTGCAATTTGTGGTATGCTGAGTAAGAACTACAGAAGAACAAAAATAAAAGATTTTTTTAATGGCAACTTAAAAAACTATCACCACTTGTATTACTTACAAATTTTCCTCCAGAAAATTATTTTGACTCATAGTCAATTTTTAATCTTGGAACAACTTCTTGCTATCAGAAATACTTCAAATGTCTAAAACATCTTCCTTACCAGCCAGTATCTCCCGCTCCACTCTAAGAAATGCACTCTTTCAAGATTAACTTGAATGCAACATAATTTGGAATCTTTCATTAAAATATATACCACAGATTATGAAGCCAAACATATTTTAAGATACCTGTTTTTTTGGTGATTTGGGGTACATATGCTTATCAGTATAACATATTTTAAAAGATTTTTTTCTACATACTCAAATCTGTGTTCCATTCATTTTTTCACTCCCACAACTTTTTGTCTATCCAAGAATTCAGGAATCTTTGCAGAAACATCTTGTTTCCATTGAAATAAACAACAAGAGTAGGAAAAAGAGTGAAGCGAAATGGTTCTAAATTCCATGCACCAACATGCATTAAACATGCATAAACTTTTAAAGAGATGCCAAGACTCACTAAAAAGGAGAAAAAAAGTACAACGAAGGTTTCTGAGTAGTTTTTAGTTACTCAATTTAAGAACTTTATCTTGTAAGCAAACTTTAACATCATCCAGAGCATCGCACTTATATATGAAAGAAAAAGTTCTTTATCACACCTTCAGAAATTACAACTACAAATTCCTAATCCCTTATTTAAAATCTTTTTGGCTAGATACGTTTCAAAATTCAGAACTTTTCTTAGAATAGTACGTCTGCTGTATATTATGAAACACTTCCAGCAAGCTGTGCTGTAATCAAACACAGTATTTCTGTAGAAAACTTATGAATATGTACACAAAGTGAACATTCAGTTACACGTAGCCTCACTTCCCTTCAGGTCAAACTTTACTGCTAAAGGAGTTAGAAACGAGAAACAAAGGAATGGGGCCTGTCATGACATATTAATTTGAAATCTAAATCTTCATGTTTGATAACTAGTTCAGAGTCAGTGTAAACATTTGGTCTTTCCTTCCACAAAAAAATGAAACAGTGTATTTAAAATTAAAAATGAAACTCAGTATATTTTATTTCAGAAGGTAAAAGCAAAATGAATTAATCTGTGAAACTAAGTCAATCACATTATGATTTTCTAGAACTTGGGTAGCTCCACTCTGGTTAAAGATTCCATTTCTCGGCACAACAGCAAAAGACATCGGATAGGCCCCCAAGCTTGCAAGGTAAGCATCCCCGGGGTATTCAAATACCTTGGATAGCAATGAAGAGCTGCGGAAGGGCAAGGAGACCCGAGATGAAGTAGTGTGCTGCGGCATACCTGAGTTGGACAAACTCAGCCTCCGAAGATTAAAGGAAAGAGCCCAAGTAGGAATCTGTGTGATCACTGTTCTTTTGCCAAGACACGGGGTGGACAATGAGATTCCTTTACAAAGCACTGGCGTAAGTGTTTGCCTGGTTCTGCAAAAAGCGGCTCCTTGGGAATGGGGAGGAGCGTGTGGTTAGTCAGAGCTGCGGCGAGAAGTTGGGTGAAAATGGGTCCTAGCCATCGGTTCCTGCATCTATCCCAGAGGGTTAGGTACCTTCGAGAGCGGAGCGCGGCCTGCCCAGAGTGCCTTCTATATTCTAGGTCAGGCGCCAAGCTCCCCAGCATCATGCAGAAAGCTGCAGCCCCGCAGAGTTAGGACAGCTCACTTGGCACCCGGCGAGCCTTTCCCAGGCCCGCAGCCCAGAATAGAGCCGGGGCCCAGACGCCCACTAGAGACACGGTCGGGTCCCACTACCGCGCAGGCCCGGCCCGCTCCCGACCTCAGGCACGGGGCGGGACTCTTGCAGCTGTCCGTCCAATCCCGTTCCCCGGCAAGTGCGGGGCGGGACCCTAGCGGCTTTCTATCCAATCCTGTTCCCTGGCGAATGCGTGGCGGGACCCTAGCGGCCTTCGGTCCAATTCCCGCACCGTTAAGGCCCAAGGGGGAGCAAGCCGGTGCTGCTGTAGGCTGAGGCTGCGGCAGAGGCGGCGAGGCGCGGGCGGTGAGGACGGACAGGTCCGTTGAAGCAGCATTCCCTCCCTCCCCTAATCCTTCAACTCGGGGGCGGGGAAAGTTAAGTCGTGCAGAACAGAGTTAAGTCGTGCAGAACGGCAAAGGTTCTGCGGATTTGGCGGGGGAGTAGTGTCATCAAGCATCTCGCCTGCTGGGGTCCGAGGGATACCCCCAAGGTTGGGCCGCGGGGCTGCTCCGTTGTGGTGCTTGAATTTCTCTCATTTGATGGCCTCTTGAGTGCAGAGTTGCTCTTGGGTTGGTGGGAGGAGCCTCCGAGCTCTCATTGCCCTCTGCTCCTGCTTCCACCCCTTGCAACTCTGCGACGAACCTGCTACCCAGCCACTGAAAAGATATCCTCTACCCTTTGAACCCGTCTAATGGAGGGTGTACTTGTCTGAAACCTAATTAATTGTATGATCATTTACTCCTGCTCTCTAGCAGGTGGACTATTTGCGTGTGTTTCCAGTGATTAACAAAAAGTTTGTCTTGGGAACTCCCAGCTCCTAGATTGTCTGCATTCCACCCTCTTTCACTAGCTTGTTCATTTCTTTTTCCCTCTTAAATGTTTGTTAAGCTTGTTTCTTTCTTCCCACAGTCACCGACTTAGTTCAGTTCCCTGCGATCTCAAAACAATTGTTGCAGCAGGCTCCTGGCAGTCTTAAGCAGTTCATCTTCTTGGTGTACTGGTATGTGACAATTCCTTCATGTATTGTTCGTGGTCCTTTTCCACTTTCTGTGAATTCATATCTAATTGCCCCCAGAAAGTCAATTCTAATTAAATCTAGCATAATCATTTTCTTAGCGCTATTGGAACCATCTTGTTTAACTTAATCTTTGTGGTTGAGAATTCAAGGAAACTCTTCAAGAAAGAATCTGATAATTTATATTTTTAATGTGTACCGTTGGTGGGTTAAGCACTATAGTGGGTATGTAACTAATACTCTTGTTTCCAGTTTTCTAGAGTCTATTAAGTGGCACAGAGGTAAACAGAATAGCTTATCTTCTCTGTATGTGTGTACTAGTCTTCTATTGCTGCCTTAATCAATTACCACAAATGCAACAGTTAAAACAACACAAATGTATTATCTCATAGCTTCTGTAGATGTGAAGTTTGGGTGGGCTTAGCTGAGTACTTGGCTTAGAATTTCACAAAACTGAAACCAAGGTTTCTATAGATTTGGATTCTTTTCTGGAGGCTCTAGGGGAGAATCCACCTCCAGGCTATTTCAGGTTGTTGGCAGAATTCACACTGACATCTCCATATCCTTACTGTCTGTCAGCCTGAGCCTCTTTCAGTTCTTTAAGGCCATCTGCATCTTCAAAGACACCACGAATTCTTCTCAAGCATTAAAGCAGTCTTATTTGTCTGCCACTGGCCGGAGAAAGCTCTCTGCTCTTATGGACTCAAGTGATTAGATTAGTTCCACTTGGATAATATCCCTATTTTAAGGTCAATTCTGTAGAGAATATCACAATCACAGGAGTAATGATCTCACCATATTCACAGGTTCTGGGGATTAGCAGGGGTGGAATCTTGGGGGCCATTCATAGTAATTGTGCCTACCACAATATGGTGGTTTCAGGCAGAATTATTTTGTTTTTATAATGTGCTTTCACAGGCATTGAAAACAAATTCTGACTTTATTGAACCACTCTAAGATAAGGAAATTCACTTAAAGTTAGTTGCCCTAGGGGCACATTGCTAGAAAGTGGCAGAGTCTGTACTTGGATCCACATCTACATTTCCATTAGGTACAAACCCATGATTATGGATGGTCAAAATGGTGTGCAGCCAAAGTCAATAGATAGAAAGAAGCTAAAGAACTTTGAGTTAATTAGTATTTCTCATTTTCAAATTATCTTTTTATATTAGCGGTACAAGCTAAGCTCTTCTCCCTACAATAGAAAGCCCAAAATACAATGGTATGAATAAAATAGAAGTTTTTTTTTTTTCCCCATACATCTAGAGGTAAGAGTCCAGGACTAGTAGGGAGATTCTGACATCCTGCATACATGCCTTCCATAAATGGGGCCACGGTGCTGTTTAGTTCGTCACTACCTAGCAGGTAGTGAAAAGGAAGGAAAGCGCAAGGAGAACACATGCATTCCTTTTCGGGAGCATGACCTGGAAGTGACACACACAAGGTCATCACAAAGCCACACTGAACTCCAAGAGAGGGTAGGAAAGATATAACTGGGGGCTGTATGCACAGCTACAACTCAGGATTCTGTTAAAACAGAGGAAAAAAGGTATTAGCTGAAAACAGTCTCTGCTGTGTCCATGTTTTTGATAGTGTTCAATTCTGTAACCTATGAGTGGAATATTTTGTTGGTTTTCTCTATCTGACAGATTTATAAATTTTATAAGAGCTGGTACCAAGTCCTAGATATGCTGTGGTCCCTAAATACTGGTTTAGTGAATTGTGAATTGCACCTAGGATACATAAGACTATCTATGAGATTGAAGTTGTGAGGGCTGTCTCTCTTTTCTTTAGTTTTCCTGTTGTGATTTTATCATGGAAAATCAACTGGCTAAATCAACCGAAGAACGAACATTTCAGTACCAGGATTCTCTTCCATCACTGCCTGTTCCTTCACTTGAAGAATCATTAAAAAAATACCTTGAATCAGGTATGTTAATAATCTTTTAGTATATATTAATATTATTAGTAACTTAGAAAACTGTGATACCGTTGCTGGAGAAGGGGTCTCGATCCAGACTCTAAGAGAGAGTTAGAGTTCTTGGATCTCTTGCAGGAAGGATTTCAAGGTGAGTCGCAGAGTGCAGTGAGAAGAGACAGTTTATTGAAAGCTTCTCCATTATAGAGTAGGGCATCCTCAGAAAGCAAGCAGACTCTCTTTAAGTCTTTCTTACATAGGGGTCTTATCGATGTAAAAACTAAGCTGTGTCTATGTGAGGGTGAGCAGACAGCATGACAAAATTTATTATTCTGTTGATTTAAAGAAAACAATCCTTGATATTTTAGTGCATGAATACATCAAAGAATAATGTTAATCATCTCAAAAACGTATATTGTTATGGATGTTGAGACATCTGGACTTTCTACTGTTGTAGGAGTGTGTCATTGTAAGTATCTTTAAGTTGTTTCCTCAACTGTAAATATCTTATGACTGGGTCATGACTGGCAAGGAATGTGCCTTGCTAGTCTCAAGATAGAGCTGAATTTAAAATGGTGTTGCTCTGGCTTTCTGGGGCTCCTGCTTCCCCAACATTTCCCCCCTCTACTTATGAGAGAACCCTTAACCTTAAGGGGAGATAAAAGGTGAAGGTTGTTCTTTTGTAACTCCTTCCTGGAGGCAGTGGATGTTGATTGTTGGGACAGGGTCTTCTCGTAATAGTGTGCAGTGAGCCTTTTCAGGGAGTCAGGGAGCTCCTTGCTTGCATGATGTCCCAATTGTTTCTAGAAAGTTAATATACTAGGTTAACAAATAGAAAGGTGAAACAGCTGCTAAGCTATTTTATCTTGCAGCCCTATACAATAAGCACAACAGAAATAAAACCACAATAACTAATAATAATGAATATTATACTACCAAGCATACTGAAAAGAAATGCTTTCCAAGTGCTGGAAAGCTCATGAAACTATGCTGTTACGGGGTCATAAGACCGGGAATCCATCGCCAAAATACAAGTTTCCAGAGAACTCATGTCCTGGGATATATTATGGAAGTAATCAGGAATATAATATTCAGTTTTGTTCAAGACACAAGTTCCTCCCTTGGCTGCAGTTAAAAAATGTATAAGGCCATATGGTTTTAGGCCACTGGTCTTATTTGGGAAGTTTCTCCTATCAGAAGGGTGATAGCCTGATGAGTGTCATTGAAAGCTGCACCAGTATGTTTTGCTAGGGCTTTTATTTGTAATTCAATGTCTATAGCTGCTGCTTGAGGAGAGAATATGGCCATAGGATAAAACCACCAAGAAGCCTGTTTTGTCATCAACTATGGTGGGCCTTGACTGTTTTTCAGTTGGTGAGGAAGGAATTTAGATGTATAACAATATGTCATAGAAGGTAGTGATGACCCCTAGTACATTGTCCAGTCCAGTTGTAAGGCAGGTATAGCCAATTGTGAGACCCATGTGCCCATAACCATCCCCAAGGAGAAGGATGGGCACCCAATCTTAGAGATTTATTTTGCCATTCTGTCCACATTTGATTAGTTAAGACCAGGGTCCGATTGCATTGTTGGGTGGCAACTGCCCCATGTTGTAGGTTTCAGCCTGGAAGTGGCTGGTGTCATGTCTCTCAAGGCATAAGAGTACTTTACCTGTCACCTGAATTTGGGTAGCCATTAATCAACTAAGCCCATCAAAAATGGTATAGCCTAAAGTGGTGATGTTATTTCGTTATCTGCAGAATAATTGAAAAAGGTGTTTTTTTTGTTTGTTTCAGTAGAGGAAGAGAAGGATAGTGGCTGGTGTCTTTTTGATACATTAGAAAAGGAAAGTATTGGCTAGGCGTGGTGGCTCACACCTGTAATCCCAGCACTTTGGGAGACTGAGGCTGGTGGATCACGGGGTCAGGAGATTGAGACCATCCTGGCTAACATGGTGAAACCCTGTCTCTACTAACAATACAAAAAAATTAGCCAGGCATGGTGGCGAGCACTTGTAGTCCCAGCTACTCGGGAGCCTGAGACAGGAGAATGGCGTGAACCCGGGAGGCGGAGCTTGCAGTAAGCCAAGATTGTGCCATTGCACTCTAGCCTGGACAACAGAGCGAGACTCCATCTCAAAAAAAAAAAAAAAGAAAAAGAAAGCATTTATCTCTTATAAACCATTCACTGGAATGGCTTAAATTAGCCTATTTGATATGCCAAGGTAAGCCTGAGGTTGATGAAAGAGGTAATTCACTGTGTACCCAACAGTTTTTCTGGTTTAGAAGGGAGGCCATAGTTTGTGCCCATTCTGTAAACAAATTAGCTCCAATATTATAATAGATCAAGTTTAATATTAAAACTAGTAATTTCATTTTGAGAGTAGTACTTATCCACTGGATGGATTCTTTTTTTGAAGAGAAGCCACAGGATTCTTTATTGGCTCACAAGAGTATGCTGGAACAGTGGTCACCATGTTGAATGCCTGTGGGACTTTATGAGAGGCAGGTTTAATTTTGGATGAATGTACCCAAGTGTGTATTCCCTTACTCCACTAGAGGTACTTAGAAGCACTTGATAGGGTCCTTTCCACTTTGGAGGAAGTTGTCTATAGGAGGTCCTTCTTTCCAAGTCTTTAATATGACTAAGTCACCTGGTTGAACAGCAGAGTTATGAATATTTATGGAGGTGGTTCTGACACATGAATATTGAACAAACATGCATGTAACATATGACTGTTTGCCCTGCGATAGAGACTTAACCCTTGCCTGACATGATCTTAGATTCTATTTATAATTTGGTATTTTATTGCCATAAAGAATCTGTTTTGTCAATCTTATGATTTCTATTTTAATGCTAAGCTAGTCAGTTGTGACTGAATTCCAAGAAGAGGAAAGATATAGCAAGGCATGTCCAATCTCCCTGCTTCCCTTCATGGCCTGAATTAGTTTTTCAGGTGTTTTGGATGCCCTTTGGCCAAGAAGAGGGTCCATTTTGTTGGGAAAGGGCTTAGAACTTTTTAAAATTTATTTATTTTAGTTTATAGTTCCCCCTTTTTTTGTTAAGGTATGCCATCAATGGCCAAGCTCTTATTTTGTCCAATATTGATGTCAGGGTGGTGTGCTACCTGCCCTGGATCCATCCTGTCCCTTGGTGGGACCGCTATGGCCAAGGGATTTAAACAAAAGACTTATGGCCAATTAAACTTTCTAGGCCAGATGGGAATGGAGGTGGGCAGGTACTCCTTAACCTTAAAACCCCTTTTAAGCAACATAAGAGCCAAAGGCCAAATGGCAGGGTTACAAAATTTACTTATTTATGAATTCTATACATTAAGCTATTTTAATCTTGACTAGTAGCAATTAGCCATATAAAATGCAACATTTTGTTCAGGTTTAGAGGCAGTTTGCCTGACCTTGATTTGGAAGGTCTGAATTGATTTTATTCCCCACAACAAGCCCTTACAATCTCATGTGGTAGCCTCTGGGCCTGGAAGGACTAAATAGTTTCAAATTATGGAGGAAAACAAAACATAAGGAATTAATGTTTTAAACAAAAATGTCATAAGCCCTACCTAGTTATGAGAATGACAGGAAAAGAAGCCCATATGTAGTCAAATACTTAAATTATTTAATATCAAGGCATAGAAAATTATATTCAGATATAGGCAAAATTATTAAATGAATTTTAATGTTTTGAATACAGGCCTGTCCCTATGTCTCTGTCTGTAGGTCTCATGAAAACAGTTTACTTTGATTGTCCAGGTCTAAAGACAAGGCTTTGATTAGCTTCAGCTTGCTATCAGATACTGGCAGGAGTCAGTGCCTTCTTTAGATGAGCTATATGTACCCAGGAGTCAAAGCCCTGTAACTGTAAGGCACAAGGATTAGTTAATAGCACTTGATAAGGACCCTTTTAAGGAACTAGAGGGAGTCCTTTAACAGATTTTTTTTCTTTTCTTTTTATTTTTTTTTTGAAACATGGTCTCGTTCTGTTGCCCAGGCTGGAGTGCACTGGTGCAATCTCAGCTCACGGCAACCTCTGCTCCCTAGGCTTAAGCAATTCTCCCAACTTAGCATCCTGAGTAGCTGGAATTACAGTCATGCACCACCATGCCCAGCTAACTTTTTGTAGTTTTAGTAGAGATGGGGTTTTACCAAGTTGCCCAGGCTAGTCTCAAACTCCTGACCTCAAGTGATCCACCTGCCTCCACTTCCCAACGTGCTGGGATTACAGGTGTGAGCCACTATGCCTGGCCCTTTAACTGATTTTTTTCTAGTATATATAATTATCAGGCTGGAGGTGGTATGTGTTAGGCCGTTTTTGCATTGATATAAAGAAATACCTGAGACTGGGTAATTTATTTTCAAAAAAGAAGTTTAATTGGCTCACAGTTCTGCAGGCTATACAGGAAGCATAGTGCTGGCATCTGCTTCTGGAAAGTCCTCAGGAACCTTACAATCATGGCAGAAGGTGAAGCAGGAGCAGGCACTTCACATGGTGAAAACAGGAGCAAGAAAGAGAGAGTGACAGGGAGGAAGAGGTGCCACACACTTTTAAACAACCAGATCTGGTGTGAAATCAGAGTAAGGGCTCACTTGTCACCAAGGAGACAGCCCAAGCCATTCATGAGGGCTCTGCTCCCATGATCCAGCCACTTCCCACCAGGCCCCACCTCCAACACTGGGCATTACATCTCAACATGAGATTTGGAGGGGACATCCAAACTATATTATGGTGATAATGGAGTTCATGGTCTGACTAAAAGCTGTAAAAAGATTCTACAGTCTTGTAGTGATTAATTTTCAAGACTTTAATAAATCCCAGCAATAAGACTAAGTCAGAGACTTAATTTAGGATTTTGATTTTGAGGCTGTTTATTAAACATGTTAAAAGGCTGAAAACATTTGATCAAAACAGAAGCAGAGGTCATTGTAAAATAATAGTTACTCATTTAGCCAAAGTGATAATGAAAATGCTTTAGAAGCAATACAGAAGGTTACATGATGTAAAAACCTTAAGCCTTTTAAATCTTAGTTGTTTTAGCAACAAAAAAAACTAATAAAGACAGCATAGGAATTATAAAATCTTGTTTCTTAAGACAGTTACCAAAAAGACAAAAAAAAATTCTGCAGTGTGACTACTTCTCCTTATGGGAAGCCCATTTAGATAACCTGGACATCAAACCTGATGAAAAAAGTGCTTGGATTTAACTGGACCTAGGAAGAGTATATTCAAGGTTATGAGTATAGCATAGGATTACCTCACTCTTAGGAACAGCATTAGTTTTTTGATTACGTTGACAATTTAGATATATTTTAAAAGCCAAAAGTACAGAATCAAGTTATACTAGAGGGAAACATTGCTTTTCTAGACCCTCAAGATAAAATATTTTAGCATTAGGTCATAACAACAGTAAAATTAGAACTGGAAAAAAAAAGTTATGAGAAAGCTGAAGGAAATAATTATCTCAGACCTCAAAAAAGCAAAAAGCAGTGAGACACAGTAAAAGCTGAACTTCTGGGATATGATTCTGAGACTTTTTAAAAGAAACAGTTTATAAAAGTAAAAGTAAAATTTCTTGTAATTTTATTAAGAGCAGGTTAATACCTTAAGAAAATCTTGTTTTAACATCGGGGACCAAAATTTAGAAAGACTTACTTATAAATGATTTTCTTTTCACTGTAACCAATTTAATCACATACAAAATTCCTTTCATGAATTCCCCTTCACAAATCTTATCATGACTTACACAAACCGTCTATGACGTGCTTGGACTTTCTGACTTGTTCTAAACGTCTCTCTTTCCTAAATAATCAGTCATTTTACTTTAGGACAGAAATTTACCATACAAGATACTTTTTCATACAAAAGTATTCTCTTCTGTATAACCTTTCTTACCAAAAATATGTATTATTATTATTTTTGAGATAGGGCCTTGCTCTCTTGCCCAGGCTAGAGTGCAGTGGCAAATTCATGGCTCATTGAAGCCTTGACAGCCCGGGCTCAAGTGATCCTCCCACCTCAGCCTTCCAAGTAGCTGGGATTATAGACATGTACCACCACACCAGGCTAATTTTTGTATTTTTTGTAGAAATGGAGCTTTGCCATGTTGCCCAGGCTGGTCTTGAACTCCTGGCCTCAAGCGATCCACCTGCCTTGGCCTCCCAACGTGCTGGTGTTACAGACATGAGCCACTGGGCCTGGCCAAAAATACATTTTTATATTCATAACTTTCTTCACATCTCTCTCTCCCTACTTGCTCCTTTTTACCTTCTTTCATAGGTAAATTTTAAATAAGCTCTAAATTATATAAAATTATTATTATTTTTCAACTCGGAGAATGTTCACTTCCCTCTATTGAGAGATGCTGAATTAAATAACCCAAAGAATGAAAATCATCAAGACTAGAAAAAAATGATAGGTGTAAACTTCAGGGCATGCAAGCACAGGGCGACATGTGTCACTAGCAAGGCACAGACAGCAAATAACAGCCGACTAAGAAACAGTAGGTACTGGCAAATACAACTCTGAGACTCAAATAGGTTATCCAACTCTGGGTGGGGCCTCTAACCTCAACCTGGGGAATATGAGTATTCCTGTTTCTCCTGGGGCTTAGAAGGCTGAGTATATTGCAAAGTATATTGCAAAAAGGAAAAGGGACAACAAAGGGAAAGGAATAGACAACAAAGAGCACTCACCTATACATGAATCCAAAAACTTAGGAAGCAAGAAACCTAGAACTATTTGTCAGATGTTAGCATTTTATAGATAAAATCATTCCACAATTTTATTTTATTTTATTTTTCTGAGATGAGATCTCACTGTCACCCAGGCTGGAGTGCAGTGGTGTAGTCACAGGTCATTGCAGCCTTGACCTCCCCAGCTCAGGTGATCCTCCAACCTCAGCCTCCCGAGTAGCTGGGACTGCAGGCAGGTGCCACCATGCCCTGCTAATTTTTGTATCTTTTGTAGAGATGGGGTTTCGCCATGTTGCCCAGGCTGCCAAAATTTTAGAAACGTTTCCCATATTATAAACATTTCTTAATTGGAAATGATCCAGACATCCAGTGAGTCATGCCAGGAAAGCCATGGACCAAAATTTTGGGTAAAGTAGTCTTCATGGAAGTTTGAGGGTTTTTTGTTTTTGTTTTTGTTTGTTTGTTTTGCCTTTTCACATTTTGTTTTTCAGTTTCAAATGAGTTTCTAACATGTACATTTCTTTTACAGTTCTGGTTGAACTGTACAAGGAAAACAAAATCTCCAAGTAACCTAAACAGCAAGTTTCATTTCAATACTAGTAGTCTAATAATAACAGATTCAAATCAGGCAGAAAAGAAGAGAAAAATAGAGAGCTTTAGAAGACTCTATTTAATTTCATAGTTGCAGGGCAAAAGTAACCACCAGAATGCTAACAGGCTGAAACTTCAGACAAGAGAATGAGAATCCAGGTTTCCACAGGGGGCAAGCAGATAAAGATTTCTGCCTGTTTTAACGTGGGGTGAAAAAGCATCTGAGTCCTGCAATGTTTAAGATATAGCAAGAACAGGCTGGGCACAGTGGCTCACATCTGTAATCCCAGTACTTTGGGAGGCCAAAGTGGGCAGATCACCTGAGGTCGGGATTCAAGACCAGCCTGGCCAACATGATGAAACCCTGTCTCTACTAAAAATACAAAAATTAGCTGGGCGTGGTGGTGGGCGCCTGTAATTCTAGCCACTTGGGAGGCTGAGGCAGGAGAATCGCCTGAACCTGGGAGGCAGAGGTAG
This sequence comes from Hylobates moloch, assembly GCF_009828535.3. Lineage (NCBI taxonomy): Eukaryota > Metazoa > Chordata > Mammalia > Primates > Hylobatidae > Hylobates > Hylobates moloch. The sequence continues at coordinate 173,227,381 of NW_026652276.1, read as the reverse complement.
CTGTGAGCCAAGATTGTGCCATTGCACTCCAGCCTGGGCGATAGAGAGAGACTCTGTCTCAAAATATATATATCAAGAACAAATCTTGTAAGTCCTCAGGTTCCCCGTGCTATCCTGAGACATGACAAAGCAAACGAAAAGGTGACAGTCAGAAGGCAAGTGTGGAAAGTGAATGCAGTAAACCTCTGGGCTAGCCATAGGGGCCACTGTAAGGCTGCAGTAAAGCAAAGGCAACAAGTTGGGAAATGATGAGAACTATAGCTTTCCCATATCTGGCAAAGAGGACAAAGTGGATTAGTCCAAAGCATATACTGGTATACATCTTGCAAGGCTACTTTAATTTTTATTATACCCCAGGGACTCTCACCCCATTGGGTTGGGACTCTAACCCAAATATTATACCCTAGAGACTCTAACCCCATTGGGCTAGAAATATTATCATTGATAGGATGCCAAGACAGACCCCACTTATCAGAGGTGGCCAATTAGTGCTGTGCAGGCTGAATTTCCTCAGCATGTTATCTCATCCTAATGTCCCTTTGTAGTCACCAGAACATGTTACCAGATAAGGGGTCTTGATCCAGACCCTAAGAGAGGGTTCTTGGATCTCACGCGGGAAGGAATTCAAGGTGAGTTGCAGAGTGCAATGAGAAGAGGCAGCTTATTGAAAACTACTCCATTGCGGAGTAGAGCGTCCTCAGAGGGCAAGCAAAGGAAGGCACCATCCTTATTTTAAGTTTTTCTTATATGGAGCCTTTATCTATGTAAAGACTAAACTAAGCTACGTCTACATGAGGGTGAGCAGACAACATGACACAATTTATTATTCTATTGATTTAAATAAAACTATCCTTGACATTTTAGTGTGTAAATACATCCAAACATAACTGTAATTATCTTGAAAACATATATTGTTATGGGTATTGGGACACCTGGACTTTCTGCTGTTTAGGAGTGTGTCCTTGTAGGTATCTATAGGCTGTTCACTCAACTGTAAATATCTTCTGAATGTGGGTCACGACCAGCAAGGAATTGTGCCTTGTTAGTCTCCAGATGGAGCTGAAATTAAAATGGCATTCCTCTGGCTCTCCTAAGCTCCTGCTTCCTTAACAACACTGTTAGAAGTTGAAGGTTTAATTGCTTCTTTATCTAGACTTGTAATAAAGTATAGGTGACCCTTGAACAATGCAGGGCTGGCGGTGCTGACCCATGTGTATTAGAAAATCCAAGTACAGGCCGTGCGTGGTGCCTCACGCCTATAATCCTAGCACTTTGGGAGGCTGAGGCAGGTGGATCACGAGGTCAGGAGATGGAGACCATCCTGGCTAACACAGTGAAACCTCGTCTCTGCTAAAAATACAAAAAAAAAAAAAAAAAAAAAAATAGCCAGGAGTGGTGGCGGGTGCCTGTATTCCCAACTACTCAGGAGGCTGAGGCAGGAGAATGGTGTGAACCCAGGAGGCAGAGCTTGCAGTGAGCTGAGATTGCACCACTGCACTCCAGCCTGGGCGACAGAGCGAGACTCCATCTCAAAAAAAAAGAAAAGAAATCCAAGTACAACTTTATAACACAAACAATTGATTAACAGATATTTTTATATGTATTATTTTCTGTATTGTTTAAGTTAGAGTAAAGCAAATGTTATTAAAAAATGATAAGGAAGAGAAAAATATATTTATTATCCATTAAGTGGAAGTAGATCATCATAAAAATCTTCATCCTGATGGTTTTCATGTTGAGTAGGTGGAGGAAGAGGAGGGACTGGTCTTGCTGTCTCAGAGGTGGTAGAGGAGGTGGAAGTAGGGACAGGAGAGGCAAGCACACTCATTATCAACTTTTATTAGGTATAAATGGACCTGTGCAGTTCAAACTCGTGTTGTTCCAGTCAACCATGTCCTTAAAATATCCAACTTTTTTTTCTCTCTTTATGTTAATTTTTCCAGAGTTTGAAAAGCCACATAGTGTAAATAGGCTTGTGATGAAAAATGCAGTCCTTTGCCCCATCTCCCTGGCTCCTTCCCGACTTGCTAATCCCATTCTCTCAAGCAAGGATTTCCAAATCTTTTATGTTTCTTTTTCGCCACTTTCGTGTTGTCAACTCTTAATTTTATTGTTCTGCTCTGATATTTAATGCAGTACTGTGTTTTACATATCTGAGTCTTAAGATTTGCGTAAGTTAGTAATAATAGAGGTGAGTTGGTGGTACTTGGTCTAAATACCTTAATACATATTTTTCTTTTCTAGTGAAACCATTTGCAAATCAAGAAGAATATAAGAAAACTGAAGAAATAGTTCAAAAATTTCAAAGTGGGATTGGAGAAAAATTGCACCAGAAATTGCTTGAAAGAGCAAAAGGAAAAAGAAATTGGGTATTTGTTGTTATAATTGAATAATTGATGAGTTTAAAGAATGATAAATAAAAAGTGTATAGTTTTTATTTTTAAATTATTGCTATAAAAATTTTTACAGTTATTATTGTCATTTTCATAATCCAAAAGAAGGAATGAATCACTTAACTTTGGGAGTTTTCAGTGGGTGGATTTGGGAACTTGTTAAAATGCAGATTTGCTGGTATAAGTGATTCTGATTCACATGGCTGGAATGAGGCCCAGAGATTCTTATTTTAACAATCACTTCATGTGGTTTGGCTGCAGGTAATCTGTAGACCATGCTTATGAAAAACATTTTGTCCAGGTGACTAGCTTGAAAAATTAGAAACACTAAAATAGACATGTCACATAGGTGGCATAGAAATATTTTCATAGTACAATGGAGAAGGGGAATCATTAAAAATCAGAGTGGAGAATGGTTATGTATATTGTATATTTCAGTTAGATAAATTGAGGAAGCTAGTATAATAATTATTGAAGGTCTCAATAATTTTCCACAAAATTCTTTAACTTCTTCAGCTCAACCATTTCTGTACTTCTCTACTATGAATCAGAGGATGAGGTTGTATAATTCAAAAGCATTGCCTTAGTCTAGAAATAATTATTGAACCTATCATTTAGTTTTAGAAATAAAAAGCAAGCTGATTTTTTTTGATGAACCATTTATATCTGTGATGGAATAATAAAATTTCACACTTCCGGATTCCTTTGTTCTCAATTTTGAGCCTTGAGTTATTTTAATTAAAGTGGGGTAAAGGTAAAGAAGTTGTTGTTTTATCTGTATCTTTTTTGTTTATGTCTCTTTCTGAATTACTAATTCTAGTTTATAACATCACTTTCTTCAAACAAGACTCCAGATAATTTGATAAGATGTGCTTACTTATGCATGGAATTCAATTGCATATTGTGAAAGAGGGACACATAGAAAACAGTGTCTGTGAAAAATCTAAATTACTTTGAAGCCTACTGAAAACTTTTATTTATTTGTTTTATTTATTTATTTTTTGGAGACAGAGTCTCACTCTGTTGCCCAGGCTTAAGTGCAGTGGTGCAGTCTCGGCTTACTGCAACCTCTGCCTCCTTGGTTCAAGCTATTCTCATGCCTCAGTCTCCCATGTACCTGGAATTGCAGGTGCGCACCACCACACCCAACTGATTTTTGTTTTTTTTGTAGAGATGGGGTTTTGCCATGTTGGCCAGGCGGGTCTCAAATTCCTGGCCTCAAGTGGTCTGCCTGCCTCCGCCTCCCAAAGTGCTGGGATTATAGGTGTGAGCCACTATGCCCAGCCAGGTTTTATATTTCTGATTTAGTATTGCAGTTTTTGTTTGGAAAAGGAAAATTGTTAATGCCTTAATAACTGTTATTATTAGGTACGGATTTATTGATTATCTATTATGCCCCAAATACTTTCAAGAAACACCTATGTACTGTGTTGCATACTTGTGACTACAATACAATCATATTTCTGAAGGTATCTTTTGGTGCTTTCTTGCTACTTGTTTTTGATAGTATAGTTAAAACAAATAATACCTAAGATCCTACAGCTCGCCGCTGAAAAGAAATTATGACAATAACATTTCTTAATATCTATGATGATTTAAAACAAGAAAACATGTTTTTATTTATTTATTTTTGAGACAGGGTCTTTCTCTGTCACCAAGGCTGGAGTGCAGTGGTGCAATCATAGCTCACTGCAGCCTTGAACTCCTGGGCTCAGGTGATCCTCCTGCCTCAGCCTCTTGAGTAGCTAAGAATACATGCAGGCCCAGCTAATTAATTAATTTTTGTTTGTTTGTTTTGTTTTGTTTTGTTTTGTTTTTGTAGAGATAAGGTCTCTCTATGTTGCCCAGGCTGGCCTCTAGGTCCTGGACTCAAGGGACCCTCCCACCTTGGCCTCCCAAAGTGCTGGGATTATAGGTGTGAGTCACCTTACCCGGCCAAAAAAACATGTTTTTAAATGTTTAAGAATAATTAAAGAACAAATGTAGCTTGCTTTTTAAAATTCCCAGTAGTTACACATTCATGTATTATGAAGAACATTAAGCTGATGTTCTCAATTTCTTTTAGCTGGAAGAGTGGTGGCTGAATGTTGCCTATCTGGATGTTCGTATACCATCACAATTGAATGTCAACTTTGCGGGTCCTGCAGCTCATTTTGAACACTACTGGCCTCCAAAGGAAGGGACTCAATTAGAAAGAGGAAGTATAATTCTTTGGCATAACTTGAACTACTGGCAGCTGTTAAGAAAGTAAGGACACATGTGAATTTAGTAACAGGCTTACCTGAAGTCTTAGGCAGCAAAATATTGAGAAGCTTAATTTACTTATTAGGGGATGAATACTTCAGTTGTGGCTGGTTTTTAAATTTTATAATGACTTTTTGATCAAAATCTTTTTTTTTATAGAGAAAAAGTGCCTGTTCATAAAGTTGGAAATACTCCTCTAGATATGAATCAATTCCGAATGCTATTTTCTACCTGCAAGGTTCCAGGAATTACTAGAGACTCAATTATGAATTATTTTAGGACTGGTAAGTAAAAATGCAGGTATCGTTTTTAGTAAAGGCACTGGAATTTGGGTAGCCTACTATGACGTGATGGAACATACACTTTTGAAGAATATTACTGTTGGGACTTTGACAAAGAAAGGTTTTCTGTGAGCCTTATATTTGAATCATTCTGATTAGATGTAATTTATGGGAATGGATTTTCTAAATGTATCTTACATGGTTCAACACAAACCTGATGCTTATATTTCATCATTTGAAAGTTTAAAGTTTAGTTGAAGAGTAGAATCAGAGTATTAAGAAAATCCTGAAACATATGATATGGATGCTTCTCTTTCTACCCTCATTTTTTATTACCTGAATTGTCTTTTTGAGTGTTTGCTTATATGTGCTTATCATGCCACAGTCTCCCTGTGAGTCTGCTTGTCCCTCCACCTTATATAAGGTAAAAGCTGGGAGTCACTCTTCCTTTTTTTTTTTTTTATTTTGTTTGAGACAGGGTCTCACTCTGTTGCCCAGGTTGCAATCTCAGCTCACTGCAACCTCCACCTCCTGGGCACAAGTGGTCCTCCTGCCTCAGTCTCCTGAGTGGCTGGGACTATAGGCAGGCACTGCCATACCTGGCTAACTGTGTATTTTTTGTAGAGATGGAGTTTCACCATGATGCCCAGGCTAGTCTCAAACTCCTGGGCTCAAGCAGTCTGTCTGCCTCAGCCTCCAGAAGTGCTGAGATTACAGGCATGGGCCACCATGCCCGGCTTGGAGTCACTCTTCTTAGAGACACATGAGTTCAGATTGACTCATCAATTTTTTTTTAAACTGGCAGTTTAATGGTAGTTTCTGCTTGGTGTCCTAGCTTATCTTGAAATGGAAAATTCTGCTGCGGTAACTGTTTTTTTCACAGTTTACACTTACTGAAGAGTATAATTGTGAATGGATTTTTTTTCTTACATAAAATGTTATTTAAAAGTAAAATATTTATAGCCAATCATGCTCATAGTATGAGGGGTATGAGCTTACTTTCATGTAGAACTCAACTCTTCTTTGTAAACTTCTTTACATGTTTGAGATATTTAATGTCCTCAAGCCCACATATATTTACCTTGATGTTACCAGTGAAACAATTAAAGGATTAGGGAAACTGAGTTATTCATGGTCTAAAGTTTAATGTGCAAATATGAATGGAAAAGATGAACAAGATAAAATTAATGTAAGAAGAGCAATAGCAAAAAGAGAAAATGTGCATATCAGTTAAGAACTAATATCAATAGACCTGGTTTTGAATTGTCTTTATCGCTTAGTGGGTATATCCTTAGATAAGGTAACTCTTTTGAGTTATAGTTTGTAAAATGGGGATTCATTAATAATGCATCTCTTGATATGGTGGTTGAAGCTGACATAGTTATTATATTTTGGGGCTTACATGTGAAGACATGTAGAGATAGGGATAAAGTGTGAGGTAGACAGGAAAAAATCAGAATTCATGGCAAATAGTATACAGAGAGTTCAAATAAGATTAGTAACTTCATGGCTGTTTTATATTAGATAGTCAGGGAAGGCCTCTCCAAGGATCTGAATGATAAGATGAACCTGCAGAGTTTTTTGGCTTTCTTTTGTTTAGTTCACTTTTGTTGTTGTTGTTACTTTTTGTGCATGTTGAGGGCAGAATGCCCTGGGCAGGAATAAACTTGGCAGGTTCAAAGGGCAGTATGGATGGAGCAGAGTACACAGGAGGGAGCTGGATGGCCAGATTGGAAAGTTGACTAGAAGGTAGATCATATAGTACTTTATAAACCAAGGTAAGGTTTTTGGCTTGCATTTAAAATGTGAGCAGAAACTATTAGTGAGTTTTGAGAAAAAGAATGATGTGACCGGATTTATGCTTTAAAAAAGATCATTCTACCTACTGTTTGAAGAATAGACTTTTAGAGGTGAGACAAGTTTATAAGCAGGGAGGTCAATTAGAAAGTTGTTCTTGTATTCCAAGTGAGTCATGATAATGGCTTGTACTAGGATGATGGCATTGGAGTGGTGAGAAGTTATACTCTGGATATATTTTGGATTTGGGGTTAGCAGGAATATTCATATATTGGTTGTAAGATATAAGAGAAAAATAGGAATCAGATTACTTCAACATATTTGGCTTGAGCAGCTAACAGGGCAGATGGGTGTGTAGGTAGATTCACGAGGTGGGAAATATTGGGAGGAGATGATTTAGGGAGGAGAAGCAAGTGGTTTTTAAACCGTCTTGAATTTAAGATGCCTTTTAGACATCTAAGTGGAACTGTAAGTAGGCAGTTGGATTCAAGATTTGTAGTTTTGGGAGTAGCTCAGGACTGCAAATTACAGACTTAGGAGTCATCACTACCAGGCACAGAAAGCAATTGTAAATCCATAAGAGTTGCCAAAGTTACTTTTGGGACATACGTAAAGATGATCAGTGCTGATCCTTATCACAGGTTCAATACTGTATTTTCCAATCAGAGGAGGAGGAGCCAGCAAAGGAGACCAAGGGAAGTAGGAAGAAAACAAGGACAGTGGTCTCCCAGAGGCCAAGAGAAGGAAGTGTTTAACGCTTCTGAGAAGTCAAATGAGGTAAAAATGTGACCATTGGATATGTCAACATGATGTGGACAGAGGTTGCCCTTGACAAGAGCAGTTTTAATGAAAGTTGAAGAGGGAACCCCAGCTGGAAGAGATGAAAGCAGATTGATGAAATGGTGGTAACATTTGGAAATAATGCTTGCAAGAAAAGTTTTGATGTGCACTGGGAGATCAAAAATAATTTTTTAAAGATTGTGATATTACATCATAGGCATTGATACAGGAAAGGAGGAAAAATAATCTTGCAGGGGAGAAGATAAGGAGCCAAAGTCATCGAGAAGGTAAAAGCCAAGAGGATCAAGAGCAGAAAGGTGGAGGGGTTGGTCTTTGACAGGATCAAAGAAGAGAGGCAATAGGAGGGAATGCAGAAAGTGTGAATCTACAAGCAAACAGATTGGCCAGTTTTGTTGTAGGAATATGAGGAGGTACTTTGTATTGCTTATGTTTTTAGTGATATAAGAACTGAGGTCATCCACTGGGGTGGATGATTTGAGGAGAAAGGAGGTTTAAAATAGTCTTTTTGGAAAGTGGGAAAAACAAACATGCTGTGGAAATAATGCAGTTACTGAACACTGCTGAGTGCCCATTTGAGATGTGTGTTCATGCATTTAAAATTAGATGAGATGACGTGTTGTGTTTTTTTTCTTCAGCATCAGTGAGGGGCAGGAGGGGCAGGTGCAAAGGAAGAGGGGCTGAAGGATTAAAGCTTTTTGCAAGGGAGAAATAATTTGGGGCCATTGAATCTATCATGGGTAAAGTGAAAATTGGGCCAGGCCTGGTGGCTCATGCCTGTAATCCCAGCACTTTGGGAGGCCTAGGTGGGCAGATCACCTGAGGTCAGGAATTTGAGACCAGCCTGGCCAACATGGTGAAACCCCATCTCTACTAAAAATACAAAAATTTAGCTGGGCACAGTGGCTCGTGCCTGTAATCCTAGCTACATGGGAAGCTGAGGCAGGAGAATCGCTTGAGCTCATGAGTGAGAGGTTGCAGTGAGCTGAGATCATGCCACTGCACTCCGGCCTGGGCGACAGAGTGAGACTTCATCTCAAAAAAAAAAAAAAGGGGGGGGAGAGAAAATTGAAAAAATGATGTGTGTTGATGGGATGGGCAGAATTTAAGCCACTGAGGTTAGTCTCAATAAGGAGGCTATAATTAGAACTAGTTTTTGTTTTTTGTCTCTTTTTTTTTTTTTTGGTCTATCACCTAGGGTGGAATGCAGTGGTGTGATCACGGCTCACTGCAACCTCGACCTCCTGGGCTCTAGCAGTCCTCCCACTTCAGCCTCCTGAGTAGCTGGGACCAGGCACATGCCACCACACCTGGCTAATTTTTGTATTTTTTGTAGAGACCCGGTTTTGCCATGTTGCCCAGGCTGGTCTCGAACTCCTGAGCTCAAGCAATCTGCCCGCCTCAGCCCCCAAAGTGTTGGGATTACACGTGTGAGCCACAGCACTTGGCTTGTTGTTTATTTGTTTTTACCTACCCCCTAGGAGCCCATTAAGACTAATTCAGTTATACCTTTCATCCCTGTTTACCACATTTACACAAAAAGCACAGACTGCTCATGTTATCCCTTGTCAGCTGGATTCACGGATTTGTGCATGGTCTAATTTGATCCAAATCTCCCATTGCTCTGATCTACCCTCACGACTTCCCCAAACCCTTCTGCTGTACTTTCTGGAGCTCACGATCAGCAAAATCCATTATATCCTCAACCTTTTCTCTAAAAGATGTTACTAAAGCTTGATTATTCATTAAGCTTACTACTTCCCCTGTACCCTCTCAAGGGGGGAATTTTTTTTTTTTATATAGCACTACAGGGCCTGTGGGAGGTGTTGGTATCCTTTTTGTTTCCCTTTGCCCTTTCTGTTTTCCCTTCTTCCTTAACAATTTTAGCCTTTTGGGGGAAAAAAAATGCCTTCAGGTTATATCACCACTACATTGTTGCAGTGACTTTCCTCTTGCCCATTCCCCTTCATCTATTGATTGCTTTAGCTCCAGTGCCTTTCTTTCCATTACTACCTCAGTCATATTCTTGATGATTTTAGCTTTCAATTGTAGACGATCCATAGGCTCTCATTTCCTTCAGTTTATAGCTCTAGGAAACTACATCTTTCAGTACTCCAACTCAGCTGTTCCTTTGGCCACATTGTGATTTACAGTTTAATGATGCTACTGCTCTCTTCACGGCTCCATTCCTACTTCCCCGTCTTCACTTCTTTCTGGTTCTTCACCATCATTACTCCCAGGCATACACATTCAAATCTTTGTCACCTCTCCCCAGTACTAATGTGGTAAAACCTAAACATTGTTTAAAATTTAATTTGTCTTTTCTCTACATATCAAAGATACCTACTCTAGCAATTTACTTGGCCAGAGAAAACCATAAAACCTCACTTAATGATTTCAGTTAAATCTCAAGTTGGCCCCCAGCACTACTGTGCTATCTTCCTTGGTTAGCTTATTCTTTCACTTCCAGAGAAGACTGTTTTATGCCTTTCGCTCTCCTTCTTGTTAGCTAAAAAACTCTTGTTTTTCACAACAGATATGAGCAATCTTCCCATCATGACATTTACCGGCCTTTCAGCGACGGGCAGAATAATGGTCCCCCATAGATGTCTACTTTCTAATCCCTGAAATTGTTAATATGTTAGGTTACATGGTAAAGAGGAATTAAGGTTGCTAGTCAGTTGACCTTGAAATGGGGATGTTATCCTGGATTATTCACATGTGCCCAAAGTATATAATCACAAGGGTCCTTATTCATGGAAGAGGGAGGCAAAGGAGAGAACCAAAGAGATGGCAGTATGAGAAGGTTATGATCTTCCCTTAATGGCTTTGAAGATGGAAGAAGGGGTTCATGAGCCCAAGGAATGTGGATAGCCTCTAAAAGCTGGAAAAAGGAAGGAAACCAATTTTCTTCTAGAGCCTCTAGAAGGAACACAGCCCTGATGGCACCTTCGTTTTAGCCCAGTAAGACACATTTCAGATTTCTGGTCCTTAGACCTGTAAGATAATAAATTTGTGTTGTTTTAAGCTACTAAGTCAGTAGTAACTTGTTTTTGCAATGAGTGAAAATATACTAATTCAAATATTTGCCCATTCTCTACCCCCTTGCAATATCTTACTGCAAATTCATATACTTTTCTTTTCTTTTTAAAATATAGATGAACTCCTCTGACTCCTAAGGACAACTCTTCTGTGTCTGTGCTGAGTCCCGCTGCCTCTTGCCTAGTCAAGGACCTTGCTTTTGCATTATCCTCTCTCTCTGCTGCTTATCAGTTTTCTTTCTTTACTTGATTGTTCCAGTCTGTAATATCTTCCATCTTAAAAGGAAAACAATTCACCTCTTGTCTCCCTCAAGTATCAGGCCCCAGTCGAAGCCATCATCCCATCTCTCTTAGATTGTTCTCACCTGGACCACTTTAGTCACCTCCTAACTTGCCATACCTTCTCTTCACCCTTGTAATCTGTTCTCCATGTAACAGCTGGAGTGACCTTTTTAGTTAGACCACATTATCATTCCCTTGCTTAAAACCATCCATTGGTTTCCTTCCCATCATACTGGAAACCACTTTCTGAGGCCAGTATAATCGGGTCTCAACCTTATCTACCACTCTACCCTTTTCTCTCTGCCTCAGCTGCACTGACCTTGTTTTCCTTTAAGCAGATCAACTCATGTTTATTCTAATGCCTTTGTGCTTGCTGTTTCCTCTGCCTGAAACACTCTTCTGCGGTTGTTTCCATGGCATACTTTCTCACTCCATTCAGTTTTCTGCTCAAATATCCCCCAGGTTTATCCTGAGGTAGCACCCTTCTGCCACCCTCACCCTTTCCAACCATTTATTGATAAATTTGGCATCAGGTTTATTTTCTTTTTTCTTTTCCAGCCCTAAACTTTGAAAGGGGTATGGTCAGGAGATGACAGCAATAAAAGAGTAGTGGTGGTAGAGGTGAAAGGATCTGGATGTTTTTGAAGGGGAAGAAAGAAGAAATGGTTTGGAGGTAGCCATGAGGAACAAGGAAAATACATACCTCATCCCCTAGGTCTTGAGGAAATCAGGTGTAAGAGAAAAAAGAGTAATGTTATCAGGAGACTATTCTTCCTCATAGTTGATGAAAAGATTTCATGAGATAATGTATGTAAAGCACTTAATAGTGACCCGTAAATAATACCCAACAGTATATTTCCTTCAAGCGGCAGTGTATGTCTTCTCTTTCTTCCTCTTTTTCCATTTTCTTTTCTTAGAAGGAAGGGGCGGGGATCGTATAAGAAGATCCTTGGCAAAAAGACAAGTACCTAAAGATAGGGCTATATCAGAATAGTCTGAGGTTTACAGCAAACAAACAGTTCTTGGGGAGTTAAGGTGTGCCAAAGAAATCGGAGATAATCCATTGTCAGTGGCTTACCAGGTGTTACCAGACTGGACAAAATTCTTTTCCTTTGCCACTCAGGCATACTGTATCCTTTTCTACTGAAAATTATTTTATTGAGTTATCATAGCTAGATATTACTGCAG